>NC_069501.1:207118686-207478686 GCF_027579735.1 Bombina bombina | reverse complement strand
TTACATCCATAATTTAATAGTGAAAAATCGTTGTTTTCCTAACATTATCTAAAAATAAATTGTGAAGTACTGTTTGTGAAAAAAATTGTCTTACTTACTTTTATGGATATTTACATCCATAATGTGCTTCGGATTAAAAATGGGTAAAGTGAAATAAATAAATAAGAAGGAATAAAAGTGAAAATAAAGATTGAATCAAAGTGTGTAGATTCAATATTAATAATAATAATAATATGTGTGAACTCAGTAACTAACCGATGAACTATTCATAGTGGTAAACGATTACTTCATATATTTGAACCATATATTTAAAGATTCTCGAATCCCTAGTGAAACTAGTTTAGATAAAAGCTGCTATTCGAATGTCTTTATTTAGCCCCCAATGGTTGTAAGTTCTTAGTGTGTGAATCCACCATAGTTCTCTCTTGTTTAACTCATCTTCTAAATGTCCTCCTCTCCAGTGGGTGGTTACCTTCTCTATTCCTATCCATGAAAAATTCTTAAAATCGAATTTGGTACAAGTGTTGCAATGTAAAGGGACACCATGATCCTCATGTCTCTTCTCTATTTTATTGAGGTGTTCTAAAATACGGGTCTTAAGAAATCTGGTAGTTTGTCCTAAATATTGGATCTGACAGTTACATTGCAATAAATATATAACGTTTTGAGTCTTGCATGTAATGAAATGTTTAATTATATAGGTCTTGCCTGTTACAAAGGAAGTAAAAGATTTATGAGTTCTTTTTGTATAATTACAACCTTTACATTTTCCACATGTATAAAAACCTTGTAAGTTAGATATACTTAAAGGTGGTTTGGGGGCCATACCTTTAATTAAAGAGGGGGCCAACTTTTGTTTAAAATTACTGCCTCTTCTATATGTGATTTGAGGTTTGTTAGGTATAATTTTACTTAAGAATTCATCATTATGTAAAATGTGCCAATGTTTTTTAATGATTTTATTAATTTGATGGTGCCCTGAATTAAATGTTGTAATGAATCTGGGGAAAGAAGATTGTTTATTTGTTGTGATTTTATGTTTTGCCAAAATTAAGTTGCGATCCTGATTTTTAATTAATTGTCTATCTACTTCAAGACTGCTTGAAGAGTAGCCTTTTTCCAAGAATCTCTTTTTAAGTAGTAATGATTGTTCCTCGTAATCTTCTATTCTATCACAATTTCTCCTGATACGTTTGAATTGTCCTCTGGGGATAGCCTTTAACCATGATGGATGATGTTGACTGTCATGTTGGATATATGTATTTGCATCGCATTCCTTAAAGTGTGTTTTTGTATGTATATGTCCATCAACGGTTGTGATGGACAAATCTAAAAAGATTGCTTTGGTGTTATTTATTTCTGGGGTCAATATGATATTCATGTTATTTTTATTTAAATCATTAACAAATTGTTGGCAGTTTTCTATATTTCCCCTCCAGATACAGAGGACATCGTCGATGTACCTCCGCCATGTCACCAGGCTCGCCCCAGCTACGTCATTGGACCATACGTAAAGATGTTCAAAATGGTCCATATAAATGTTGGCGTAGCTGGGGGCGAACCTGGTGCCCATGGCGGTACCACAAATTTGTAGATATTGTGAATCGTTGAACCAGAAAAAATTATGGGTCAACATGAAATCTATAGCTGCCAAAATAAAATCTAACATTTTTTCAGATAAATTGGGATCTTGGGTTAGTTTCCATTTGATGGCTGTTAGGCCTTTTTGATGGTCAATTATGGAATATAATGATGTAACATCCATGGTAGCCCATAAAAAATCAGGTTCCCATTCTAATTGTTTGATGATATTAAGTACACTGGTGGTGTCTTTTAGATATGATTTGGAATTTTGTGCATAAGGCTGTAAAAAATAATCTATAAATGCAGATAAATTGGAAGTTAATGAATCTATGCCACTAATGATTGGGCGACCTGGGGGTTGTAGGGGATTGTTATGTAACGTTGGCAAAAAATAAAAGATAGGAGTTTTTTAATTGGTTTTGAACAGAAAATCATATTCTTTTTCATTGATAACTTCTCTGTCTAAAGCTGTTGTCAATAATTCTTGTAATTCTTGACTGAATTCTTTTTTGGGGGAGTGGTTTAAAACATGGTAGGTGTTGGTGTCTGATAGAATTCTGTTGGCTTCTTGTAAGTAAAAGGCTCTGTCCATGATGACTACCCCTCCCCCCTTGTCAGCTTCCTTTATAACGATGTCCTCTCTCTTATTAAGTGCTTTTAAAATTTCAGATTCTATTTTTGATAAATTATAGTGTTTGGGTTGATGTCTCAAATTTTCTATGTCTTTCATAATTAATTTCCCAAAGACATCTATACAAGGCCCTTTGAAATGACTGGGATAGAATTTTGATGGATTTTTGAATTTGGTCCTCGGGTCACTCTCAGGAGGTGTATAGCTTAAAGTTTCCTTTTTAATAAAGAAACGTTTGATAGTTAAATTCCTGATGAATTTCTGGGCGTCTATGAATAATTGAAAAGTATTTACTCCTTGGGTTGGGACAAATTTTAGTCCTTTAGCTAATACCCGTGTTTCTTGTTCAGTAATTGGCTGTGATGACAGATTATATATCTTACTTAAAAATTTCTTTTTCTCATGTGTCTTGCCTCCGCCTCCCCTTCTCCCTCTAGCTGATTTGGTGTCCTTTCTCGTTTTTTTGGGTTGGACCTTTTGTCCTGATTCCTGAAATGTGGGGTGTGTCTGTCTGTTGATGCAATGGAACTGTCTTGATTCCTGAAATGTGGGGTGTGTCTGTCTACTGGTGTATTGGGACTGTCCTTCTGTAGAGGAGCAAATCTGTTGTGTTGAGACCAATGTTGATTGGTATGAGGTGTTGATTTGTGTTTGTCCCAATTTTGATTTGATGGAAAAGGGTATGAATCTTTATGGTGTGATCTATCATCATAATTGTATGTATTTCTATTCTCCTGTTTGGCATTATAATTACTGTATGAATTACTATTTGGATATCTATTATAGGTATCCCTATCTCTAATATGTTGATCATAATTTTTGTCATAGTGATTTGACTGTCTATTCGATCCCTGTTGGGTCCTATAGTTAACTCTATTTTTTTCCCAGGGTTTATTACCGGTGTAATATTTGTCTCCATTAAAGGAGTGTTTATTGTAGGGACCTTTCACAGAATTATTTTGTATATTAGAATGTTCTTCTTGCATTTGAACATATTGTATGCCCTTGTCAAAATCATCTTTGTCCCTGAGATATTTTTTGTATTTGGAGTTACCAATTTGGTCATCTAATTGTTTGGCATTATTTTTTATTTCTTCAAATTTATCTAGACAACGTTTATCTGATAAAAAAGTGTCCAATTCATTTTCAAGAGCTATTATTTCTTTTTCTATATTTTTTAAGCTAATATCTTACGATTCATATAGTAAACTAACCAGTTCTGTTGAGCATTTGTGTAATGCCGCATTCCATTTATCTAAGAAAATTTTGTCATTCATGCCAAAAGCTGGAATTTTGTAAACTCTTAATCCTCTAGGAACTAGATTTTCATTTAAATAGCGGCTAAGGAAGGTGGTTTCCCACCATTTCTTGGTTTCTTTAACATATAATTTCTCTAATTTAGATATAATAGTTTCCCAGTTGGAACTGGGATGTGAATTTTATTTAAAAGCATTATTGTATTTATTTTGTCTTGCCGCTCTCCAGTCATTGAGAGTGTTTTAGCCATGTAGGAGAAAAATAATCAACTGTGCAAAAATGTGTGTGGCAAACAAGTGGATGTTAACAGAAAAACAAATATGCTCAACACAATGTGCTAAAAAACAATACTCTCCTTGTTAAGTAAAGTGACCGCTGCCCTTCCTCAGTCTCTCCCCAAGGACTGTATAAGCAATAGACAAAACGAAATGGATGGCGCTGGTCTTGCAGAATAGTTAGTTTCTAATGATAGATAGAAATGGACTTGATGTGCAAGTTAAAATCTGTTGCAATAATGTGCAATATACTCACTCCTTGAGTAATGTGAGTCCTGCTTCTATGGTATATCCCTCTGCGATATGTCCCTCTCCAAAGGAAACAACAAGGTGGTTTTCAACAGGGCTGGAAAAGGATTAGAACCTCATCAGCAGTAAAGTAATAACTTTAAGTTGAAAAAACAAGTAGTAACTTACTTATCCAAAAAAGCAAGTCCGGCTCGTCACAGAGAAAGTAATTTCAAATATAAGAGATAAAAAAGTGGTTTATTGTAGCTCTACGCGTTTCAACGCTTAAGCGTCTTTTTCAAGAGCAATAAAAGACAATAAAAACAAGTGACAGTTTGTATAATGCTGTGACAATGTAGCCGGATTTTATACAAATGTATCGATGTTCCAATTTCCTGTCTGTGGCAGGAAATTGGACTCACATGATAAAAATAAAAATAAAAAATACAATTTCTAACTGAATGTTTAGGCCCAACCTTATTCTTAACATTGTTGAATCTTTTTATGTCGCTCAATTAAACTTCAAAATGTAATATTTGTATTTGGTTCGGCATAAACATGTACATTTGAAATTACTTTCTCTGTGACGAGCCGGACTTGCTTTTTTGGATAAGTAAGTTACTACTTGTTTTTTCAACTTAAAGTTATTACTTTACTGCTGATGAGGTTCTAATCCTTTTCCAGCCCTGTTGAAAACCACCTTGTTGTTTCCTTTGGAGAGGGACATATCGCAGAGGGATATACCATAGAAGCAGGACTCACATTACTCAAGGAGTGAGTATATTGCACATTATTGCAACAGATTTTAACTTGCACATCAAGTCCATTTCTATCTATCATTAGAAACTAACTATTCTGCAAGACCAGCGCCATCCATTTCGTTTTGTCTATTGCTTATACAGTCCTTGGGGAGAGACTGAGGAAGGGCAGCGGTCACTTTACTTAACAAGGAGAGTATTGTTTTTTAGCACATTGTGTTGAGCATATTTGTTTTTCTGTTAACATCCACTTGTTTGCCACACACATTTTTGCACAGTTGATTATTTTTCTCCTACATGGCTAAAAACACTCTCAATGACTGGAGAGCGGCAAGACAAAATAAATACAATAATGCTTTTAAAGAAAATTCACATCCCAGTTCCAACTGGGAAACTATTATATCTAAATTAGAGAAATTATATGTTAAAGAAACCAAGAAATGGTGGGAAACCACCTTCCTTAGCCGCTATTTAAATGAAAATCTAGTTCCTAGAGGATTAAGAGTTTACAAAATTCCAGCTTTTGGCATGAATGACAAAATTTTCTTAGATAAATGGAATGCGGCATTACACAAATGTTCAACAGAACTGGTTAGTTTACTATATGAATCACAAGATATTAGCTTAAAAAATATAGAAAAAGAAATAATAGCTCTTGAAAATGAATTGGACACTTTTTTATCAGATAAACGTTGTCTAGATAAATTTGAAGAAATAAAAAATAATGCCAAACAATTAGATGACCAAATTGGTAACTCCAAATACAAAAAATATCTCAGGGACAAAGATGATTTTGACAAGGGCATACAATATGTTCAAATGCAAGAAGAACATTCTAATATACAAAATAATTCTGTGAAAGGTCCCTACAATAAACACTCCTTTAATGGAGACAAATATTACACCGGTAATAAACCCTGGGAAAAAAATAGAGTTAACTATAGGACCCAACAGGGATCGAATAGACAGTCAAATCACTATGACAAAAATTATGATCAACATATTAGAGATAGGGATACCTATAATAGATATCCAAATAGTAATTCATACAGTAATTATAATGCCAAACAGGAGAATAGAAATACATACAATTATGATGATAGATCACACCATAAAGATTCATACCCTTTTCCATCAAATCAAAATTGGGACAAACACAAATCAACACCTCATACCAATCAACATTGGTCTCAACACAACAGATTTGCTCCTCTACAGAAGGACAGTCCCAATACACCAGTAGACAGACACACCCCACATTTCAGGAATCAAGACAGTTCCATTGCATCAAGAGACAGACACACCCCACATTTCAGGAATCAGGACAACAGGTCCAACCCAAAAAAACGAGAAAGGACACCAAATCAGCTAGAGGGAGAAGGGGAGGCGGAGGCAAGACACATGAGAAAAAGAAATTTTTAAGTAAGATATATAATCTGTCATCACAGCCAATTACTGAACAAGAAACACGGGTATTAGCTAAAGGACTAAAATTTGTCCCAACCCAAGGAGTAAATACTTTTCAATTATTCATAGACGCCCAGAAATTCATCAGGAATTTAACTATCAAACGTTTCTTTATTAAAAAGGAAACTTTAAGCTATACACCTCCTGAGAGTGACCCGAGGACCAAATTCAAAAATCCATCAAAATTCTATCCCAGTCATTTCAAAGGGCCTTGTATAGATGTCTTTGGGAAATTAATTATGAAAGACATAGAAAATTTGAGACATCAACCCAAACACTATAATTTATAAAAAATAGAATCTGAAATTTTAAAAGCACTTAATAAGAGAGAGGACATTGTTATAAAGGAAGCTGACAAGGGGGGAGGGGTAGTCATCATGGACAGAGCCTTTTACTTACAAGAAGCCAACAGAATTCTATCAGACACCAACACCTACCATGTTTTAAACCACTCCCCCAAAAAAGAATTCAGTCAAGAATTACAAGAATTATTGACAACAGCTTTAGACAGAGAAGTTATCAATGAAAAAGAATATGATTTTCTGTTCAAAACCAATTCAAAAACTCCTATCTTTTATTTTTTGCCAAAGTTACATAAAAATCCCCTACAACCCCCAGGTCGCCCAATCATTAGTGGCATAGATTCATTAACTTCCAATTTATCTGCATTTATAGATTATTTTTTACAGCCTTATGCACAAAATTCCAAATCATATCTAAAAGACACCACCAGTGTACTTAATATCATCAAACAATTAGAATGGGAACCTGATTTTTTATGGGCTACCATGGATGTTACATCATTATATTCCATAATTGACCATCAAAAAGGCCTAACAGCCATCAAATGGAAACTAACCCAAGATCCCAATTTATCTGAAAAAATGTTAGATTTTATTTTGGCAGCTATAGATTTCATGTTGACCCATAATTTTTTCTGGTTCAACGATTCACAATATCTACAAATTTGTGGTACCGCCATGGGCACCAGGTTCGCCCCCAGCTACGCCAACATTTATATGGACCATTTTGAACATCTTTACGTATGGTCCAATGACGTAGCTGGGGCGAGCCTGGTGACATGGCGGAGGTACATCGACGATGTCCTCTGTATCTGGAGGGGAAATATAGAAAACTGCCAACAATTTGTTAATGATTTAAATAAAAATAACATGAATATCATATTGACCCCAGAAATAAATAACACCAAAGCAATCTTTTTAGATTTGTCCATCACAACCGTTGATGGACATATACATACAAAAACACACTTTAAGGAATGCGATGCAAATACATATATCCAACATGACAGTCAACATCATCCATCATGGTTAAAGGCTATCCCCAGAGGACAATTCCAACGTATCAGGAGAAATTGTGATAGAATAGAAGATTACGAGGAACAATCATTACTACTTAAAAAGAGATTCTTGGAAAAAGGCTACTCTTCAAGCAGTCTTGAAGTAGATAGACAATTAATTAAAAATCAGGATCGCAACTTAATTTTGGCAAAACATAAAATCACAACAAATAAACAATCTTCTTTCCCCAGATTCATTACAACATTTAATTCAGGGCACCATCAAATTAATAAAATCATTAAAAAACATTGGCACATTTTACATAATGATGAATTCTTAAGTAAAATTATACCTAACAAACCTCAAATCACATATAGAAGAGGCAGTAATTTTAAACAAAAGTTGGCCCCCTCTTTAATTAAAGGTATGGCCCCCAAACCACCTTTAAGTATATCTAACTTACAAGGTTTTTATACATGTGGAAAATGTAAAGGTTGTAATTATACAAAAAGAACTCATAAATCTTTTACTTCCTTTGTAACAGGCAAGACCTATATAATTAAACATTTCATTACATGCAAGACTCAAAACGTTATATATTTATTGCAATGTAACTGTCAGATCCAATATTTAGGACAAACTACCAGATTTCTTAAGACCCGTATTTTAGAACACCTCAATAAAATAGAGAAGAGACATGAGGATCATGGTGTCCCTTTACATTGCAACACTTGTACCAAATTCGATTTTAAGAATTTTTCATGGATAGGAATAGAGAAGGTAACCACCCACTGGAGAGGAGGACATTTAGAAGATGAGTTAAACAAGAGAGAACTATGGTGGATTCACACACTAAGAACTTACAACCATTGGGGGCTAAATAAAGACATTCGAATAGCAGCTTTTATCTAAACTAGTTTCACTAGGGATTCGAGAATCTTTAAATATATGGTTCAAATATATGAAGTAATCGTTTACCACTATGAATAGTTCATCGGTTAGTTACTGAGTTCACACATATTATTATTATTATTAATATTGAGTCTACACACTTTGATTCAATCTTTATTTTCACTTTTATTCCTTCTTATTTATTTATTTATTTCACTTTACCCATTTTTAATCCGAAGCACATTATGGATGTAAATATCCATAAAAGTAAGTAAGACAATTTTTTTCACAAACAGTACTTCACAATTTATTTTTAGATAATGTTAGGAAAACAACGATTTTTCACTATTAAATTATGGATGTAAATATCCATAAAAGTAAGTTAGAGAATTTCACATCTCACAATTTATATTTTATATTTTATATAAGTTATGAAAATAACACATTCCTCTCACATTAAATATAAACTAAATAGCACCACACATAACTCCACCAATTTCAATTATCCTTTAATGCAGTTATTCTTTTATGCTATTGAGAAGCTTTTATTCCTATAAAGTTACTGTAAAACCGTTAGATATAAGGTTATTATTCTTATCCATATGTGAGCAGAACGGACACTGCCACTCTCTTTAATTTTCTCAAAAGGTTTTATACTATAAATAAAACTTCTCAAATTTCTTTTTTATGTGACTAAAATTGATATTGCTGTCTTTAATATGTTTCAAAGTCCTTATAGTGTACACATCATTGCATAAACTTTTTATGTCATCGGGTTGTATGTATTTTAAAGTTGCCGCAAAAGTTTTTACACTATAAATAAAACTTTGCAAAGTTCCTTTTATGTGACTAGAATTGATTTTGCCGTCTTCAACATGTTTCAAAGTCCTTATAGTGTAAAACATCATTGCACAAACTTTTTATGTCATCGGGTTGTATATATTTTTAAAGTTGCAGTAAACCTGCTAGATAAAATGCAACCATTTTGTCATTGCATGTGATTGGAATGGATACTGCCGCTTCTCTGTTTTTTCTATTCATAGAATGTTAAACCTTAAATCCTCATATCGGCACATTTGGTTAAAGCCACGAGAAAGGACGTTCTTACAGATTGGTCAAAAATAACACGTGACTAACGAGCACACGCGACGTCATAGATCAACAGAGAACTTTTTAACATCATGGGATTGGCTAAAAGAATCACGTGACTTTAAAGCGGACCTTAAAGGGAACTTAAACTCAAAGAATACTCGAATGGGGACTCAATTCAACTCTGTCTTTCTATTGGATGAAAATTCGAAAGAATTTACTGATTGGTTATTTCTTATTGTACATGTTTATGCCGAACCAAATACAAATATTACATTTTAAAGTTTAATTGAGCGACATAAAAAGATTCAACAATGTTAAGAATAAGGTTGGGCCTAAACATTCAGTTAGAAATTGTATTTTTTATTTTTATTTTTATCATGTGAGTCCAATTTCCTGCCACAGACAGGAAATTGGAACATCGATACATTTGTATAAAATCCGGCTACATTGTCACAGCATTATACAAACTGTCACTTGTTTTTATTGTCTTTTATTGCTCTTGAAAAAGACGCTTAAGCGTTGAAACGCGTAGAGCTACAATAAACCACTTTTTTATCTCTTATATTTGAAATTACTTTCTCTGTGACGAGCCGGACTTGCTTTTTTGGATAAGTAAGTTACTACTTGTTTTTTCAACTTAAAGTTATTACTTTACTGCTGATGAGGTTCTAATCCTTTTCCAGCCCTGTTGAAAACCACCTTGTTGTTTCCTTTGGAGAGGGACATATCGCAGAGGGATATACCATAGAAGCAGGACTCACATTACTCAAGGAGTGAGTATATTGCACATTATTGCAACAGATTTTAACTTGCACATCAAGTCCATTTCTATCTATCATTAGAAACTAACTATTCTGCAAGACCAGCGCCATCCATTTCGTTTTGTCTATTGCTTATACAGTCCTTGGGGAGAGACTGAGGAAGGGCAGCGGTCACTTTACTTAACAAGGAGAGTATTGTTTTTTAGCACATTGTGTTGAGCATATTTGTTTTTCTGTTAACATCCACTTGTTTGCCACACACATTTTTGCACTTATGTAATGAAAGAATCTATAAGCATAATTTGCAGCATTAAAGTAAAAAGTATGTTTTAAACATATTTTAATGGGCATAGATTTCTAGATCTCATAATCAGAGCAAGCATTGTGTTATCTGGCAAGAGTTTCTGTTACAATCCTTTTAGACTAAAATCAGATGTTTACTAAGTTGACCAGTTTTCCAAGACACCATTTAAAGGGACATGAAACCCATATGCAAATTTAAATAACTTTCCAATTTACATCTAATATCTAATTTTCTTCATTCTTTTGATGTCCTTTGTTGAAAATCATATCTAAATATGCTCAGTAGCTGCTGATTGGTGGCTGCACATAGATACCTCATGTGATTGGCTCACCCATGTGCATTGCTATTTCTTCAACAAAGGATATCTAAAGAATGAAGGCGTATCCTGCCACTGCCTCACCAGCCTCTGACGTCACTGCACGTCACTGCTATACATACACCACATATTAACAGACACACACACTGCCAGATACACAAACACACAGCCATACAAAACATACACACAGGCATGCAACACATACACACAACACATATACACACACACAGGCATGCAACAAATACACACAACACATACACACAGGTATGCAACACATACACACAGGCATGCAACACATACACACAACACATACACATAGGCATGCAACACATACACACAACACATATACACAGGCATGCAACACATACACACAACACATACACACAGGCATGCAACACATACACACAACACATACACACAGGCATGCAACACATACACACAACACATATACACAGGCATGCAACACATACACACAACACATATACACAGGCATGCAACACATACACACAACACATACACACAGGCATGCAACACATACACACAACACACACACACAGGCATGCAACACATACACACAACACATACACACAGGCATGCAACACATACACACACACAGGCATGCAACACATACACACAACACATACACACAGGCATGCAACACATACCCACAACACATATACACAGGCATGCAACACATACACACAACACATACACACAGGCATGCAACACATACACACAACACATACACAGAGGCATGCAACACATACACACAACACATACACAGGCATACAACATACATACATACATACATACATACATACACACAGAAACTATACACTGACACACATTGATAAACACACACACTTTACTAAATAATACATTACAATTCAGGATTCATGAATTGAAGATCAGCAGCATAATAAAACATAGTCTGTCATGTAAACTTGCATTAAAGTTTATGTTTACAGCTTTCTAATCCTTGACCCCCTTCGGTGTTCTCCCCACAACTAAATACACAGAGGTTATCGATAACAGTGACAGGAGTAACAGAGTTAATTTATACACTTACTAGGACTGACAAGAAGGTTCATGACCAGACAAGCAATCAAAGAGAGGATAAATTATTTTAAATTCCACAGGAAGAGAACTCACCAGGAACATGCCTCATGGGTTGACCTCTCTGTAAATGAATCAACATCGCACACTCCCACTGGCAAGTCATCAGCTACTGCGGCCTCACAGTGACGTTCCCCACATACACACACTCATGAGGTAATAACCTCCTTATCTTAGCAGTGTGCCATTCATACACTGCTCTGCTTAAGCTACTGCTCACCGGACCCCGGACCTATCTTTATGGGCAATAGGGCAGTATGCTTGCAGCAGGAGATAAAATTAGACATGTGCAATTCGGTTCGGGTCGATTCGGAAATTCGGCAAATTCGGCAAATTCGGAGATTCATATTGAACTGAATTTCCGAATTAAAATACTGCCGAATTTACCGAATAAATCCAAATTAGTTCGGATTTATTCGGTAAATTCGGATGGACATGGATTACACTAGTATTGTACAGTATATTACGTTATATCACTCTGCTATGGGTTACACCTAATATACAGTACATAATACTAGTCTAATACACAGCACACATAACGAAATTCCGAATTTCCGAACCGAACCGAATCGAACCGAATCCAGCCGAATTTTTTCGAATCCGAAACGAATTCATTCAAAGTTTTCCGAATTCGAATCGATCCGAAATTAAATTCGAAAACCTCCGAATCGATCCGAACCGAAACAAATTTTTCGATCATGCACATATCTAGATAAAATAAAGAAAGGTCTATGCTGGTTCTGCTGCAAGCTAAAGCAGTGGCATTTTGTAAGTGAGCGGGGCTCACTATTTAGGAGGACACCGAACTAGGTTATGAGAAGGGGGCGCTGGGGTGTGAGTGTCGCCCCCTGTCAAGTGCCGTCTGGTCCTCACCTTGTTCACTGCTCTCAGCCTACCTGCAGACTAGGCCCGCTTATTTATGCAAGGAGCTGAGTGATTGGAGCATTATAAAATAAACCTTCAATCAATCAGCTACTTGCAGCCTACACCATCTCCTGAGTTCCCAGGCTTTTGAATGGGTACTTCAAAACCAGCATTTAAAAAAAAAATATATGTTAAAAATGAAGGGCAATTAAAAACATTTTTTAAATACGTGATCAGTTGTTACCAGTGCGGGGCCAGAGGAAGTGTATAAAAAATTTAAATAAAATTAAAAAAAAAAGTTGTTTTTTTCATGTTGCAAATTTGCGCCCCCCTACAGAAGCGCCCTAAAGTGGCTGCCTATCTGCAAGCGCTGGCCCTGGCGCGAGGCTTCCATGCAATGCGAACGTGAGTTGTGTTTATATTACGCCTACCTTTTAATACCAGGTATTACTGAGTGGAGTGTAAATATCTCTCTCATAAAAGCGCAATTTTACGCTCCACTCATAATCTAGGCCTTAATGGGAGCTTATCCATAAAGCAAATGCAAATAAAAGCAGCAGCACCTTAATAATGCATCAAAAGGTATCTTTTATTTGTGAGACATCACAGCTTACAATAACGACGTTTCGGTCAGTCAATGACCTTAATCATGTTATACATTTCTCCCTCTCTGTTCACAATTTATACCCTTACCAAAGGGGAGGGGGTCTAATTACCTGTTCAGGTGTACCAACAATTTTCATCTATATACATAATTCACACACCCCCTCTAGTGGCCAAAACAGATAGAAATCTTCTTAACCCATTAGGACCTGAAAAACATACATCTTTGATTAAAAACACATTTGGAATAATAAAAGCTATTATCAAAACATCATCATAACACATTTGTTTTAACATTAATAATCAAATATATCATACCACCACATTGGTACATAGCCAGTATGTAGTTATGTTTATTTTACAGAGTGACAATCCAATCAATCTCTTTATTCATTCCTACTGGAACCATAGACTGTAGGGTATAAATCCAGAAAGTCTCCCAGGATTTAAGTATTTTTATTCTATTGCCCCACCCCCCGTCTAGGTCTCCGAACATGCTCAATGATCTGGAATCTGAGTTGAGAGATTGAGTGACCTGCCTGCAAAAAATGATTAGATACAGGGGCATCCATGTTTTTCCTACGAATGTTAGATTTATGTTCATTCATTCGATCTCTGGCTCTACGTGTTGACTCCCCAATATACATTTTTGAACAGGGACACTTAATTAGATATATAATGTAATCAGTGTTACACGTATAAAAGCCAGAGATCTTAAATTTTATCCCAGTTAATGGGTGAACAAAAACATCTCCCTTAATCCTGTTGTTGCAGTAACAACACCCCAAACAGGGATAACTACGCAGTTGTGGAGTTTAAATAAATGTTTGTCTAAACCCCTTTTCAGGGCCAATATCAGTTTTAACCAACGTATCCCTCACGTTCTTACTCCTTCTATATGCTAGCATAGGATGCTCCTGAAACTCTTTGATATGTGCATTGAGATCCCTAATCACAGGCCAATGTTTCTTAATGATTCCATTGATTCTTCTACTCAGGGAATTGTACTCTGTAACAAACATAAGTCTATTTTTGTTTTTCACTCTTTCTTTTATTTTAGTTCCCCTAAGGATAGATTCCCTCGGGGTCATCTCAACTTCTGTGATTTGTTGTTCAATAAGAGGCTTAGGGAAACCCCTCTCAAGAAAACAGTCCCCCATTTCTCTTAGTCTAGTACTCACTTTTGCTTAATCTGAAACAATTTTCTTAACACGTAAGAGCTGACTTCTAGGTAAATTTTTGATAAGTGAGGGAGGATGTGTACTGTCATACCTTAGTAGACTATTCCTATCACTTGCTTTTCTATATAAGTCTGTCTTCAGACCTCTGCCATCCTTAATAACAGAGGTGTCCAAAAAGGCCACAGATTCCTCACTATAAGTTAATTTGAATTCAAATTAAAAAAATATAGAGCTATGAGAGGCCACCAGGTCGTCCAATTGTGGCAAGTACTAACTCTATCCTTGCCAATGTGTCAATATACCTAGATAAGATATTGAGGCCTTTGGTTACTGCATCATTGTCTTATATTAAAGATACTGGGGACTTTTTGAATAAGCTTAATGAAATTGTTTTACAGAGTGATTAATTTATTCTATATACACTAGATGTGAATAGCCTTTATACATCAATCACACATAATAGTGGCTTGGATGCTACAAGACAGGCTATAACCTCTAGTGCTATATTATCAGATACTGAATGTGAATTTGTCATTGAATTGCTACAGCTGATCCTTTATTGTAACTATTTCCTTTTTCAGGACCAGTTTTATATTCAATGTCAAGGGACTGTCATGGGGTCAAATGTCGCCCCCACATATGCCAACATCTATATGAATGTCTATGAGGAAAGATTTGTTTATGCCAATAGCATGTTCCAACAGTATGGATTCTGTTGGTTTAGATATATTGATGATGTGTTTGGCATATGGGGGGGGCGACATTGACTCACTGACTGAGTTTGTAGCCGATCTGAACATCTCTACACATCATATTAAATTCAAATTAACTTATAGTGAGGAATCTGTGGCCTTTTTGGACACCTCTGTTATTAAGGATGGCAGAGGTCTGAAGACAGACTTATATAGAAAAGCAAGTGATAGGAATAGTCTACTAAGGTATGCCAGTGCACATCCTCCCTCACTTATCAAAAGTTTATCTAGAAGTCAGCTCTTACATGTTAAGAAAATTGTTTCAGATGAAGCAAAAGTGAGTACTAGACTAAGAGAAATGGGGGACTGTTTTCTTAAGAGGGGTTTCCCTAAGCCTCTTATTGAACAACAAATCACAGAAGTTGAGATGACCCCGAGGGAATCTATCCTTAGGGGAACTAAAATAAAAGAAAGAGTGAAAAACATAAATAGACTTATGTTTGTTACAGAGTACAATTCCCTGAGTAGAAAAATCAATCGAATCATTAAGAAACATTGGCCTGTGATTAGGGATCTCAATGCACATATCAAAGAGTTTCAGGAGCATCCTATGCCAGCGTATAGAAGGAGTAAGAACGTGAGGGATACGTTGGTTAAAGCTGATATTGGCCCTGAAAAGGGGTTTAGACAAACATTAATTTAAACTCCACGACTGCGTAGTTATCCCTGTTTGGGGTGTTGTTACTGCAACAACATGATTAAGGGAGATGTTTTTGTTCACCCATTAACTGGGAGAAAATTTAAGATCTCTGGCTTTTATACGTGTAACACTGATTACATTATATATCTAATTAAGTGTCCCTGTTCAAAAATTTATATTGGGGAGTCAACACGTAGAGCCAGAGATCGAATGAATGAACATAAATCTAACATTCGTAGGAAAAACATGGATGCCCCTGTATCTAATCATTTTTTGCAGGCAGGTCACTCAATCTCTCAACTCAGATTCCAGATCATTGAGCATGTTAGGAGACCTAGAAGGGGGGGGGGGGGGCGGTAGAATAAAAATGCTTAAATCCAGGGAGACTTTCTGGATTTATACCCTACAGTCTATGGTTCCAGTAGGAATGAATAAAGAGATTGATTGGATTGTCACTATGTAAAATAAACATAACTACATACTGACTATGTACCAATGTGGTGGTATGATATATTTGATTATTAATGTTAAAACAAATGTGTTGTGATGATGTTTTGATAATAGCTTTTATTATTCCAAATGTTTTTTTGTTTTTTTTTAAATAAAAATGTTTTATTAAAGTGATTTGCAATTTTTACAATTAAACAGAGGAACATAGACAAAGAAGATTTTACATTGAGACATGAGAGGCAACCGCCACATCGTATTGTATTACATCTTACAATCATGGATGTCTCACTCTATACAACATATTACAGCTGTTACCTCTATATTTTTGTAGCTCGGGCATTTGCCCTAGTTGTGTGTGTAAGTCAAGATTGTGAGTCATTGCTTTACCATACTATTTGGGGCCATGTATTTCACCACTCAATGCGGTGGCGTTCACCTGGACTTACTCGTTAGGTTTGCTGCTGTCTGTCCTATAAGTGAAACAGAAAGTTAGGTGATACAAAGAAAAGTAATGTACAAGTAGTAGAGGGGGGAGGGAAGGAAAGAGGTGAGAGAGGCATCTGTCCACGAGTGTGGTTGGTCAAGTAGGGCGCTCTTTACCCGTCAAATCTCTGTCTCCACATATGAAGCATGTTTTCATGGACCTCCACCGACCCGGATCTGATATAGTAATAACGTTCCAGCTGCAAGAGGGTATCTACCTGGTTTTTCCATTCCTCGTAGGAGGGGAATTGGGTGGATTTCCAGTGCCTGGGTATCAGTATTTTAGCACCGCTGATCAGAGTCAGCAACAGCTTATGTTTTGCCCTATCTTGTAGCCTAGGAAGATCCGAAAATAGAAGTACTTTAGGAGCCATTGGGATCTCCACCTCCAGCACCCTGTTAATATGTTTTATGACCTCTGCCCAGAAAAGTTGAAGTCTGGGACAGTCCCACCATATGTGTAGGACTGTGCCTTCCTCTTGGCAGCCCCTCCAGCATTTATCTGAAGAGGACGGGTAGATGGTTTTTAGTCTTCTCGGGGTGAGATACCACCTGGTCAAGAATTTAAAATTACTCTCCTGTACCTGCGCCGAAATCGATGCTGTCTTGGTATGAACAAAAATATTTCTCCAATTTTCTACTGTCAGTTCCTGGCCTAGATCTCTGCCCCATGTCCCGGTATAAGTCGGTAAGTGTTTTGCGTCGGGTGTGAGAAGTGTTCTATATACTTTGGATATTAGTCGACGATGTGCTTGTTTAGCTGTGCATAATTTCTCGTAGTCTGTCAGCTGTCTCAAAAGGGAGGTCTTGTCTTTATGGGTAGAAATGTAGTGAGAGATCTGAGCGTGTGCTAGCCATGTCAGATGTATATTTGTGTCTTCTGACTCATTCTGTGTTTCCCTTCTTTGTTGTTGTATTAGATGTAAAATGGAGTTTCTTTCTAGGGGCTGTCCATGTGGATTGTACTTTTCCCGTGTATTCAATGAGAGGGCAGGATTGCCTATAAAAGGTGTCAAGGGGGAGACTGGTGTGGAAACATGTGTGGAAGTGTGAATGGTCTTGTCCCACACTGCAAAGAACTCCCTGAGGAGAGGGTAATTCTCTATAATCTTTGGTTTGTCTCTCTTCCCTATCCAAGCTAAGTGGCCTGGATTATTCGTGTGCAGGATAGCTCTATCGATCTGTATCCAATGTTTTGTTTTATCATTGGTACTCCAGTCAATCAGTCTTTGCAAAATTATGGCCTGTCTATACAGTTTGATGTTTGGGATGCCCAGTCCTCCTCTCTCTTTTGGTAGATAAAGAGTTTGTTGTTGGACCCTGGGTCGTATGCCACTCCAAATGAATGTCTCTAAGGACGATTGTATCTTTGCTACGTGGTCTACTGGCAGTGGTATCGGTAAGGTTTGCATTAGATAGAGGATTCTGGGCAGGACATTCATCTTTATGATGCTTATCCTATCCAGCCAGGAAAAACTTCTGTTTTTCCAGTTCGAAAGGTCATTTATCACCGCCTTCTCTAACTGTTTATAATTAGCTTCAAACATATCATCTATACTTGCTGACAGCTGTACCCCTAGGTATTTCATAGAGTTTTGCTGTCTTCATAGAGGGCAGTTCCTCATTAGATTAGTTACTTCCTCCTCTGTATGATTTATATTCATGACCTCCTACTTACCGACATTTAGGAGGAAATTAGAGTATTGACCAGATTCCGTTATCAATTCTAAAGCCCGTGGGAGAGATGACTCTGAATCTGCAAGTGTCAGCAGAATGTCATCCGCGTACATCGCGATTTTGTGTTCTGTGTTATCCAGTTTGATCCCCTTGACCCGATTGTCCGCTCGCAATCTAAGTGCAAGCACCTCTATTGACAGCGCAAACAAGATCGGCGAGAGGGGGCACCCCTGCCTGGTACCATTTGATATCCCAAATCTCTCTGACAGGAGACCGTTTACCTTTACTATGGCAGAAGGTGAGGAGTAGAGCGTGAAGATCATGTTCACAAATGCCTCGCCAAAGCCCATCCTCGACAGGGCGAGCCTTAGGAAAGGCCAGCTCACCCTGTCGAAGGCTTTCTCTGCGTCAGTAGATGTCAGGGTTAATGATATCCCATTACATTTTGCAAATGAAATTAATTGTATAACCTTCAGGGTGTTATCCCTGGCTTCTCTTCCCGGCACGAACCCAACCTGGTCGGGGTTAATTAGCATTGGCAAGATCTTGTTAATACGTGAGGCTAGTATTTTCGCATAAATTTTCACGTCTGGGTTAAGCAGAGAGATCGGACGCAGGTTTTCTGGTTTATTTGGGGTCTTGCCCGGTTTGGGCAGTACCGTGATATGTGCCTCTAACAAGGTCTGTGAGAACCCCCCCTCTTTTGTCACTGTGTTGTATAACCCTAGTAAATGTGGAACTAAGATTTTCATGAATTTTTTGTAGTATCCTATCCCCAGTCCGTCAGGGCCGGGACTTTTCCCTGTGGGGATATCTCTTATTGCTTTAGTCACCTCGTCATGTGTTATGGGTGCTTCTAATTGTCGTACTTCCTCACTGGTGATCTGGGGGGTCTCTATATTTTCAAAGTACCTTTCCAGGTCTGTAGCTTCCCTATCGTCCCTGCCCCCCTCCTCAAGCGGCTCCGCGGCCGGGTTCAGATTGTATAGGGTAGAGTAATATGCCCTCAATATCTCGGCTATACCTCCACTATCCTCGTGTAATTGTCCCTGTCTGTCTATCATTCCGGAAATATACGCCTTATGGCGTTTTCTTTTTAAGGCTCTAGCCAGTAGGGATCCTGGTTTGTTGCCATGTTCAAAATATGTCTGGTTCATGTACAGGGCCTGCTGTTGGGCCACTCTGGTTTGCAGTGCGTGAAGTTCTTTCCTAACTGTTTGTAGTGACTCAAGTATGTCTGTGGAGGTGGTGTTGTTCTGGTGTAGCCCTTCCCAGTATGCGATCTGCGCCTGGAGAGAATTGTTATATTGTCTGTTCTGTTTGCGTTGTTGCGCTTTTAGTTTTATCATCACTCCCCTTATAACTGGTTTATGTGCCTCCCAGAGTATTGAAGGTTTTGTCTGGTCATTTTTATTAATTTTAAAATAGTCCTCTAAAGCTATGGCTATCTCCATCGAGGTCGGTGAGTCATTTAACATTGTCTCGTCTAGTCGCCAAGTGTATGGGAGGATTGGTTTTTCCGGCCACTTAAAATCACAGATCACCGGTGCGTGATCTGAACAAGTGATCTGCAGGATGTCTGTGTGCAGGACATGTGATAGTAAGGCCTGGTCGACAAGAATATAATCTATTCTGGAGTATGTGAGGTGTGGGTGAGAAAAGAAGGTGTATTTTCTGTCTTTAGGGTGTTGTATCCTCCATGCGTCTCTCAACAAAACCTGCCGCAGCTGTGAACCGACTGATCTCATCACCTTTTTTGGGACGCTGGAGGTGCCACTCGACGTGTCTACTTTAGGTTCTAGGGACAGATTGAAGTCTCCTCCCATTATTACCTCACCCCTGCTATTTTCCAGGATCTTATGTGTAATTATCTTCAAAGTGGTGTGCTGTTGTTGGTTTGGTAGATATATATTTATCAACGTGATGTATCTGTTATATAACAATCCAATAACTATAATATATCTCCCTGCTTTATCCTTATCAACATATGTCAGGTGGAATTGTATGTTTTTATTAATTAATATTCCCACTCCTCCTGTTTTTGTTTGACCTGAGGCGAGAAAAGTTTGATGGTATCTGGTGCTAAGTAATTTTGGCTCTCTACCTCTCCTAAAATGAGTTTCTTGCAGAAAAATAATATCTCCGCCCTGCCGGTGGAGATCCCTGAAAGCTATTGACCTTTTTTCAGGGCTGTTGAGGCCTTTAGCGTTTATGGTTATCAGCCTAATTTGGCAATTTTCTCTCCGTGTCCGTTGGACCGACATTGTGTTGGCCCTGTGTGAAGTCTTAGAGTTAGGGGAGGGTGTGGGGGAAAGAAGGGAAGGCGGGGGTGGGTTTGAAAGTAGAGATGTGAGTAGGGCTAAGTGGATAAAGAGGAAAAGACAACATTCTCCTAACATGCTATGCTATATCAGTATAGAGTAAAGTCCAGTTGAATTAATTTGTGTCAGTGGTACACTAGTTGTTTGTGTAACAGAATAGGGTGTTATCCCCTACCCCCAGGGTGACATTCTGATTTCATGTATCTATTTCTAAGCAAGTTCCTATGCAGTTAATAATGTAAATAAGTGTGCCCTGCAGTCAGTCTCAGGAGCCCGGCGGTCCTGTTAATGAAAGTGGAGTTGACAGTCAGTGACGCTGCAAAAGTGGTGATTTCAGCATTTAATAACGTGTATTCTAGGTCTGCGGTTGTATGTAGGTGTGATTATTGCAAAGTTAGACATTCCTCAGTTTTGCTTTATACAGTTCTATAACGTGCTCAAAGAAGAGAAAAAAGAAAATCGTAACCTCCATAACAGGAATCCACTAAACATTGAACAAATATTAAACATTGCATAACGTCCTACTAGGGTCAATGAGCTGATATCTTTGGTTAGACCTACAAGGGTCTCCGATCATAAAAGATAAATGATGTGTTACATTTAGTTAGTGTCCGGACCCTTCCAATATCAATGTATCTGACACTCAGTACTTGGGTGCCATACGTGCATTATACTACTTATGATGTGACCATTAACATATGATAATCTATTTCTTAACAACATTGTTAACTTTATTAACTTATAGAAAACCATCCTCTTTTAGAGCTATTTAACCTTATGCGGCATAGCATCTCCCTCAAGAGGGAGGATCTATTACTTGAACCTATGTAATAGTAATTTACTCAACTGTGGGATTGTGAAATATAACATATAAGCAGCAACTGGGCTCTTACACCCATTATGTTACTGCTAGAGTACATTCTAATATTTGCTTCCCTATCAAAGAAAAGTCTGTGTGACATTTGCTGACTGTTATTAAACTGCATTTTTTTTTTTTTACTTTACCCTCTTGTAGTCAGTCTGTACATATGAGAATGTTCCTTACGTCTCTGAGCCAGCGAGCAATTAGGATAAGTTCATGATGGCAAACAGTTCGCTAGGTCTCTTTTCTAGTGTCTCTGGCTTTTGTAGCATTCTCTGGCAAGTTGCTCCTGTTTGATGAGGGTTGTTCTGTAGGGGGAGTGATTTGTATGTGGAGAGTTTCGCAGAAGCGGTCCAAGTCCTCCGGGCTCCGGAATGTAGCCGATTTCTCTCCTTTAGTGGCTGTTATGCTAACTGGGAATCCCCATCTGTAAGGTATGTTTTTCGCACGCAGAGTCGACGTGATAAATTGTAGGTCTCTCCTCTTCTGAAGGGTGGCCGGGCTGAGGTCCGAAAAGATCTGGATAGGTACTCCTGCATGTGTAAATTGCGGCTTCAGACGTGCATGGCGCAGGATTTCTTCTTTTTCCTGGTAGTTTAAGAATTTAATAATAACATCTCTTGGAGGCGCTTTTGGTGAGGGTTTAGCCCTGAGGGCTCTATGTGCCCTTTCCATGATTACTTCTGCGGATGAGCTGGTACCCTTAAGCGTCCTGAACATATCTTGCAGATAACCTGAGAGAGCCGTGGGTAGTATACTCTCTGGGACACCTCTTATACGCAGGTTGTTTCTGCGCCCTCTGTTGTCGAGGTCCTCGACTTTTTCTAGTAAGTTCTGTATTGTGTCTTCTTGGTTGTACACTAATTGTGACAAGTGCTGGACATCTTGGTTAGTTATGTTATGGCTTTCTTCTAATGTTGTCACTTTATTATCTATGCACCGTATGTCTCTTTTCATCTCCTGAAACATATTGCGCATATCAGTCATTGCTGATTTAATGTCTTCTTTGGAGGCAAGTAGTTTAAGGTCCTCTCTGGTAATTTCTGAGTGTCTCATCTGTGATAATGGAGTCTCAGAGTTGTTGTCTGACATGTTCAGTGAGGTCTGAGCATCTTGTGAGTGATCTGCTGCAGATGTCAGAGGGCCCTCTGTCTGCTTCATATATTGGCTGATCATTTTTGATTTGGGCTGGGGATCTAATTTCACAGCTTTCTTAGCAGGCATTACCCCTTTGAGTGATTGAAGGGAGAGCTTTTGGTTGTGCTGTGTTTATTTTCTATTTTTTATATGCTGTCTGCATGTGCACTTATATTAGTCCTTCTTCCCCTCTGCGCCCTTATTAAGTCAGGCCTCTCTTAGTTAGCCCACGCTGTAATGTTATTGTGATACTCCTAACACCTTGTTAGATAATGGGTCAGGTGCAGCTTTAGCTGTAATTCTAATGCTGTTCGTGTTAACCTGCCTGGTTTTTATTTTTTCCTGTTGAGCTCTGCGTGCTGTCTAATTGTGAGTATGACTCACCTCCGGCCTGATGACCGATAACAGCTCTGGTCTCTGTTACCTGATGAGGCCCAGGAGAGCCGCTTCTCCGCTACGGGTGATTGCCCCCTCGTTTCCCCGGACAGTTATCACTGCGGCCTGCTGTGCAACAGGTCTGATTAAAGTGCGCCCGCTCTTGCTGTGTCTCTATGTCCTCTTCAGCGCAGTTGTGCTGCAGCGCCTGAGCCGGAACCTTTCTCAGTCGTGGGAACTACCGCTGGGCGGTCAGGAGTCGGTATAAGGTAGGCTGGGGTTGCTGATTGTAATGCGTACCGCGGCTTGATTGTGGCCTTCTGTGTGTTCTTGCGGTGTTAGATGCAGCGGTATCTCGGTTGCTTCCTCTGCTTTTCAATCAGGCGTCACTGCTGTTAGAAGTATATTACTGGGCAAATAATCTGCTATTGCTATTCAAAACATAATGAATCTGTCACACTGGGGGATTAGGGCCTATGAGCTATTTCAACAGGCAGCCATCTCCCGGCGTGGCCAAGCTCCGCCCCCCCAAATGTGTTTTTAATTAAAGATGTATGTTTTTCAGGTCCTAATGGGTTAAGAAGATTTCTATCTGTTTTGGCCACCAGAGGGGGTGTGTGAATTATGTATATAGATGAAAATTGTTGGTACACCTGAACAGGTAATTAGACCCCTCCCCTTTGGTAAGGGTATAAATTGTGAACAGAGAGGGAGAAATGTATAACATGATTAAGGTCATTGACTGACCGAAACGTCGTTATTGTAAGCTGTGATGTCTCACAAATAAAAGATACCTTTTGATGCATTATTAAGGTGCTGCTGCTTTTATTTGCATTTGCTGAATGGATTGAGGGACCTGTGCAGAGTCCTTGCAGCGTGCACCAGACTATTGGGCTGTGAGTGCTGTGCCTTATCTGTTGTGTTCAGCTTATCCATAAAGCAACCACCCTGTGAATAAGCTCTTCCTCAAATTATTCCTGAACCTTCTAATATTCAATACAAGATTATGACCTCTTGTTTTGGTGTTATTCTTGTTGTGAAAAATACTTTCAGCCTCAGCTTTATTGGGTCCCTTAATATACTTGAAAGTTTTTATCATATAACATTTCTCAATTCTCTAAGCTTTATATATTAATTAATTCATTCTTAATTTGTAATTTTTATTTTTTATTCTATTTCTTTAATCGAATTTCACATTTTGCGAACAAAACTCTTTAGTTCCTTACTTTGGGTTGTAATTACATTTTTTCTATACTTATAATACATTTATAATTTTGTGTTTTGATCAAATTGATTCAATCACATATTGCAAAAACCCTTTTTGCAGTTTTTGAGCTATTACAAGGGATATGAAACAGTGCTTCTTTAGTAAACTAAAAATAAACAATAATAATAATGATAATATATATATATATATATATAGATATATATAATTATATATTTTTAATCAAAGTAAACATAAAAAGAAACAGATTGTGTTAAAAAAAAGCATGCTTGCTTAATTAACAAGTTACTTCTTAGTGTAGCCACTACCTATAGGGACATAAGGATGCTGACGTGCTGTGAATTTATGACTCCCTATTTCTCTATCATTCACTGAACAATAAGTCAGTCTCAAGTTACTCTAGAAGATTTATGACATCAATCTATGTATGCCTTCTTGTAGAGACCCCAGTTGCCTTTGGGGCTTTGACAGGAAGTAATGGACCCTGCACAAATTAAGTTAAAGAAATAAAAGGTATAATCCTTTTAAAATGAAAAGGGGGCATGTTTGACATTTGATGGGTTTGTGAGAGGATCCAATAATTCTGGGCAATGATTTTGGCATAAATAAGATTCTGTCTAGCCAACTGCAACTAGACCCACAGATCTTTCTTTTCAATCTGCTGGAGGAGCTAAACTGTAGCATTAAATGTGTGCTTTGTCCAATAGCTCTGAGTTGGAAAACTAATAACATTACCACTAATGAAGCTTGGCAAGACCAAGTACATAGATCCCTATTTCTAGAGAGGTATCATTATTTTAAAGTGAAAGTAAACTTACCTGGTTTGCGATCCTGAGTAGCAGTCTTTGTGCAAAATAAATATGACTTTCATTCATTGTTTTTAGTAAATATAGCTGTAATCAAAGTTATCGCCAGATTTATTAGACTTTTTCAACTCTTCAAAGTCAACCCGTAATTTTCCTTTTTCTTTTACCTCCTGATGACGTTTTTTTAAACAGCCAATTGAAAATCTGGCCGTTAGGAAGCAGTGAAACCAAGTCATCCGCCTACTTCGCAATCTACGCATGCGCAAATATTTTACCCGACACTGTTATATCAGGAGCGCGCTCCCGTTTCGCTCATGCGCATTTGGCCATAAAATGAAAACGTCATCTGCATTGATTAAACTGTGAGAAAACGTCATTAGCAGTGATTAAACTGTGAAACTGTGAATGTTAAACTTTTAAATTGATGTTAAACTGTGAAGCGCATCACATTATCTAGGCAGTAAGTTGACAGACATACCGGATTAGCGCATGCGCAAAACAATTTGTCATCGTGCACAAGCTTTTGAGTTACTTATAGAGTGGGTGGGAACGCTCTATACGTCAGAGCTCCAACAGATAGGAAGTAAAGGATGGGTGGAGTTCAGATGATAACGGTAGGGAAATTACATATGTTTATAAAATTACAATAATTGAAAAATTTATTAAATTAAAGTTAGCGATTTTAATAGATTAAGGTAGTGGAATAAAATAATCTGTTCAAAAGGGACTAACTTTACTTTCACTTTAAGTCTGGATGTTTAGACACTTACCAAGCAATAATGTTTTATTGGGAATCCTACTTAGACAAATGAAAGTATATTACACCTATGGTTTCTTCTCCTTTTACTCACCAACTATGTTGTATAGGATGCAGTTATATGGAAGTTATGAGACTATAAATACAGAATAATTCAGATCTATTATTAAAATATTGTAGGTCTACTACTTACAGATGCTGTTATTTTTGCTATACTTGTTTACACAATATAAGCTTTGTTCTTGTTTTGAGTATGTTTTGAGTAGGTAATATTATGTTAATTTATTTTTTTAACTTAAAATTATAACTTTCCAATGTATGCTGGTAACTTGTTTTTAAAGTCTTTTAAAGGGCCATAATAACCAAATGTTTAAACATTTGAAAGTGATGCAGCATAGCTGTAAAAAGCTGACTAGAAAATATCTCCTGAACATCTCTATGTAAAAAAGAAAGATATTTTACCTCAAAAGTTCCTCAGTAGCCACATCCCATTGTAAAGGATTTCTAAGCATCATTTTAGTGTGTCTGTCCTGGGACAGCTGAAAGGATGAGCCTCGTGAACTCTCATATTATTTCACCAATCAGGTAAAGGAAGCTTACTATGAAATATCATGAGAGTTAAGTCAAATCTCATGAGATCACAGTAAAAGAGTTCATGACCTCAGCACTGCTGATGCTGATTGGCTGCTGTTCATTTCTTCATTTTTTTTTTATTTTTACCTGCAGCTGGGAGCAGGTGAAGTATAACTTTTTGCACAGAACTTACTCTGCTGAGCTGAGGAAATTGTGAGGTAAAATATCTTCCTTTTTTACATAGAGATGCTCAGGTGATATTTTCCTGTCAGCTTTTTACAGTTATACTGCATCCGTTTCAAGTGATTTAGCATATGAGTATTATGTCCCTTTAAGTCAGCCTTTTGTCGGATATGGATGGACTTTTACTAGATTCCAGACATGTCCATGGACTTAAATAGACTTGAATATTTACGATTGTCATTTTCATACCATTTTGATGTACTCAAAAAATATTCTCTGTATTTGTTGTGGACATTCAATAAAAAGTTAAATTATAAAAAAACAAAACCTTTTAAATTGATAAAAAAAGTACACATTGCAATCTTTTCCATTAAAGGTCATTCAAGTCCAAAATAAACTTTCATGATTCAAATAGGGGATGCAATTTTAAACAACTTTCCAATTCACTTTTATCACCAATTTTGCTTTGTTCTCTTGGTATTCTTAGTTGAAAGCTAAACATAGGAAGGCTCATATACTAATTTCTTAGACCTTGAAGGCCGCCTCTAATGTAAATGCATTTTGACAGTTTTTCACCACTAGAGGGCGTTAGTTAATGTGTTTCATATAGCTAACATTAAGCTCATGCACGTGAATTTACCGAGGAGTGAGCACTGATTGGCTAAAATTCAAGTCTGTCAAAAGAACTGAAATAAGGGGGCAGTTTGCAGAGGCATAGATACAAGGTAATTACAGAGTTAAAACGTGTATTATTATAACGGTGTTGGTTATGCAAAACTAGGGAATGGGTAATAAAGGGATTATCTAGCTTTTTAAACAACAAAAAATCTGGTGTTGACTGTCCCTTTAAGTATAACCCAAAGTGTTTTTTTATTACAACAATGAAACACACTGCTTTTTATCCCTTTTTATAATAAATTATTATATTGGTTGAACTATGTCAACAGTATTCCCTGGGGGTCTGTTCTACAATTGTTCCACATTCATTTAAAGTCATAAGAGTTGTATATTAGAAGTTCTCAATATCTTTTCTTTCCCTACAACTCAGCTTTTTTCTCTTCTACTTCCTTTTAGTATTGTGTAGACTTGTTTAGAGATAAATGTCTCCTGCTAACAAAACCATTGTACATTATTAAATGGATTTTATACAGGTACATATCCCCAAACCTGGAATTCTAAAATCAAGAAGTATTCCAAAATCTAAGCTTTTTCATTAATTTTAAAAAAAGCTATTTAAAAAAAAAAAAAAAATCTATTTCACCACCAATCTTCACTGCCTACTTCTTTGGAGCTCCACTACATAAGCAGCGTTGCCCGTTTGGTATCCTATATACAGCGCCGCATATAAATGCGGCACGTATATTTCACCCGTCGGCCGCAATTTTTACTCCCATAAGCTAACATGGGACCACGTCGCAAATCAGCCTTGCGCTGAGTATGGGAGCAAGCGCAATATCTATCTACCTGTCAACCGCAACCCCCACTTCAATAACTAATAAACTGTATTAACCCCTATATCCGCCATCAAACCCAAATCGTAACTAATAAAAGCATTAACCCCTAAACCGACAACCCCCCCACAACGCAATATCCTAATTAAACTATTAACCCCTATATCCGCCATCAAACCCACATCGCAAGTAATAACTAAATGATTAACCCCTAAATCCGCCAACCCAAACATCGCAAACTACCTATCAAAAGTATTAACCCCTAATCCGCCAAAGCCCACAATGCAAATAAATAAATTACTAAGCCTCCTAGCCTAACACCCCCTAACCTAACACCCCCTAAATGAACCCAAATTACCTAAATTACAAAATACTAAAGCTACTATTAAAAAAAAAGAAACTAACACTACTTTAAAAATAAAATTAAACTAAGTATAAATTAAAGGGACAGTCTATTCAAAATTAAAATTCTGGTGTAGACTGTCCCTTTAAGCTACAATGACATAAAATAAAAAAATCTAAGATTACATAAAATAAAAAACAAAATGACCAAATTTAAAAAAATTATACCTTATCCCTATGAAAATAAAAAAAGCCCCCCAAAAATAAAAACACCCCTACTCTAAGAATAAACTACCAGTAGCCCTTAAAATTACTTTTTGTAGGGCATTGCCCCAAGATAATCAGCTGTTTTACAAAAAATACACAAAGTACCCCCTAACAGTAACCCCCCCCCCAAATAAAAGAACCTGACACTTAAAAAACCTAAACTACCCATTGCCCTGAAAAGGGCATTTGTTGGGCATTGCCCTTAAAAGGGCATTTAGCTCTTTTACTGCCCACCCCCAGGTTAATACTCACCATTCCTGAAGTCCAGCAGAGAATGTCCTGTCCCATGCGGTGAAGTCTTCTTCCAAGCGGCGACCTCTTCTTCCAGGAACATCCGGCAGAGGGCGGAGATGAAGACCGGCGACCCTGGAACTGAAGATCGGCGACCGCGGAGCCATGGAGCGTGTAGGATCCTCATCGTACGATCGCCGCCGTACACTGGATTGAGAATTTAAGGTACACGATTAAAAATGGCATCCCTTGAATTCCTATTGGCTGATTTGAATCTTCAAATTCAAATCAGCCAATAGGATGAAAGCTACTCAAATCCTATTGGCTGTTCAAATTGCCTATTGGCTTGCAAATCGCGTACAAAGACCAAGATTACAAGTTGTGCACGTAAATAAAATTAGTGGTATCGCACTCTCCATAGCGCTGCCATTACAAGTTACTGAAAAACCTTCTTTTGTTGTGCGATATGGTGCGATAAGCTTCATACCGCACAAAGGCCAAGGCCTGACTTGACGTGCTCATGCACGTTTCCCCCCATAGACATTAATGGAGAGAAAGTGTTACAAAAGAACTAACACCTGCATTCAAGGAATGGCGATCGATGTAACGCAATCTCCATTGATGTCTATGGGGAAAATAAAGTTACATTAAATCTTAACACCCTAACATAAACCCTAGTCTAAATACCCCTAACCCACAGCCCCCCGACATCGCCGACACTAAATAAAGTTATTAACCCCTATACCGCCGGACCCCCACATTGCTACTACTATTATAAACCTATTAAAACCTAAACCGCCGGCTTCCCACATCGCAACACACTAAATTAAACTATTAACCCCTAAACCTAACACCTCCTAACTTTAAATTAAACTTACCTGTGAAGATTAAACTATAAATTAACCTAACATTAGTATTTTAAAAAAATAAAATAAAGGAAAAATAAAAAACATATACCTAGATTACGAGTTTTGCGTTAGAGGCTGTGCGGTGCTAACGATCAGTTTTCCCTCACCGCTAACTTACCTACAGCGTTGGTATTACGAGTTTTCAGAAACCCGTCGTTAAAAGACAAGAAGTGAGCGTTGAGCAAAATTTTGCTCATTACCGCACTCCAGTACCAGCGCTGCTTAAGTCAGCGGTGAGCTGGTGTAACGTGCTCGTGCACGATTTCCCCATAGGAATCAACGGGGAGAGCCGGCTGAAAAAAAGTCTAACACCTGCCAAAAAGCAGCGTAAAACTCCTTAACCCCTAATCTGCCGCCCCCAACATCGCCGACACCTGCATTATATTATTAACCCCTAATCTGCCGCTCTGGACACCGCCGACACCTACATTATATGTATTAACCCCTAATCTGCTGCCCCCAACATCACTGACACCTACATACTATTTATTAACCCCTAATCTGCCTTCCCCAATGTCGCCGACACCTACTTTATATTTATTAACCCCTAATCTGCCTTCCCCAATGTCACCAACACCTACATTATATTTATTAACCCCTAATCTGCCGCCTCCAACGTCGCCGCCACTATATTAAAGTTATTAACCCCTAAACCTAAGTCTAACCCTAAACCTAACACCCACTAACTTAAATATAATTTAAATAAATCTAAATAAATATTCCTATCATTAACTATATTTTTCCTATTTAAAACTAAATACTTACCTATAAAATAAACCCTAAGCTAGCTACAATATAACTAATAGTTACATTGTAGCTAACTTAGGGTTTATTTTTATTTTACAGGCAAGTTTGTATTTATTTTAACTAGGTAGAATAGTTATTAAATAGTTATTAACTATTTAATAACTACGTAGCTAAAATAAATACAAAAGTACCTTTAAAATAAAACCTAACCTAAGTTACAATAACACCTAACACTACACTATAATTAAATACATTTACTAAATTAAATACAATTAAATAAATTACATACAGTTAGCTAAATTAAATTAAATTAGCTAAAGTACAAAAAACAAACAAACACTAAATTACAGAAAATAATAAACAAATTACAGATATTTAAACTAATTACACCTAATCTAATAGCCCTATTAAAATAAAAAAAGCCCCCCCAAAATAAAAAAAAAAACCTAGCCTAAACTAAACTACCAATAGCCCTTAAAAGGGCCTTTTGCGGGGCATTGCCCCAAAGTAATCAGCTCTTTTACCTGTAAAAAAAATACAAACAACCCCCAACAGTAAAACCCACCACCCACACAACCAACCCCCCAAATAAAATACTATCTAAAAAAACCTAAGCTCCCCATTGCCCTGAAAAGGGCATTTGGATGGGCATTGCCCTTAAAAGGGCATTTAGCTCTTTTGCAGGCCCAAAGCCCTAACCTAAAAAATAAACCCACCCAATACACCCTTAAAAATCCTAACACTAACCCCCAAAGATTCACTTACCGGGAGAGGTCTTCATCCAAGTGGCAAGATGTCCTCAACGAAGCCGGCAGAAGTGGTCCTCCAGATGGGCAGAAGTGGCTCTCCAGACGGGCGGAATTGTGGCGATTCCTGTCCGCCTGCTCTGAGCAGGGGCATTGCCCCAAAGTAATCAGCTATTTTACCTGTAGAAAAAAAGAACAATCCCCCCCAACATTACAACCCACCACCCACACACCCCTACTCTAAAACCCACCCGATCCCCCCTTAAAAAAACCTAACACTACCCCATTGAAGATCACCCTACCTTGAGCCGTCTTCACCCAACTGGGCCGAAGTCTTCATCCGATCCGGACACAAGTGGTCCTCCAGCCGGGCAGAAGTCTTCATCCGATCGGGGCAGAAGAGGTCCTCCATCCGGCAAAAGTCTTCATCCAAGCGGCATCTTCTATCTTCATCCTTCCGGCGAGGAGCGGCTCCATCTTGAAGACCTCCGGCGCGGAGCATCCTTCCTGCACGACGACTACCCGACGAATGGCTGGTCCTTTAAATGACATCATCCAAGATGGCGTCCCTCGAATTCCGATTGGCTGATAGGATTCTATCAGCCAATCGGAATTAAGGTAGGAAAAATCCTATTGGCTTATTTAATCAGCCAATCGGATTGAACTTCAATCCGATTGGCTGATTGGATCAGCCAATAGAATTTACCTCGCATTCTATTGGCTGATCCAATCAGCCAATCGGATTGAAGTTCAATGCGGGTGGACAATGTTACCAGGCATGGAACTTGGCCTCCCATGTTCATCACTAGCGATGCAACATCTGCCGGCAGAAGCTGTGCAAGCCTACCCTCTGCTCTTGTACAACTATTCACACAAGATCAGGTTTGGTCAATCCCCCTTGAGGTGGCAGATAGGAAGCAAAGGTCTTAAGACTTCTTGCATTTACTGCTTCACATGACACGCCTGCACCACCAGGGCTCTCAAGCTGGAATCTGATGGAATCTGATGGAATAGAATTTGGATATACGGTGGAAGAGCATTAACTGGGTACATTTTGCTGGTGTTTCGGGGATTAACAGTATGTCCCACATTATTGATTGATGTTGTGAACTGCCATTGTTATATAAGGAGCAACATAAAACTGCAGTTATCAAGTGCTTTTTTGTAGGGGTGTTTAATATATGGTGGGACGAGGGTTATTGTGATAAACATTTTGGTGTTTTGGAAAGGAACTATAATGGTACAACATATGGCAGTAAGAGATGCCCACAGTGACCAAGATTACAAGGGGAGCGCAAAAATATAAGCGCTATTGTGCGATAACATTGCCTGAGCGCAATCAATAGCTCTTCTATTTTTGGTCTCATATTCCAAAGGGTGCTCTTAGCCGATGCTGCAAAAGCAGTGGATTTCTTATGTAGTTCTGTACTATACTATAAGTAAATTTGACAGCAGTATTTTGGATTGAACACAATTATGACTAACCACTTGTAATAAGAGCTAAATGAGCACACTAATAGCGCTCCTGCACTACCCATTAAGGTTATAGGTTGTTCTAAAAAAAATCTGCTGTGTTAAAATCATTTGGTTAAAAAATGTAACCATTCATTTGCAATACCAGATTGGGCTTTTCTTTTCATGAGGTTGTGCAAAACATAATGCCCAGTATTTGTTGAGAACTCAAGTTGGGCATTTTTTTGGAGAGAGACTAAGGCCTAGATTTAGAGTTTTGTCGGTAACGACCTGCGTAGCTAACGCTGGCTTTTTTCTGGCCGCACCTTTTAAATACCTCTGGTATTGAGAGTCCACAGAATGGCTGCGTTATGCTCCAAAAAGGGAGCGTACAGGCATATTTACCGCCACTGAAACTCTCGATACCAGAGTTGCTTACGGACGCGACCAGCTTCAAAAACGTGCTCGTGCACGATTCCCCCATAGAAAACAATGGGGCTGTTTGAGCTGAAAAAAAACCTAACACCTGCAAAAAAGCCGCGTTCAGCTCCTAACGCAGCCCATTGTTTTCTATGGGGAAACGCTTCCTACGTCTGCACCTAACACCCTAACATGTACCCCGAGTCTAAACACCCCTAGCATTACACTTATTAACCCCTAATCTGCCGCCCCCGCTATCGCTGACCCCTGCATATTATTATTAACCCCTAATCTGCCGCTCCGTAAACCGCCGCTACTTACATTATCCCTATGTACCCCTAATCTGCTGCCCCTAACACCGCCGACCCCTATATTATATTAATTAACCCCTAATCTGCCCCCCACAACGTTGCCTCCACCTGCCTACACTTATTAACCCCTAATCTGCCGAGCGGACCGCACCGCTATTATAATAAAGTTATTAACCCCTAATCCGCCTTACTAACCCTATAATAAATAGTATTAACCCCTAATCTGCCCTCCCTAACATCGCCAACACCTAACTTCAAGTATTAACCCCTAATCTGCCGACTGGAGCTCACCGCTATTCTAATAAATGTATTAACCCCTAAAGCTAAGTCTAACCCTAACACTAACACCCCCCTAAGTTAAATATAATTTAAATCTAATGAAATAAATTAACTCTTATTAAATAAATTATTCCTATTTAAAGCTAAATACTTACCTGTAAAATAAATCCTAATATAGCTACAATATAAATTATATTTATATTATAGCTATTTTAGGATTTATATTTATTTTACAGGTAACTTTGTATTTATTTTAACCAGGTACAATAGCTATTAAATAGTTAAGAACTATTTAATAGCTAAAATAGTTAAAATAATTACAAAATTAGCTGTAAAATAAATCCTAACCTAAGTTACAATTAAACCTAACACTACACTATCAATAAATTAATTAAATAAACTACCTACAATTATCTACAATTAAACCTAACACTACACTATCAATAAATTAATTAAATACAATTCCTACAAATAAATACAATGAAATAAACTAACTAAAGTACAAAAAATAAAAAAGAACTAAGTTACAAAAAATAAAAAAATATTTACAAACATCAGAAAAATATTACAACAATTTTAAACTAATTACACCTACTCTAAGCCCCCTAATAAAATAACAAAGACCCCCAAAATAAAAAAATGCCCTACCCTATTCTAAATTACAAAAGTTCAAAGCTCTTTTACCTTACCAGCCCTGAACAGGGCCCTTTGCGGGGCATGCCCCAAAGAATTCAGCTCTTTTGCCTGTAAAAAAAACACATACAATAACCCCCCCCAACATTACAACCCACCACCCACATACCCCTAATCTAACCCAAACCCCCCTTAAATAAACCTAACACTAAGCCCCTGAAGATCTTCCTACCTTATCTTCACCATACCAGGTTCACCGATCGATCCAGAAGAGCTCCTCCGATGTCTTGATCCAAGCCCAAGCGGGGGGCTGAAGAGGTCCATGATCCAGCTGAAGTCTTCATCCAAGCGGGAGCTGAAGAGGTCCATGATCCGGCTGAAGTCTTCTATCAACGGCATCTTCAATCTTCTTTCTTCCGGATACCATGTTCATCCCGCCGATGCGGAACATCCATCTTCACCGACGACTTCCCGACGAATGACGGTTCCTTTAAGGGACGTCATCCAAGATGGCGTCCCTTGAATTCCGATTGGCTGATAGGATTCTATCAGCCAATCGGAATTAAGGTAGGAAAATTCTGATTGGCTGATTGAATCAGCCAATCAGAATCAAGTTCAATCCGATTGGCTGATCCGATCAGCCAATCAGATTGAGCTTGCATTCTATTGGCTGATCGGAACAATCAATAGAATGCGAACTCAATCTGATTGGCTGATCGGATCAGCCAATCGGATTGAACTTGAATCTGATTGGCTGATTCCATCAGCCAATCAGAATTTTCCTACCTTAATTCCGATTGGCTGATAGAATCCTATCAACCAATCGGAATTCGAGGGACGCCATCTTGGATGACGTCCCTTAAAGGAACCGTCATTCTTCAGTTGGACGTCGTCGGAAGAAGATTGATCCGCGCTGGAGGTCTTCACAATGGAGCCGGTCCTCATCGGATGAAGATAGATGCCGCTTGGATCAAGATGGTTGCCGGTCTGGATCGCCTCTTCTTCCCGGATAGGATGAAGATTTTGGAGCCTCTTCTGGACCTCTTCAGCCACCGGATGATGGATGTCTAGCCCCCGCTTGGGTTGGATGAAGATTTTGGAGCCAGGATCTATCGGTGATACCCGGTGAGGTGAAGATAAGGTAGGAAGATCTTCAGGGGCTTAGTGTTAGGTTTATTTAAGGGGGGTTTGGGTTAGATTAGGGGTATGTGGGTGGTGGGTTGTAATGTTGGGGGGGGTATTGTATGTGTTTTTTTACAGGCAAAAGAGCTGAATTTCTTGGGGCATGCCCCGCAAAGGGCCCTGTTCAGGGCTGGTAAGGTAAAAGAGCTTTGAACTTTTGGAATTTAGAATAGGGTAGGGCATTTTTTTATTTTGGGGGTCTTTGTTATTTTATTAGGGGGCTTAGAGTAGGTGTAATTAGTTTAAAATTGTTGTAATTTTTTTCTAATGTTTGTAAATATTTTTTTATTTTTTTTAACTTAGTTCTTTTTTATTTTTTGTACTTTAGTTAGTTTATTTAATTGTATTTATTTGTAGGAATTGTATTTAATTAATTTATTGATAGTGTAGTGTTAGGTTTAATTGTAGATAATTGTAGGTATTTTATTTAATTAATGTATTGATAGTGTAGTGTTAGGTTTAATTGTAACTTAGGTTAGGATTTATTTTACAGCTAATTTTGTAATTATTTTAACTATTTTAGCTATTAAATAGTTCTTAACTATTTAATAGCTATTGTACCTGGTTAAAATAAATACAAAGTTACCTGTAAAATAAATATAAATCCTAAAATAGCTATAATATAATTATAATTTATATTGTAGCTATATTAGGGTTTATTTTACAGGTAAGTATTTAGATTTAAATAGGAATAATTTATTTAATAAGAGTAAATTTATTTTGTTAGAATAAAATTATATTTAACTTAGGGGGGTGTTAGGGTTAAAATTAGCTTTAGGGGTTAAAAAATTTATTAGAGTAGCGGTGAGCTCCGATCGGCAGATTAGGGGTTAATACTTGAAGTTAGGTGTCGGCGATGTTAGGGAGGGCAGATTAGGGGTTAATACTATTTATTATAGGGTTATTGAGGCGGGAGTGAGGCGGATTAGGGGTTAATAACTTTATTATAGTAGCGGTGCGGTCCGCTCGGCAGATTAGGGCTTAATAAGTGTAGGCAGGTGGAGGCGACGTTGAGGGGGGCAGATTAGGGGTTAATAAATATAATATAGTGGTCGGCGGTGTTAGGGGCAGCAGATTAGGGGTACATAAGGATAACGTAAGTAGCGGCGCTTTGCGGTCGGCAGATTAGGGTTTAATTATTGTAGGTAGCTGGCGGCGACTTTGTGGGGGGCAGGTTAGGGGTTAATAAATATAATATAGGGGTCGGCGGTGTTAGGGGCAGCAGATTAGGGGTACATAAGGATAACGTAGGTGGCGGTCGGCAGATTAGGGGTTAAAAAAATTTAATCGAGTGTCGGCGATGTGGGGGGACCTCGATTTAGGGGTACATAGGTAGTTTATGGGTGTTAGTGTACTTTAGAGCACAGTAGTTAAGAGCTTTATAAACCGGCGTTAGCCCAGAAAGCTCTTAACTACTGACTTTTTTCTGCGGCTGGAGTCTTGTCGTTAGATTTCTAACGCTCACTTCAGACACGACTCTAAATACCTGAGTTAGAAATATCCCATTGAAAAGATAGGATACGCAATTGACGTAAGGGGATCTGCGGTATGGAAAAGTCGCGGCTGAAAAGTGAGCGTTAGACCCTTTCCTGACTGACTCCAAATACCGGCGGTAGCCTAAAACCAGCGTTAGGAGCCTCTAACGCTGGTTTTCACGGCTACCGCCAAACTCTAAATCTAGGCCTTAATGAAATAGGTTGAAAAGGGTAAATTAGAAATAATAAAACCAACATTACAATCCTATTATATAATTTTGAAGGAAATAGTTAACAAATATATTTTCCTAATATTATTCTGCATTTCTTATTTATTTATTTTTTTACAGCATTAGCATCTTCCAATTGTTTTAATATCGACACTGCAAAGACCTGGAGTTTAATAGAAAATACTGAACCAAAATTTATCCAGAGATTGATTCAGTACAAGCATGGATCTGAGAATGGGTAAGATATTTTTTAGTTGTATTTATAAAAAAATTATAAATAAAAACATGTTTTGCTCACTATATTGATATCATGTTGATATTATCTGTTGATTTAAAGGGGTATATTTAACAAAGTGTGGACAGACATGATACGATGTAGCGTATCATGTCAGCCGCACATTGATAAATGCCGTAATACCGCCCCCTGCAGATTCACAGCCAATCGGCTGTTAGCAGGGGGTGTCAATCAACCCGATCGCATTCAATCAGGCTGATTGCTGTCCGCCACCTCAGAGGTTGCGGACGAGTTAAGGAGCAGCTGTCTTCTTAACTTCCGCTTCAGGCGGAACTGAAGCGGAGTGGGTCGGAAGCAGCATCCGCTGCTTCATAAATCCGACTCCAAGAAATCAGTATTCAGTCAGTACAGAATTAGATATTTTACAAATAGACCCAGTAAGTCTTAATATAGCTCATTTCTTTCATTGCATCCTTTGGAGAAACCACCATTAATATCTAAGGGAATTTTTGAAGAAAAATAATTTGATAAGTTTTCTAAAGTATTGTGATCAACTCCATAGTATCTCACAAAGGTTGGGGAAAGTATAACCTATTAAAGAGACTCTAAACACTAAATAGATTTAATGCACCTCCCTCTAATCATGGCTGTTACCATTGTGGAACCTACACTGCAGGTATCTGAAGGAGATTTACCACACATGTGCAAACAGGTCAGCAATGGAATGTAGGGAAAGATAGATTTCAACATGGCGGCACCCATGACTAGAGGGAGGTGGGGAATAACCTCCATACTATGCTTATATAATGTATTTAGTGTTTAATGTCCCTTTAATAGATAAGAGCAGTTGGAAGAATTAAAGTGCTGTAGTAGAATATTTGCATTAGTAAGAATACACCAAATGAAGTCCATAAATAATACAAAGGTATAAAGACTTAGGGCATCATGGAACCAGATACGCTTTATAAGATGTTTAAAAAAGGAAAAGAGGGTGATAAAAAGTGATACAATGGTAAAAGACGGAGTGAAATAATGCAGAGAAATACAATTACAGTTTGACCCCTGCAAAGGGGTTGAATGCAAAGTTAAAGTCAATTGCAGAGCAGCAAATCAATACTGGGAGCTAACTGAACACAATGGTGAGCCAATGACACCAATAAGCAGCTAGCTCCCAGTAGTGCATTGCTGCTCCTAAGCCTAACTAGGTGTGCTTTTCAACATAGAACAAATTCATAATAGAAGCAAACTGAGAAGTGTCTTAGCACTGCATGTTTTCTCTGAACCATGAGTGTTTCATTTTGACTTTATGTAATGACCAGAGGGCAGTCTATGTTTAAAAAAATCCAAACCCCCAAGCTAATTTTACTAAAAATAAAAAAATGTTAATTACAGAAAAAAAATAAACAAAGCTATCCAAAATAAAAAATTTAAACCTAAACTAATACCCCTATAAAAATAAACAATCCCCCCAAAATAAAACCACCCCCTAATCTAATACTAAACTTCCAATAGCCCTTAAAAGAGCCTTTTGTTGGGCATTGCCCTAAGTTAAACAGCTCTTTTACTTACAAAAATTACCAATTTCTCCCTAACAGTAAAACCCTCCCACTCAACCAACCCCCCCAAAATAAAAAACATAACACTAAAAAAAAAACTAAATTACCCATTGCCCTTAAAGGGGCATTTTTATGGGCATTGTCCTTAAAAGGGCATTCAGCTATTTTACTGCCCTTAAAAGGGCAATCAGCCCCTTTTACAACCCATTAAATCCCTAATCTTAAAAAAAAAGTCTTAAAACTAAGCCCCAAATAGGTACTCACCATTCCTGAAGTCCGGCGGAGAAGGTCATCTTCCAGGCGACTTCGTCATCTTCTATCTTGATAATGTGCGAAGGCGGTGTTTAATGGAGGTGCGGAGTAGTCTTCCGAGATGCGCAGATCCAGAGCGGCGGTCTTAAGCGGCGGCGATCCTCCTCCTCTTCATCTGATCTCCGGCGTACACTGAAAATTGAATGCAAGGCACCGCATTCAATATGGGGTACCTTGCCTTCAATCTTCAGTGTGCGATGGACGATGGCATGAAGAGGAGCCTCCACGCAGCTGAGGACTGCTGCTGCTAAAGACCGCTGCTGAGAACCACCGCTGAGGATCCGTGCATCGGGGAAGCCAGCTCCCCACCTTCAGGAATGGTGAGTACCTATTTGGGGCTTAGTCTTAGGCTTTTATTTAAATTTTTTGGGTTAGCTTTTTTTTTAGATTAGGGTTTTTTGGGGTATAAAAGAGCTGATTGCCCTTTTAAGGGCAGTAAAAGAGCTGAATGCCCTCTTAAGGGCAATGCCCATACAAATGCCCCTTTAGGGTCAATGGGTAGTTTAGGTTTTTTTAGTGTTAGGTTTTTTTTTAATTTTGGGGGTTTTGTGGGTGGGGGTTTTTACTGTTAGGGGGGGACATTTTTTTTTTACATGTAAAAGAGCTGTTTAACTTAGGGCAATAAACTACAAAAGGCCCTTTTAAGGGCTATTGATAGCTAAGTTCTGTTTTTTTTTTTGTAATTTAATGTTAGGTTTTATTTAAGTGTAACTGGTGTTAATTTAGGGGGTTTTAGGTTAGGGGGCTTAGTAATAAAATAAGTTATTTTCGTTGTGGGGGTTGGCGGTTTAGGAGTTAATAGGTTAATTAGGTTTATTGCAATGTGGAGGGTTGGCGGTTTAGGAGTTAATAGGTTAATTAGGTTTATTGTGATGTGATTGCTTTGCGCAGCCAACATTCCTTTGAGGATGCGTGCGCAACTGACGACACCGTCGGATGCGTTACAAACACGATTATAGTATAGATTCCCAATTTACATTTATTATCACAATTAAATAGTCCTGTTGGTGTTTAGGTAGGCTCAGGGGTGTACAGATATCTTTATGGGTGTCCCTTTAAATATGAAGGTGTGCTTTGCATAATTAGCCCTCTGGAGCATGCACCTCCATATTTAATGCCATTATTCTGTTCTCTTGCAAGGCTGTCAGGAGGAGGAGTATTTCTCATCTGTCTCGGAGGGGGGGCAAAAAAGGAATATTTTTTATTGAGTTTATTATATTAAAATAAAAAAATAACATATAATTAGGAAACATGATTTCACTATCTGTTTGTTTAAATAGTTCATTTTTATTTTAAAGGTTTACTGTCCCTTTAACCCCTTGAGTGCTAACGACAGCTCTGAGCCGTCGCAGAGTTTCCCCCTCTGGTGCTAACGATGGCTCAGAGTCGTCACTAGCATTCTCCCACCTTGAGGGAGATCTGGAGGCTCCCATCCGCTCCTACCCCGGCGATCGGGCCTGCATAGGGACAGGTATCGCTGGGACTTCACGTTATGCACGGTGATGTCACGCGCAATGACGTGATGACGTCACCATGCAACTTTATTTATACTTAACAATGTTAAGTATAGGAGCAGGGAGCATGCTGCTTAGAAGCCTGTATCACAGGCATCTAAGCAGATACAGACCCCCAAGACCCACCGTTGGAAAGGTAATCGCCTAACCTTTCGAACAGTGTAAGTCTTGGGAATCTGAAAAAAAAAAGTTACACTTTTTTTCAATTTGTTAAAAAAAAAAAAAAACCTTAAAAAAGCTTAGCACCCAGGTGTGAAAGTGTTTGCATCCAAAGGGTTAATGGTCCTTTGAAGGGACATAATACTCATATGCTAACAGCATCAACAGTGCTGAGGTCATGAACTATTTTACTGTGATCTCATGAGATTTCACTTAACTCTCATGAGATTTCATAGTAAACTTCCTTAAGCTATAAAGGACATTTGGGTGTCAACATGCTTTTCCTGTTGGTTTCAGTGGTTATTAACTTCTCTCTCACTTATATGATGTAATTTATTACTGTTACATGAAAACTATTAGAACATGAAATCAGTTACTTGAAATCTAGGATGTGGATCTTTCAACCAATAGTATGGTACTCTGGGAGGGGTGACAGTGAATTATTTAAGATGTATCCACGCTGCAAAATAATAGTAAAGCTGTAAGATAATCACAATTATTACACAAATTACATGACAGACTTGCCAGCTGAGTAACCTTATTTCATACCTACCAACATTTCATGGAGTTTTGTGGATACTGATAGTTGTGACAGAATCACATTACATAGAGGGCTGAGTTAGGTGGGGATTGGGCAGGTATGTAGCATGGTTAGACTGTCCTCTGCACCTGTGACTTTCATAAAGTACTAGGGAACTGTGGAAAGGACATCAGGCTGAGCTGTCCAACCGTGAAATTGCAGTGCAGTGTGAAGCACTGCTAGTGCAAGAGGGTACTGTACTATTTCAAATGGGGTACATTATTGCCTTTTATTGCTCAAAAATAAACTGTATTATATTTTTTCATCCTTAGTACATTGTCCCTTCTCATTGCTACTGGGACATAAGGGGTAGGGATTAACTCAATCTTTTCTCCTTTACTACGTAGTAGCTGCCAAGAAAAATATTGTGTTTCACGTCTCCTGCTCCTCATTTGAAAGAGGCAACTTCTCTATTTCAAATGAGGAACTTGCATGTGCATTATTGCAAGGAACATGGTCTATTTAAAGAAATATTAAACAACTTTTGTGTAAAAAGTAAGCTTTGTAACATGCTCCCAAAAGCAACATTTTGTAACTTAGGTTTTTAACATGCTGAAGAATGCCTAAACTGGTTATTTGCTTTGCAGCATTTGCAGGATACAGAATTTATTTTTGTTTAACACAACTTTTATACAAAAGCAAGAGATATTTAATGTCCTTTTAGTAGCTTATATAATTATACAGATAATGTAACCCATTCTCCCATGGCAGAAGAGACTACATCAGTAAGGGACAGTTTACAGAGAATGTCTAGTCAAGAAAGGAAATGTTATAAAAACATAAAATATTTCCCATGACCTTAAAAAAAAAAAAATTAGCTCAGTGTGAATGACAATGATGATGTTTAGTAAAATGGAAAGTATTATTACAACAGCACATACGTTGTACTCTGAAAAAGTGATGCTTCATGAACGCTTTCGTTTGGAATAACCTAAAAATTAAGAGATTTACGTTTTTTTAGTTATTTCTTGCTCAGTAAAACTACTTTTTTTTAACTTTTTAATGTAATTCTTATGAACTCTCTGAAAGCATCTAATTCAATTTAATATATTTGTGTAAATTTTCCAGTCACATAGAACCTTATCTCAAAATAATTAGATATACTGTAGACTATTATATTAAAATAGAGAATTTTCCATATTTTTATGCAATTTTTTTTTACTACAGTTTACTGCAGTAAAAAAATGTGGGTTCTTCAGAACAGCTTTGCTGTAAGTATTGCTGTGTAACAAAAACGTGACAGGGAGTGAAACTGCTTCTGAGTTATTAAGAATACATCAGGCATTTTGTAATAGTGGAGCTTAAAGGGCCACTAAACCCAAAATCTTTCTTTCATGATTCAGATAGAACATACAAATTTAAACAACATTACAATTTACTTCAATGATTTATTTTGCTTCATTTTTTAGATATCCTTATTGGAAGAAAAAGCAATGCACATGGGTGAGCCAATCACATGAGACTTCTATGTGCAGCAACCAATCAGCAGCTACTGAGCATATCTAGATATGCTTTTCAGCAAAGAATATCAAGAGAATAAAACAAATTAGATAATAGAAGTAAATTAGAAAGATGTTTAAAAATGCATTCTCTTTCTAAATCATGAAAGAAAAAATGTGGGTATCATGGCCCTTTAAAGGGACAGTCAAGTCCAATTTTTTTTTTCATGATTTAAATAGAGCATGCAATTTTAAACAACTTCCCAATTTACTTTTAGCACCAATTTTGCTTTGTTCTCTTGGTATTCTTATTTGAAAGCTAAACCTAGGATGTTCATATGCTAATTTCTTAGACCTTGAAGACTGCCTCTAATCTGAATACATTTTGACCACTAGAGGGCATTAGTTCACATGTTTCATATAGATAACATTGAGCTCATGTACGTAAAGTGACCTAGGAGTGAGCACTGATTGGCTAAACTACATGTCTGTCAAAAGAACTGAAATAAGGGGGCAGTCAGCAGAAGCTTAGATACAAGATAATTACAGAGGTAAAACATGTATTATTATAACTGTGTTGGTTATGCAAAACTGGGGAATGAGTAATAAAGGGATTATCTTTCTTTTTAAACAACAAAAATTCTGGTGTTGACTGTCCCTTTAAAGGGACATTCCGGTCAAAATTTAAATGAACATGGATGAATTACATCTTTGAAAAGAAATATATTTTCAATATACATGTTTTAACAAAAATACTTCTAGTAAAAGTTATCATTGTTTAAGTGTTACCATTTTTCTAGTTAGACATTTTCAGTGCACAAGCATTTTAAATAAAGCAGCTGCCCAGAGCACCAGTGGGCTTGTATCATGTCAGCAATTAACAAATTGAGTCATTTCCAGATGGTACAAGCACCTTAGACTCTGAGTTTAAAGTGCTCGCTCACGGTGCATATTTAAATACATATTTGAAACAGCTATAGCTTTTATTAGAAGCATTTTTGCTATTACATCTTTATTACAAAAATGCTTCTTTTCAAAACTTAAATGCATCATGTGGATTCCAGTTTAAGCTGGAGTGTCCCTTTAAAGGGACATTGTACACTAGATTTTTCTTTGCATACATGTTTTGTAGATGATCCATTTATATATCCTATCTGGGAGTGTTTTGTAACAGTGTATAGTTTTGTATATTTTTAAATAACATTGTGCTGATTTTCATACTTCTAACCAAGCCGCAGAGTTTTAGATGTATACTGATGTATACAGATTACTGCAGCTCCTATTTGTATAATGGGTCTTTTCATATGCAGGGGAGGGGGGAGGTGTGTGTGTCTGCTATTCCTGCTTTCTCAGCCCATTTCAGGGGTGTCCCAGCCTAACCTCATCCACAGTGCTAAATTGGGAGCTTCTAAGTAAGTTTTAAAAAGGTTTTATACTGGATTTTTATACCAGTATATGTGCATATTCTTTTTAATAGTAGATTCTATTACATGCAGTTATATGAAAATTGATGTATACTGTCCCTTTAACAATAATCTCGAAATTCAATTTTCTAAAACTTTATAAATTAAGCAGTAAAACAACTTTGCAATAAACATTAATGATTTATTTTGTCTGACGTTCCTCTAATTCTGATTTTTTTCACTGCCAAATGTCCAAAATGAGGTAAAGCACCAATCCCCCAAAACGTATAATCACAATCCAATGAAACAGCAGCACTCACCGAATCTTAATAAACACAGGTTTATTGGGACACCAAGGTGTAAAATAGACACCGTTTTGGACCTCTATTCCATAGTCATGTCAATACACATACTGAAAATACAGATTCCTTATATAGAGCAGGTATGCAAGGCCACGCCCCTTTCTTTAACCCTTTTAAGTCATCATCCAATGCAATGAAACATAACACCCCCTAGTGGCTACAAAATCAAATACATACGTATATTCGTAAAAATGAACACCATAAAATTAATCATGAAGGACACAAATGACATTTCATAAATGCATCAAAAGATAGATATATGAAGCAAATATACAATAGAATGGTAATAGAAATAGTATTGTTACCGAAAAACTGTTTTGTTACAAAAAACAGATACATCATATTCTTTATTCAAGCCCACTGGACTACACGTTTCCAATGTATTAATCCAAAAAAACCTTCTTCTGTTTTAAGTATAACTCTCTATCACTTCCTCTCCTAGGGATATCAATATGGTCTAGGATAAAGCTTTATAAACTTTTCATGTCGGTGACACACTTTTTAGACCTACATCATTTCACTACACAGTAATTCAGTTGTACTAGCAAACAGGAGGTTAAACTAACTTGTTTAAAGAGATACAGACACATACATAAATTATATAATAACAAAATGTATTTACAAGTAACAGTATGTAAGTATGTGCAAGAATTAAAAAAATAAGTTTAATAACACCAATAGCTACTTACTATTTTAATGGGGTGTGTGAGGTTGATGGGATGAACACAGTTTCTGAATATTTGGTGGAATATTAGATAAATACTGAAAGTAGAGAATACATATATAAAAAGACAGGAATTTCAGCACTCAATTGGATTCTTAAAGAAGGTATGACACCAATTCAATTAAAAAAATACATATTTTTTATTTAGGCTATGTCCACATACGCACACAGACTCTGCATGCAAAACCCCCCCAAGAGGCTGTGTCCTAGCCACAAGAAAAATGCAATTCCATAAAGGCAAGGATGACATGTATTATATATAGAAAAACAATCTAATAGAATTAAAAAGCATGGCTAGCTTATAAATAATATATGTAGACTTATGCACAGAATTACCAACCCTAGATGCAACACCTCTTCCAGAGGATAGTCCTGTACTTCACCAGGAATCTGCTACCTTGGGCTATCAGTGAGGATCTATGCAAATGCGTTGCTACACCAATACTGTAATAAGAAAAATCAATGGCAACACCTTTCCCAGAGGGTGACCCAGAAAACACCGCTGGAAACTGTCACCATGGGTTAAAGCCTGAGGATCTATGCCAGAGAATAGAGGAACATATGAATACTTAGATGCATAAAGTTGCAATGGAATATACAATAATGCTAGCTGGATGAACAACACCAATACTAGAGGATAGCACCACCCATATGGTGGTTCCGGCTACCATAGATAATAATTAGGATCTATGTTCATACTCAGCAAGCACATGGTAAAGGTGCATAATAATATTCACATAAAGTATATAAAGCGGTGAAAATGAAAGCATATAGTATACAATGCCTATAACAAATACTCAAAGATGCTGTTCAAATACTGAGTTCACATAGTACAGGATAATATGCTGATGTAGATGCAAGTCCAGTAACAATCAACACTTAAACGTGAATGTGGTACATATATTTCTTTGCACCACCATCTCAGTATAGCCGTATGGCAGTCAGCATAGTAACAAAAAGAACCGCAATACTTTACTGAAGACAACGATCACCATAAGGATCCTCCGGTCTGGGGGTTACAAGCAAAACATGTTCCTTTGAAAATTGCACTTTGTAATACACATGTATTGGAAAGCTGGTCCAGGCACAACAAAGACAACGTCACACGCTGACGGCCGTTTCATCCCCCACGTGACCAAGCCAAGGGGGGTGAAACGGCCATTGGCGTGTCGCGTCATCTTTGTTGTGCCTGGACCAGCTTTCCAATACACGTGGATTACAAATGTGCAGTTTTCAGAGGAATATGTTAGTGAGCAATCCGCCCGATCAAATACGGCTGCGAATCTGCATAGGGTGGTATTGCACCAGAAGTTCACAAGAACTGCTGGTGCAATGATAAATGCAGATAGCGTATGCATTTATCAAAGTGCAGCGGACATGATCGCTATATCGGATCATGTCTGCCCGCACATTAATAAATGGACCCCTCAGTGTCCATTTTGATGTCGATATTTAGTTAATAGCTCCTGTTCGGATGCATTGTGACTGCCAAAGTCGATGCTGTCCATGCATTAGATGGGTGACTTCCAATATCCTATCCACTATTTTTCCAACTCTAGAATGATTTTATCGGTGGCATTGTAATTGTTCTAATGTCAAAGAAGGCTTATCGGGAGCCAAAAAACACAATTAACTAGATTGGAATCAACCCCCAAATAAGGTTTAAATGCTGCTTAACTATTTACTTTCTATCTTGATCTTTTGCAGTGCAATGTTTAACATTTTAAATACAGGTGGCCATCGTTTTACAACAGTTCAATTTACACCGTTTCAGAATAACAACCTTTTTTTCCATTCATGTGACTGCTATTGAAAAGCATTGAAAAGCAGTGCATTTATTAAAATAGCCAGTAGGTGGAGCTGTCCGCTTGTGTTGCAGCAAACCCAAGCAAGCTGAAATTAATCAGTTTAACCAGACCTGAGCTATCGAGCAGATTTCAAAGGAACAAGATCTTCCTGTCTATAAATCAGTCCAGATTGGAAAAATGCAAGTAAAGTCTGTGTTGTGTGATTATTTTATTAGGTTTATAATGCTGTTTAGCAAATGTTTTTGTTCATTTAACTAAGTTTAATTATATATTCTGTGTTGTGATTATTTTATTAGGTTTATAATGCTGTTTAGCATTTAAAGTCTTCATTTCAAAGCTTTAAAAATAATGTATTAGGTGTTACTGATGACAATTTTGAGAGGGGCCTGGAACCTAACTCCCTCACTTCCCATTGACTTACATTATAAACTGGGTTTCAATTTACAACAGTTTCGATTTACAACCATTCCTTCTGGAACCTAACCCCGGCGTAAACTGAGGGCTACCTGTATATAATACATAAATATTTTAAATAAATTACTTTATTTTCTTTTTAAAGTTCCCTATCAAATATTGCAATAGGAAAGAGAGTTTATCGATACAATATTATTAACATATTAATATTAATATTATTAAAATACCTATATAGCAAACAGTGTGGGGAAATATTTTTTTATGTGCCATTCAGTTGATTGCATTTTTACTAACTTTAAATGTTTCCACTTAGCATAAGGGTTTTCCACTGTTAAATCAGCTCTTTTTGGGGGCCAAAAAGGCTAGTTTTCTATTTGGCACCATCACAATTAATGCTTTTTTCTGCTGATTCCCACGGCCGCAAATGAGCTTTAGGATCTTTGGCACATTTTTCCTATGGGGATGAAAAGTTTTTGTCGATCACAATACATTTTTTAGTCACATTTCAAAACCTTTTTGGACCTAGTTTTGTCTCTTCAAATTCAACACCTCTAGGCACTTGATAAGCCCTGGTTCAGCACCTGGGTAGCGCTTGCTGATTGTAGCCACCAATTAGCAAGTGCTACCAAGGGTACTGAACCAAAACATGCCAGCTCCTAAGCTAAGATTTCTGCTTTTTCAAATAAAGATACCAAGAGAGGGAAGAAAAATGTATAATAGGAGTAAATTAGAAAGTTGCTTAAAACTGCATCCTCTATCTGAATCATGAAAGAAAACATTTGGGTTTAGTATCCCTTTAAAATATGTGTTTAACCACTTTGTAGGTGTTAAACACATATAGTTACAAAGCAAGTAGAGTAAAAATGGCATGCTTTAACAAGAGCAATCCATTTTTACACTACAATGTCCCTTTAATTAAAGCATGATTTACAGACATCTATGAAAATATAAGAACCTGCAAACTCCAAGCATTATATATTTGTGTTTATTCCTATTTGGTTTTTTTTTCCACAGAATTTATGTTACCTCCCCTTTCCAGGACATCAATGGTAGAAAATCTGGAGGAATTTATAAATGCAGAATCATTCCAGAGATAAAGAACTTACAGTGCGCGCTTGTGGACCTAAGTGGAGGTAATATACTGACTAGCAAAAAAGTACAAAAGATGAATAATCAGTTACCAACTAATATTTAGTCATTTAAACAATGAATTAACCATTTAATTTTACTTTTTATTTTAATTGATATTTTTTCATGTATATTTATACACTTTGTCAAACATAGAGTATTTTGTTTCTTATTACTAGAAATAAATCCTGAATATAGAGCTACCTACCCTATTTTGTCCCTGGCTGGATATAAAGATACTATGTTGGTAAGTATTTGCTAGTATAGCATGTTATATGTAGACTACTTACTATTTTGTACTCTAGTTTTATAGTCAGCAATAAACTTATAGATGATCTATTTTTTATTGAAAAATCATTTTAAACATGTCTTATATATAGCAGAATGTGCAACCATAGTTATGTTTGCAGGAAGGATCCATTATAAATGATAAATTCTTATAACAATTGACTAAAATAAGGAATTTCACTAGAGCATACCTACCAACCAGCCCGGAAGTTTGGTTTCCGAAGCTTACCCTGTCAGTTCAAATGTCCCGGTTTCCGCTAAAGACCTGTTCAACTCTGCCCAGCCCTGTCCATGACACGCCCAGCACAGACCAAACCACACCCACATGCCTCCTCTTCTACCATGGCTCCTCCCACAAAACACCTGTTCTCTACCAAACACGAGTTCCTCTAGCCTCCCAGTCCCAGAAAGCCTGGGAATGTTGGGAGGTTTGCTAGACTACAACTACCACTAGAGACCATAAAAATTGAAGCTTTGATTTTAACACTGGTGATTTTAAAAGAAAGTCATCATAGGCAGCAGATGCATATTTTTAGTTCATGGACTGAAGACAGGAGGCAGATAGATAGGCAGTCACCTGACAGTACAATACTAAAAATCTGTGTGCCTTTATGGCCCACAAACTGAACTGAAAAAAAGAAATGGATATAATTTTAATGTCCAGCCTACGTTAAAATATGGTTTTCTAAATGTATTAGTTTAAATTATTTTTGTGTGGGAAAGCATGCTAGGGAAAACATTTCATCAATGTCTGATATGAAGAAAATCCATAATACTGAATTTAATGTCAAATGGAAATAGTAGAGCATAATTGGGGGTATATTATATTGTGTTACAGCTGAGGGCTCAAATCACAATAAAGCCTTTTTTTTTAATTGTCATGGATGAAGGCTTTAAAATGTGTAATTAACCAAAAAGATACTCATGACTTAACATGTCAACATTGTTTAACAATCATTTTTGTGGCTTCATGATCGCCAACCACAATCTTGTCGGCAAAGATTTTCGCAAAGGTCTTGTGTATACCATGTTCTTGGTTTCCATGATATTCCATTGCAAGATATCTGTTGTAAGAAATATCTATAGAAGATAAGTCTGGTTATATTGTAGCAGGATTATGGTAAGGGCTTTTTAGATTCATCCTTTGAATATTCATTGCAGCTGTCTAGCATTCAAGGGGTTAACAAGATTTCCCTCCGCTGACAGCAATGTCACATGCAATATTGCTACACAGGCAATAATGCAAAATTGTGGCCACGGTGACAAGCATCTTGCTGAGATATTATGATACCCATGATATTACTGTCTGTGTGTAATTTCAGATGAGAACCAAATGCTCTAACCTCTTGGTTGAAAGTCTTTTTTTCTCATATATGAATTTAGAAAAAAAGGAAAAATAATTCATATTAAATACAGAGTTGACATTATTAATTAAAAACATACAGGCTGAGAAGTTCATGGATTAAGACTTGATTAATGAGAAATCAAAGTTAAAGAGATATAAAAGTGCAAAATGAAAATGCTCTAATAGGTTAGATCATTTTATAATTGCACTATTAACAGTTAGTTTAACCCCTGCAAAAAAGATTAAACACATAGTTAAAGTCAGCTCCAAAGCAGCAGTGCACTACTAGGAGTTAGCTGAGCACAGCTAGTGAACCAATGATAAGAGACAAAAGTGTGTACCTTCCAGTATTGCATTGTTGCAGCTGAGGATATGTACATATGCTTTTCAACATTGAATACCATGGGAATGAAGCAAACTTGATAACAGAAATAAATTGTAATGTGTAATTGTATATAATAAAAATAAACGTTTTTGCTTCATATGATGACAACAAAGAAGGATAGCATTTATTCTGATTGGAAGTTAACATGACTTTAGCATAGTTCACTAGCAAGTGCAGTGTTGAAATTCTTTTAGACAGTATATTAATATGTGCTTTGTTTAATGGGATTGGCGAATGTGTAAATTTTAGAACGAATGTTATTACAGAAATTCGACTTACAAATCCGAATGTTGATACGAATGAATATTCTTAAAAATTCTATAATCGAATGCTATTTATAGTTTTCGAATGTCACTTTCAAATTCGAATGTTTATAATTAGATCGAATGTCCACATTTGAAATTTTGAATTTAACATTTTATTTAACAAATACTATTCAGAAGTTTAATAGTTCATGTGGTAGGGAATCTAGTAAATTGATACATAATAGATACAAATATATCAATTTGAATGTTTCTATTTCGATTGAATATTGCATAATTCGAATATTACATTTAAATAAAGCATTATAGAAATACTATTACAAATATATAAATTCGAATTTTTCTAAACTAATATTTTTGAATGTAATCGTAAAATTCTAAACCGAACATTCGAAAATCGAATGTTAGAATGTTATGTAAACATTCGAAATTTGATTCGAACGAGCAAATGTGTTAAAATTAATTTCATTTTTCGAAAGTTGCGAAACATTCACCCATCCCTAATGACATATACAGTACATTGTCAAATCTCAATAGAAAAGAAGATGGCTAAATCTAATATTTCATTCTATGTGGTAGATTTAACATGCAGCGGATGCTTCTTCTTACCCTAGAAGTTTCAGGTCCGTGGTTGCAAGACCGCTGCTTCTTAACTTGTCCGCCACCTTTTAGGTGCTGGACTGCAATCATCCTGATCTAATACGATCGGGATGATTGACACCCTCTGCTAGCGGCCAATTGGCCGCGAATGTTCAGGGGGCGGTATTGCACAAGCATTTCACAAGGAATGCTTGTGCAATGTTAAATGCCGACAGCGTATGCTGTCGGCATTTAGCAAGGTCGGGCGGACATGATTCGCTGTAGCGGATCATGTCCGCTCGCCTCTTGATAAATCGACCCCTATCTTTGAGGCACAAAGTTTAAAATATGCAAGATGTTTTTTTGTGCACCCCTGAAATATAAAACATCCGTTTCTTTCCTTAGAATATTTCAAAACATTTCAAACAACAGTGCACTAATTTGTAAACTTAACATAATCAAGCAGTATCAAATCTCATGTATGGCATTGTGTGCTTCTGTATTTGCATTGGTACTGGGTTCTTAGTGCAATTATGAGGCCACATTTTGTTTTTTATTGGGTGGTGTTTGATATGAAATTCTACTGTGTTTTTGTAGCAATGCATGGGATGTGCTGCCAATTTGTCAGTCAGTGACAGTTCTGGGGGTGCGATGATGCCTTACTCATTACTGTAGCCTGTCCAAACTTACTAGGTGCCCTAAATTTGTAATGTACTATCTTTTTCACATGATCTGGAAAATGGCTTTAAAGCATTATACATTTTTCTATAATCCCAGACAAGGATTCAGAGTTTTATTTGACATGTCATAAAAAAAAAAGGGGTAAGAACTTCCCTGGCCAACTCTGGAAGGAGGTTTGGTTAAGAAATCTGATCTTCGAGTTAAGTGTATATAACTTTGATTTCAACAATATCATTTTGTCATTTTACATGGGAGGGTGCTTGCTACAGTGTATTTCGACTGTTCTGTTTTTCATTTCCCTTGAAGCAGAAGACTATATTTTGGTAAAATTATAAGTTATTTCTTCTTTTTATTTTGTAAAACTGTTTGCAGTGTGTAATTTAATTTTCATATATTTCTTATAACAATGCACTTTGACTTTTTTTTACGTTACGTTTTGCCTTTTTCTAATATTTGAACAACATTACTGAAAGAGACTGGTGATAATAGCACTGGGGTTTTTCTTTAGCTGGGATTTTAATTTGTTAGTCTGGGTTTTCCTTAAGATTTCCCATGTAATAAATGTTAGATGGTGGCAGCCAAGAGATAGCTTAGTGTGGGTGACATGAAAGGGGAATTCTGGGCATTTTTTCTAGGTCTAGAACAAACTAGAGAGTGTTTGTTAACCCATGCACCCACTGCACTAAATCACTGACTTGCTTAAAGTGGCTAGACTAGATCAAATTGGTTAAGGTAGAAAGGGTCTGTTAACCCGTTCTGTGCCAAACAAGTGACTGGTATTCTGCAGGGTTGGTGTCACAATTATACTCTGCAATCTTATAGCTAATGTCAAAGTGCTGAGTAATAGTTTGGTGCTTTAGAAATAAATAATTATTAATATAATAATAGGGAAAATAAAGCCAAGAATCAAGCACACACATAAAAAGTGTTTGCATTTGTTTTATGGCACCAGTTCTTCATCAGAGAGGCCAGGAACAAGAATTACATAGAAAGTTGCATAAAATGAGGCAATTTCATCTGTTTAAAATACATAAAATACTTGTTTGTGGTTTTCACAGAAAAATATATGCAGTACTTTCATATGGTTTTCACACAAAGAGCTGTTTTTTTCTGTTGGTTTACAATACACCTCCTTATTCAGGAATTATAAGTCACAGTGATTTGTTGCATTTCTTTTTGAGTAAGATGGAAAAATATGAGTATGGCCAGAGCAGTATAGATACATATGTTTATGCTCACATGTTGGTTTGCATCTTGCTGTTAGGGCTGTTGTTGGTTCATTGTTTAGATACCTAAACATGTGCAATATCTTAAAGGGACATACTACCCATATGTTGTATCACTTGAAAGTGATACAGCTTAACTGTAAAAACCTGAAAAGAAAATATCACATGAAGATCTCTATATATAAAGGGAAGATATTTACCAAAAAAAATCATCAGCTCATCAAACTAAGGTCCTGATATTCAAAGATTCTCCAGCTTGGAGAAAAATTGCAGTTCAGACTTCACATGGGCTGAACTCACTGAATATTCAAAAGAAAAAGGGCGGAACTCTGCAAGATCACTCTCATGTCTCATTTCTATATATAAAGGAGAGAAGCCCAGAGCAATACAACACTGTGATATGAGAGTTTTGTTACAATTCTGTGTTACTTTAACAAATTAGGATCATACTTTGGTATATATGTATTAAGTACATTTCTGTTTATATATACAAATTACATTGCACCTTGAATTTGCTGCATTGCAAACTAAAACTGATGCTTTCAGAAAGTGGAAGGGAGAAGGCAGTTTCCTGGGCTTAAATAATACCCAAATGTTTAAACACTTGAAAGTGATGCAGTATAGTTGTAAAAAGCTGACTAGAAAATATCACCTGAACATCTCTATATAAAAAAGAAATATATTTTACCTCAAAAGTTTCTCAGTAGCCACATCCCATTGTAAAGGACTTCCAAGCAACAAATCAGTATGTCTGTCCCGGGACAGTGGAAGGAGTGAGCTTATGTGTACTCTCATCTTATTTCCCTATTCAGCTTAAGGAAAGTTACAAAGAAATCTCATGAGAGTTAAGTCAATTCTCATGAGATCACAGTAAAAGAGTTCATGACCTCAGCACTGTTGATGCTGATTGGCTGCTGTTCATTTCTTCATTTTTTTTTCTTTTACCTGCAGCTGAGCAGCAGTTGAGTATAACTTTTTACACAGAACTTACTCTGCTGAGCTGAGGAAATTGTGAGGCAAAATATCTTCCTTTTTTACATAGAGATGCTCAGGTGATATTTTCCTGTCTGCTTTTTACAGTTATACTGCATCAGTTTCAAGTGATTTAGCATATGAGTATTATGTCCCTTTAATAGAGTAGTTTGCAGGATATGTCTGAAGCTCTCTCGCCAGTCTTGTGAAAATTTCTAAGCCTTTTTAACAAGCTGGTCTCAGTGATTTGTCCCGCCAGCTGTATGCAGGTGAAGTTTGCACAAAATTCACAATATTCTTATTTTAACTAACAGAAATTTGGAATTAATGCAAATGGAGCCTTTGGGGTAGATTTATTAAGCAGCGAATGCTGCAATTTAACCCCGTAGTTTTTGGCTCACGGAAACTTAAAGGGACACTGAACCCAAATTTTTTCTTTTGTGATTCAGATAGAGCATGAAATTTTAAGCAACTTTCTAATTTACTCCTATTATCAAATTTCCTTCATTCTCTTGGTATCTTTATTTGAAATGCAAGAATGTAAGTTTAGATGCCGGCCCATTTTTGGTGAACAACCTGGGTTGTCCTTGCTGATTGGTGGATATATTCATCCACCAATAAAAAAGTGCTGTCCAGAGTTCTGAATTTAAAAAAAAGCTTAGATGCCTTCTTTTTCAAATAAATATAGCAAGAGAATGAAAAAAAATTGATAATAGGAGTAAATTAGAAAGCTGCTTAAAATTGCATGCTCTATCTGAATCACAAAATAAAAAATTTGGGTTCAGTGTCCCTTTAAGTTACGATCGGGTTGATTGACACCCCCTGCTAGCAGCCGATTGGCTGCGAATGTGCAGGCGGAGGTATTGCACAAGCATTTCACTAGAAATGTTTGTGCAATGTTAAATGCTGACAGCGTATGCTGTCTGCATTTAGCGATGTCAGGCGAACATGATTCGCTACAGCACCATATAATAAATTGGCCCCTTTATATAAGGGCTTAAGTGTTCTGTGATACATAGCTACTGTTTTTACTATGGTGAAAAAAAAAACAGTTAATCAGCTTCATCAGTGTTGAGTTCTCAGAAACCTCGTAATATTTTATAGTAAACTTCCTCAAACGAAGGAGGGAAATAAAGTGACTGTGCTGCACATGCCAGATGCACGCTCCCTTGCAAGTCCCGGGACTAGCATCCTGTTTGGCTGCTTAAAGTCCCTTTACAATGGAATGTGGCTACTGAGGAGTTTTTTAGGTAAAATCTCTTCCTTTTTTACATAGAGATGTTCATGTGACATTTTCCAGTCAGCTTTTTAAAGATAAGCTGCATTACTTTCAAGTGCTTCAACATGTGGGTATCATGTTCCTTTAAGCAATGAAAAGTGGTAGAATTAGTCAAATTGGTAATTTAACTGCTCATGTAACTTTAATTATGTAATTTGTGAAAACATCAACTAAACCTGTGAATTTCCATTTTAGATTGTATAGACTGATTTGTTTCCATAAGCCATATGATGTATGTCATAACTCCTATGTAATACAACTCCTTTTTGCTATAATAGCTATCCTTAGGGGTAAAGTGACCATCTCTGCAGGCGCCACTTGCTATGTTTCATCACACAACAAAACTTATCATTGTGTAAGAGGATTCTTGTGCAATGCTGCCCCCTACTACAATGTAGCGTATCAGGTCCGCCACACATCGATAAATACTGACAGCACACACTATCAGCATTTATCATAGCACAAGTAGTTCTGGTGAACTGCTTGTGCAATGCCGCCCCCTGCAGATTGGCCACTAGCAGGGGGTCAGCCCGACTGTATATGATCGGGGCCGATTGAAGACAGCAGCCTCAGAGGCAGCGGACAAGTTATGGAGCAAAAGTCTTTAGACCCCATCTCTACCATACCTATGTATTACAGTCTGTTTCAGAATCTTCCATATAGAATAAACTATTGATTTAAATGACTCGGTATGTGTTCTTGACTTAACTCTGTGTGTGTTCTTGATCATGTTAAGGGTTAACGCCCAACAAGTCTTTGTCTGTTTGTCTTTTGGAGATGTTTTAATAAACTTGAAGAATTGGAACCTTTTGGTGTGCTGCCATCATTGCTTTTTTGGTATATATGTATTAAGGACACAGGTGTAAGGTCCTGGATGGTGTTTGTACCCCCCATACACACAGGTGTTGGAAAATATTATATATTAACCTATATATTAACCATTAAGCCCAGCCAATCTAAGGTCATGATAAAGTGGCTACAGAAAACAATTCAAAACACCCCATTTAAAATACCCTGGGTTATCTACTTTTGCAAACAGAATGCAATCATAAGGGAAATTTTCTTCCCTAGGCTGCCATACTGTCTCAAAAAAGACATAGACCCAGAAAATCAATGTGTCAAATTTCCATGTATGAAGACTAAAATAGTCAGGCCTCATATTAGGCCCTGTAACTTCCCAAAATCATATAAAACCTGTACATGGGGGTGTTGTTGTACTTGTGGGACATTGCTGAACACAAATATGGGTGTTTAAAGGGCCATAATACCCAAATGTTTAAACACTTGAAAGTGATGCAGTATAGCTGTAAAAAGCTGACTAGAAAACATCACCTGAACATCTCTATGTAAAAAAGAAAGCTATTTTACCTCAAAAGTTCCTCAGTAGCCACATCCCATTGTAAAGGATTTCTAAGCAGCATTTTAGTGTGTCTGTCCTAGGACAGCTTAGGGGATGAGCCTCGTGCACTCTCATATTATTTCACCAATCAGGTAAAGGAAGCTTACTATGAAATCTCATGAGAGTTAAGTCAAATCTCATGAGATCACAGTAAAAGAGTTCATGACCTCAGCACTGCTGATGCTGATTGGCTGCAGTTCATTTCTTCATTTTTTTAATTTTTTTTACCTGCAGCTGGGAGCAGCTGAGTATAACTTTTTACACAGAACTTACTCTGCTGAGCTGAGGAGATTGTGAGGTAAAATATCTTCCTTTTTTACATAGAGATGCTCAGGTGATATTTTTCTGTCAGCATTTTACAGTTATGCTGCATCAGTTTCAAGTGATTTAGCATATGAGTATTATGTCCATTTAAGTAAAACATATAAGGATGAGTATTTAAACAGCGAAATTGCAGTGTTGGTGTGAAAAATGCAAGAAAAAAATTAAAATATGACAACTAAATTTAGCCAGGTTTTGTGACTAATTGGCAAAAAAAGACTGAACATACCCCCTTTGCAATACCCTGGGTTGTCTAATGTGTCAAATGGTATGCCATCATGGGGGTTATTTTCTTTCCTGGACTGCCAAATTGCCTTAAAGACGACCTAGGGCCAGAAAAATCAATTTGTCAAATGTCTATGTATATGGGCAGGACCAATATTTATGCCTCTAACAACCTGAAATCCCAGAATTTGCACTCTTGGGACATTCAAACCAACTACATAAAATATATAGGCGCTAATGTGACTAGGTCTGAGAACACCTTAATGTATAAAGGCCACTCAAAAAAATGCAAGAAATAAATGTAACAGAAAAAATGCAGTGAGAAAAAACAAATAAATGAATATATATATATGACAAATGTGTCAATCCATAGATGACAAATCTGTGAATCTATAAATGACAAATGTATGAATCTATGATGAATGTCCTAAAAAAAAAGTTCATTACGAAAATAGTCTCCAAATTTCAGACCCAAATATATGGTAGTAGCAATGCTAACAAAACATTGAGTTAAACAATACCGACCTCCAGTGTGTGATTTCTTCGACAACAGTCCTTTTATCAAAGTGCCGTAATAAGAAAGGGATTGTGTTAGAAATGCTGAGATCCGTATTGCCAGATACTGCTCCTCTAACCAGTATCTCCTTTGTTTGGATGAAACAATGAATCTGTGTGAAAAACAAGAGCACAAACTCTGACTCAAGTGAAGTTTATTTAAACACACAATAAGCACGATAATTTATGCACTTACTAAAAAGCAATGCATGAAAAGCATATCATAAACTGAAGTCCAATGAGCTCCTGTGGATACTTGCAAACGCCACTCTACGGTTCAGTAATTGTCACTGATATGTTGTTGTAATCTTAACTGGAACACTGAGGCCAGAGGTTGATGCCACTAACGAGGTCAGGACAAAGGATTCCTCAACGCTTTTCTCCCGACACCAGTTGGGCTTTCACAAGAGGTAAGTTGAATGATGAATAGGGCATATGCGGGCTTTTTGACGTTAAAAAAAACGCCCACGGGGCGTGTTTACATTCAATGTTAACCAATATGCGAATGGTAGTATTGCCTTAGCGTAAATATTGAGCAACGTCCATTTGGATAGATATTGCATACAATATTTGATGCAAGTTAATAACATTTGATACAAGTTAATAACAATTCTTTCCAAATCTTGTTTCTTTTAAAAAACGGTACTCAACAAATAAATAAAAATGGGTAGAAATACAAATCTCAATACTTGAATTTAAATTAATATCCTCATATGTAATAATAAAAAAATCATTAAGAATTCTATATAAAAATACTGTTATACAAATATAAAATGCATACATACTATCACTGACAAAAACAGAAAATGAAACTAATGTATGTATACCGGGAACCTTACATACTGTATATGCTATATATCTCTATCAACATTTAGGCCCTTAGGTTCAGAACTATCTAATTTAAATATCCAATAGGTCTCCTGTTTCCTTAGTTTCAACAACCTATTATGTACTGAGGGTGCAATCCAGTCTATTACCTGATTTTTTAAAGATCTAGGATGGCAATTATGGACATCTAAAAAGTGCTTAGATACACTATGTTTTAATAATTTTGTTTTGATATCATATAGATGTTCACTAAAGCGTCTTCTTATTTTTCTTTTTATGCAACCTACATACTTCAAACCACATCCACAGGTTAATAGATAAACTACAGACATGGCATCACAGTTATTTTTATATTTAATCTCAAAACTTTGAGAATTGTCAAAATTATAAAAATGAGTGGAAAGATCGATATGTGTGCACATACTGCACCTTGTTTTTCCACATCTTTTTGTACCTTTAATGTTAGAGAGCCAGTTACTATTTTCTAAGCTTACAGAGTTATCTTTTAAATTACTGGGGGCCAAAATATTTTTTAAATGTTTTCCTTTTTTTGTAAATTATACAAGGTTGATTTCCTAAGGTTGGACCTAAAATAGGGTCTGCTTTTAAAATTGCCCAATGTTTATTTAGAGTTTTTTTGTATTAAGCTAGAACCCTCATTGTAAGAAGTAACAAATCTTGCTTCCCTAATAGATTTAGTTTCAGTTTGATTATGTTTATTTTCCTTTTTATATTCTAACAACCTTGCTCGATCCTGTGTGAGAGCTTTTTGTTTAATTGTCTCTAATAATTTACTGTCATAACCTTTGTCTAAAAATGTATTTTCTAGAATAATTGATTCACTCTCAAAATCCTGTAAATTACTACAATTTCTTCTAAGCCTGAGATATTGACTATATGGTACATTTTCTCTCCAGTTCCTTTTGCTGCCACTTTTGGCATCTATAAAACTATTTTTCTCGGGGGGGGTTTCCTATAGTTCTTTACAGATACCAGTTTGAGTTCATCTTTAAATAAAATTAGGTCTAAGAACTCAATTTCATTTTGGGAATGTTTTCCTGTAAACTTAAGATTATAATTATTGTTATTAATATACTTATAAAATCCCATTATACTATCTAATGTACCGTTCCAGACAATGATTATGTCGTCTATATACCGATTATAATGAATTATATTCCCACTATAAGGATTATTTGCCCATATAAATTTATGTTCATAACCATTTACATATAAATTAGCATAGGATGGGGTGAAAGTCATCCCCATAGCTGTGCCTTTTGTTTGTAGGTAGCATTTATTTTCAAACCAGAAAAAATTATGCTGTATGGTGAATTCAATACTTTGGACCAAAAATTCTATATGTTTTGTGGGGATTCTCCAATTGTCTAATTCGTGTTTTATTTCCTCTACACCTGCATTATGAGGAATGCAGGTGTAGAGAGAGGACACATGACATCACATGTCACCCACCAATAATCGTCCTCCCATTTTAAACCTTCAAATCATTTTATTACTTCCATGGTATCTTTTATGTATGCTTTAGTTTTTTTCACAATTGGTTGGAGGTAAAAATCTACGTATTTGGACAAATTGTCACACAAGGACCCTATCCCCGACACAATCCACCTTCCAGGGGATTGATAGGGCCCTTGTGAATTTTGCGAACATGATAAAAGATACACCTCTTAGGAAAAGGGTCATATAACATATGGTATTCATCATTGTTCAAAATCTCATTATTTTTAGCTTTAATCAACAACCTATTTAGTTCTATTACAAACTTGGGACTGGGGTCTTCTTTTAATATAACATATGTTTCTTTGGCCCCTATTTATTAAAGGTCTTGCGGACATGATCCGACAGTGCGGATCAGGTCCGCAAGACCTCGCTAAATGCAGAGAGCAATACGCTCTCCGCATTTAACATTGCACCAGCAGTTCACAAGAGTTGCTGGTGCAACGCCGCTCCCTGCAGACTCGCGGCCAATCGGCCGCCAGCAGGGGGTGTCAATCAACCCGATCGTACTCGATCGGGTTGAATTGTGGCGATTCCTATCCGCCTGCTCAGAGCAGGCGGACAGGGTTATGGAACAGCGGTCTTTGTGACCGCTGCTTCATGACTGCTGTTTCTGGCGAGCCTGCAGACTCGCCAGAAACACGGGGCATCAAGCTCCATTCGGAGCTTGATAGATAGGCCCCTCAGTCTCCTAATAAATTAAAAGCTTCCGCTAAATAATCCGTTCTTGTCTGTATAATTTACAGACAAGAACGGATTATTTAGCAGAAGATTTATGTTCATAGTTATGAACATAAATTTATATGGGCAAATAATAGTTATAGTGGGAATATAATTCATTATAATCGGTATATAGATGACATAATCATTGTCTGGAACGGTACATTAGATAGTATAATGGGATTTTATGAATATATTAATAGCAATAATTATAATTTTAAGTTTACAGGAAAACATTCCCAAAATGAAATTGAGTTCTTAGACCTAATTTTATTTAAAGATGAACTCAAACTGGTATCTGTAAAGAACTATAGGAAACCCACCGAGAAAAATAGTTTTATAGATGCCAAAAGTGGCCACAAAAGGAACTGGAGAGAAAATGTACCATATAGCCAATATCTCAGGCTTAGAAGAAATTGTAGTAATTTACAGGATTTTGAGAGTGAATCAATTATTCTAGAAAATACATTTTTAGACAAAGGTTATGACAGTAAATTATTAGAGACAACTACACAAAAAGCTCTCACACAGGATCGAGCAAGGTTGTTAGAATATAAAAAGGAAAATAAACATAATCAAACTGAAACTAAATCTATTAGGGAAGCAAGATTTGTTAATTCTTACAATGAGGGTTCTAGCTTAATACAAAAAACTCTAAATAAACATTGGGCAATTTTAAAAGCAGACCCTATTTTAGGTCCAACCTTAGGAAATCAACCTTGTATAATTTACAAAAAAAGGAAAAGATTTAAAAATATTTTGGCCCCCAGTAAATTAAAAGATAACTCTGTAAGATTAGAAAATAGTAACTGGCTCTCTGCAGTATGTGCACACATATCGATCTTTCAACTAATTTTTATAATTTTAACAATTCTCAAAGTTTTGAGATTAAAGGGACAGTCAAGTCCAAAATAAACTTTCATGATTCAGATAGAGCATGCAATTTTAAATAACTTTCCAATTTACTTTTATCACCAAATTTGCTTTGTTCTCTTGGTATTTTTAGTTGAAAGCTAAACCTAGGAGGTTCATATGCTAATTTCTTAGACCTTGAAGGCCCCCTCTAATCTAAATGCATTTTGATAGTTTTTCACCACTAGAGGGCATTAGTTCATGTGTTTCATATAGATAACATTGAGCTCATGCACGTGAATTTACCATGGAGACAGCTCTGATTGGCTAAAATGCAAGTCTGTCAAAACAACTGAAATAAGGGGCAGTCTGCTGAGGCTTAGATACAAGATAATTACAGAGGTAAAACGTGTATAATTATAACTGTGTTGGTTATGCAAAACTGGGGAATTGGTGATTAAGGGATTATCTATCTTTTAAAACAACAAAAATTCTGGTGTTGACTGTCCCTTTAAATATAAAAATAACTGTGATGCCATGTTTGTAGTTTATCTATTAACCTGTGGATGTGGTTTGAAGTATGTAGGTCGCACAAAAAGAAAAATAAGAAGATGCTTTAGTGAACATCTATATAATATTTAAACAAAATTATTAAAACATAGTGTATCTATGCACTTTTTAGATGTCCATAATTGCCATCCTAGATCTTTAAAAATTCAGGTAATAGACTGGATTGCACCCTCAGTACATAATAGGTTGTTGAAACTAAGGAAACAGTAGACCTATTGGATATTTAAATTAGATAGTTCTGAACCTAAGGGACTAAATGTTGATATAGATATACAGGCATATATATACGGTTCCTGGTACACTTCCATTTGTTTTATTTTCTGTTTTTGTCAGTGATAGTATGTATGCATTTTATATTTGTATAACAGTTTTTATATAGAATTCTTAATGATTATTTTTATTACGTATGATTATATTTATTTTAATCCAAGTATTAAGATTTGCATTTCTACCCATTTTTATTTATTTGTTGAGTATTGTTTTTTAAAAAAAACAAGATTTGGAAAGGATTGTTATTAACTTGTATCAAATGTTATTAACTTGTATCAAATATTGTATGCAATATGTATCCAAATGGACATTGCTCAATATTTACGCTAAGGCAATACTACCATTCATACGCCGAGATTACGAGTTTGGCGTTAACAGGGGTGCTGGGCTAATGAGGCTTTTTTTCTAACGGTACCTTAAGCCAATGCTGGTATTACAGGTTTTTTTAAACCTGGTGTTAGCCGCAAAAAGGTGATCTTAGAGCAGAATTTAGCTCCACCTCAATACCAGCGTTGCTTACTGTAGCGGTAAGCTGGCTAAACGTGCTCGTGCACGATTTCCCCATAGGAAACAATGGGGCTGAGCTGGCTGGAAAAAACCTAACACCTGCAAAAAAGCAGCGTCCAGCTTCTAAAGCAGCCCCATTGTTTCCTATGGGAAAATAAAAAATATGTCTGCACCTAACACCCTAACATGAACTCCGAGTCTAAACACCCCTAATCTTACACTTATTAACCCCTAATCTGCCACCCCCATTATCTTTGACACCGACATTATATTATTAACCCCTAATATGCCGCTCCGGACACCGCCGCCACCTACATTATCCCTATGAACCCCTAATATACTGCCCCCACCACCAACATCGCCGCCACCTATATTATAGTTATAAACCCCTAATCTGCCGCCCCCAATGTCGCCGCCACCTACCTACAATTATTAACCCCTAATCTGCCGACCGGACATCGCCGCCACTTTAATAAATGTATTAACCCCGAAACCGCCGCACTCCCGCCTCGCAAACACTAGTTAAATTTTATTAACCCCTAATCTGCCATCCCTAACATCGCCGCCACCTACTTACATTTATTAACCCTTAATCTGCCACCCCCAACGTCGCCGCTACTATATTAATGTTATTAACCCCAAACCTAAGTCTAACCCTAAGTCTAACCCCCCTAACTTAAATATAATTTAAATTAAACGAAATTATTTTAACATAATAAAATAAATTAATTCTATTTAAAACTAAATACTTACCGATATAATAAACCCTAAGCTAGCTACAATATAACTAATAATTGTAGCTAGCTTAGGATTTATATTTATTTATATTTATATTTATTTTACAGGCAACTTTGTATTTATTTTAACTAGGTAGAATAGTTATTAAATAGTTATTAACTATTTAATAACTACCTAGCTAAAATAAGTACAAAATTACCTGTAAAATAAATCCTAACCTAAGTTGCAATTACACCTAACACTACACTATCATTAAATAAATTACCTAAACTACCTACAATTAAATACAATTAAATTCAATAAACTAAATTACGAAAAAACAAAACAATAAATTACAGAAAATAAAAAAGAATTACAAGAATTTTAAACTAATTACACCTAATCTAATCCCCCTAATAAAATAAAAAAGCCCCCCAAAATGATAAAATTTCCCTACCCTATACTAAATTACAAATAGCCCTTAAAAGGGCCTTTTGCGGGGCATTGCCCCAAAGTAATCAGCTCTTTTACCTGTAAAAGAAAAATACAATACCTCCCAACATTAAAACCCACCACCCACACACCCAACCCTACTCTAAAACCCACCCAATCCCCCCTTAATAAAACCTAACTCTAACCCCCTGAATATCTCCCTACCTTGAGCCGTCTCCACCCAGCCGGGCACAAGTGGTCCTCCATACGGCAGAAGTCTTCATCCAATCAAGGCAGAAGAGGTCCTCCAGATGGCAGAAGGCTTCATCCAGGCTGCATCTTGTATCTTCATCCTTCGTTAGGACGTCGTTTGAAGAGGATGGCTCTGAGTCGACTGGATAGAAGATGGCTCCGCTCCGGAAGGATGAAGATAGAAGATGCAGCCTGGATGAAGCCTTCTGCCATCTGGAGGACCTCTTCTGCCCCGATCGGATGAAGACTTCTGCCGTATTGAGGACCACTTGTGCCCGGCTGGGTGAAGACGGCTCAAGGTAGGGAGATATTCAGGGGGTTAGAGTTAGGTTTTTTTAAGGGTGGATTGGGAGGGTTTTAGAGTAGGGTTGGGTGTGTGGGTGGTGGGTTTTAATGTTGGGGGGTATTGTATTTTTCTTTTACAGGTAAAAGAGCCGATTACTTTGGGGCAATGCCCCGCAAAAGGCCCTTTTAAGGGCTATTTGTAATTTAGTATAGGGTAGGGAAATTTTATTATTTTGGGGGGCTTTTTTATTTTATTAGGGGGATTAGATTAGGTGTAATTAGTTTAAAATTATTGTAATTCTTTTTTTATTTTCTGTAATTTAGTGTTTGTTTTTTTTCGTAATTTAGTTTATTGAATTTAATTGTAATTAATTGTAGGTAGTTTAGGTAATTTATTTAATGATACTGTAGTGTTAGGTGTAATTGTAAGGATTTATTTTACAGGTAATTTTGTACTTATTTTAGCTAGGTAGTTATTAAATAGTTAATAACTATTTAATAACTATTGTACCTAGTTAAAATAAATACAAAGTTGCCTGTAATATAAGTATAAATCCTAAACTAGCTACAATGTAACTATTAGTTATATTGTAGCTATCTTATGGTTTATTTTATAGGTAAGTATTTAGTTTTAAATAGGAATAATTTATTTAATTATGTTAAATTCATTTTGTTTAATTTAAATTATATTTAAAGTGGGGGTTAGACTTAGGTTTAGACTTAGGTTTAGGGGTTAATAACTTTAATATAGTAACTGCGACGTTGGGGGTGGCAGATTAGGGGTTAATAAATGGAAGTAGGTGTCGGTGATGTTAGGGACGGCAGATTAGGGGTTAATAAAATTTAACTAGTGTTTGCAAGGTGGGAGTGCGGTGGTTTAGGGGTTAATACATTTATTAAAGTGGCGGCGATGTCCGGTCGGCAGATTAGGGGTTAATAATTGTAGGTAGGTGGCGGCGACGTTGGGGGCGGCAGATTAGGGGTTAATAAATATAATGTAGGTGTCGACGATGTTAAGGGCAGCAGATTAGGGGTTCATAAGTATAATGTAGGTGGCGGCGATGTCCGGTTGGCAGATTAGGGGTTAAAAAATTTTATTATAGTATTTGCGATGTGGGGGGGAGCTCGGTTTAGGGGTTAATAGGTAGTTTATGGGTGTTAGTGTACTTTTTAGAACTTTAGTTAAGAGTTATATGTTCCGGCGTTAGCCCATAAAACTCTTAACTACTGACTTTTAAATGCGGTCGAAGTCTTGCCAGGAGAGGGTCTACCGCTCACTTCTTCCAAGACTTGTAATACCAGCGTTAGGCAAATCCCATGGAAAAGATAGGATACGCAATTGACGTAAGGGGATTTGCGGTAGCCTCGAGTCGCGGAAGAAGAGTGAGCGGTGAGCCTCTACCTGTCAGACTCGTAATGCCAGCGTTAGATAAAAAGCAGCATTGGGACCTCTCAACGCTGCTTTTTAAGGCTAACGCCAAACTCATAATCTCGCCGATAGATTGGTTAACATTGAATGTAAAAAGCCCGCGTATGCCCTATTCGTCAGTTAACTTACCGCTTGAGAAAGCCCAACCGGCGTTGGGAGAAACGCATTGAGGAATCCTTTGTCCTGACCTCGTTAGCGGCATTAACTTCTGGCCTCAGTGTTCTGGTTAAGATAACAACAACATATCAGTGACAATTACGGAACCGTAGAGTGGCGTTTGCAAGTATCTCCAGGAGCTCATTGGACTTCAGTTTATGATATGCTTTTTATTCATTGCTTTTTAGTAATAAATTATAGCGCTTATTGTGTGCTTATATAAACTTCACTTGAGTCAGAGTTTGCACTCTTGTTGTTTTTCACACAGACTCTTGGGAAATTGCAGAATGTAAATATTGGTGTTTTATTGCAGTAATTATGATATTCACAATAAAAAATTTGATAAAATGGAGGGCGGAGCTAGCCAGCCTAGGAGATGGCTGCTTTCTTCTAGAGCTCCTCAGCCCTATCTGTATGAGGACGAAATAGGCTCATGCCTCAGCCTGTTTAACAGTTACACTGAGTGGCTAACACTTCTAACTTGAGGCTTTACACCCCGGAGCAGACTATTTCAAAATTTACAGCACCGGAGCACCTCACTTGATGGACTGCACTACCGCGACCTCCTCATAACCGTCTGCGCTTCACAGATAAACAGCGCAGCACCGGAGTACCCAGACAATACATACTGGCTGACCAATCCAGTCCGTGAGCTCCTGGAGCAGAAGCGAGATACTGGGTATCAAAATCCGGTCCTTTGAAGCTGAGGTGAGCCCCGCGGTAGGCTGCGGGCTATCCTAAAGTTATACACGCAACCTATAATTCTATCAGAGGCGCGTAGCACTGACATGTGGCGCAACAGGAAAAACCCTAACTGCTGGTCAGAATCATGAACAGTTACTCAGCAATGAGACTATATTTATAATACAAGCTAGTGCTTATAACCTACAACTATCCCCTGTAATGTAACACCGGAGGCCCCTGCATTACTCCCAGCATGCCTATCTAGCACAGAACTGTGATACACACTTAGAGGGGCAAAACTTCACTTACCTCAATGTTTACATAAGCTATAACCACCAAGATATTGTTGGTAAAGGGCTCTGGGGGTGTCCTCATCTATCTTAACAGGGATCACACTGCAATCTATCTACATATGCTCCAGGAGGCGCCACTAAAGACACAGATCCTAGGGACTTCTCTCACCCCTTACTTGGCACTAACTGGTGACACATACCTCTCTCAGCTCTCTCAGCTATTGCCAAAATGTCGCCAAAAAAATGCAGCAAGCCAAATAAAACCAGCAAGCAGCTGAAAACTACATCTCACTCTGTGAATACGTTTTTTAAGACCCTGGAAACTAAAACCAATACCGCAGACGAAGCAGATCCCCCTGATTTACCCTCATGTCAAAGCTCATCTAAATCTGAAGGTGAACAACCTGCTGAGAATATCACTATACCTACAGCGCTTTTTAATTCTATCCCCTCAAAAAAGGACTTTTCATCACTAATAATTCAAGTCAAGCAATGCATAAAAGAAGAGATTTCAGACCTAAAGAAAGATATCTCAGAAATAGGGCATAGGGTTGAAGCACTCAAAACCACACAAGACGCCCAAGCAGAAGCTATTTCAGAGCTCCATAATACTATTCAACGTCAGGGCGTAAACTTCTCAGAGCTGGAGGACAAGCTGGACGATGTAGAAAACCGCAGTAGATGCCATAACATCAGGTTGAGAGGTATACCTGAAGCAATTGCTACACCAGATCTCGAACAATACCTCCAAAGTTTTTTCAATGCCTTGAAAAAGGAAGAAATACAGAAAAAAATTGATAAAAATAAAATTTCTTAATTTCCCACACTTACTTAGAAATAGAAGTATATATATACTGTATATATATATATATATATATATATATATATATATATATATATATATATATATATATATATATATATATACAGTATATATAAACATAATTACCTGTTAAATTATTTTCTTTCTTGATGGTGAAAGTCCACGATTCATTTATTACTGTTGGGAATTAATCTTTTGGCCACCAGGAGGAGGCAAAGACCCCCTACACTAAGATATTTAATATCCCTCCTACTTCCCTGACCCTCCTAGTATTTCATACAGCCAAGTATAGGAGAAATAAGTAAGAAAGATAGTAGGGTAAAGAGGTGCAAACTTAAACTGCCATCACTAAGAAATCATGGACGGGTTTGTGGACTCTCACCACCAAGAAAGAAAATAATTTATCAGGTAAGAATAAATTATGTTTTCTTTCTAATGGTGGGGAGAGTCCACAATTCTGTTGGGAATTAATACTCAAGCTGTGAAGTCCACAAACAAATGGGTGGGACAAAAGTAGAAAAGGAACCAGAAACTATTGTCTGAAGAATCTTCCTGACAAACCTGCCTCAGCTGAAACAATACATCAAACTGCAACCTTGCAAATTTGTTCTACTAAACCCTTATTCCAAGAAGTAGACATAGAATGAATCAAATACAATGAGTTGTGATACGTAAGATTTGCTACTGTCCCGCCTCTAGGCAAACTCTGAAGAGAACTCTTCAACCATGAAGCTAAAGTAACAGAAGGTGACTTCTGACCCTTACACTTACCCCAACACAAATTTAACGCCCTGACTGCATTAAGAGTGTGTAACTCAATTTTATGGTTAATATTCTCTGAGGAAAACATCTTAGGTAGGAAACTGTACAAAGTACACAAAACCACTAGAAATGGAGTATACAAAGAAAAAAACGGATGACTCAGAGGTTCACCAAACTGAGAAAATAGCCAATAAAGGCAAAATCATCCACAAGGTAGAGAAATTATATAAAAAATCCTGAGCCCAACACCAAAAAGGATACACCCTCCCCAACTTTCAGACAATGTATCTAGAGAACTGGCTTGCAAACCTGACTCAAAGCATCCACTAAAGAATCAGAAAAAAGTCTCAGAGACAAAAACTAAAAATAAACAATCTGGTCACTGAAAGAGACGCCACAAAGGAGTGCCAGAAAACGGCACCCAACCTTCATACCATATCCAGTGGCCCCAACAGGAACTAGTAAATTGTTCCTGATCAATCCGAGCGAAAACCCTCATATGAAGTTCTACAGGAAGAGATGGAAAACTGTAAACATTTTACCCAATGCCAGGAAAATAGATACCCCTACTATGGCTGGGACACTACAGGGACTGCATAGATCATTGATAAGGCCTAGAATTGTTGAACTGAAAACTATTTCTGAGAAGAAGCTGTACCCAAAGAGCTCGGAAGATCACATGAAGTCCCAAGATACTTATTGGGAACTTTGCCTAGTAAGGAGATCAAACTTCACTAGACTATTCAGAGCCCCCGGCTGCCCCCAACTTAAAAAGGTAGCTTCCATGGAAACTATGTCCCAGGACAGATGGAGAATAACATACCCAGAGAAACTGAAATGTGGATAACCACCAGAAAAGAAGGAAGGTATCTCAAATATCCTTCAAGAGAAAGAATCAATCTGATAAGAACTAGCTTGGAAACAGAGAAGCCTGAAATTTCATTAAGGCGTTTCAGGATCAGGAAAGGTATAATATCCCCTACCTCCATATGATTATAAAGGTAAAATAAGGAACAAAATTCCTTCCTACATACTGACACTTGAGCAGGGACAGGTTACTCCCATGTCATCCAACCCCCAAACCCAGAGAAGGAGACTTGCCAATTTATCTGAACCAATAGAGACACAAGGCAGAAAAGCCTCACTCAAGGAGGTCACAACCTAGTGCAAATATGTGATAGGACTAAGCACAGGGACCTTCAAAATTCACTCTAATCTATTGGGAAATAAACCATGGCTCATGCCTATGTAGGCTATCTCCACCAGCCTGTACAGGAGTTCATCAGACTCCCTTGCTATGAGCATGCGATGGTCTGATATAAACAGTCCCATGACGACCAAATCTATAACTACCCCCAAAAAAGAACCCCTTGTAAGGACAACAGGCCTTCTGAAAACCCCTAACCTGACCACAATTAGATTTAATATTGGAGGTAGACCTTTTATTTCATGCTGAAATAGGTACCAGGTTGAATCTGGTTTTGAAAGGAAGACAGACTTCTGAATCCTAGAATGGTGACAGGAGTAAAACAATTTGCCAGATTTACCTTGGTCCCATTCCTGGAAAATGATATAGATTAAATTTCAAGAGAAAATCTAATTGGTTTAAAACCTTATCCACAACAGGACCCAGGTCCTGAACTTAAAAGTAAGGAATAAAAATCACCCACAGAAAGGGAGAATTATAAGCATCAGCTATCTGAACTGGGTTAGAGCCACAGTGCTGACATCTGCCCCAGTTATCTCCCCAGGAATTGAACACTGCTGACGTCTACAAATAGTAGAAGGCTGTATAGTAGCATCTAAATAAGCCTGCAAAGAAAAAATGGAAATTAGACCAGAACTGCAAAGTTCAGTAAAAAGACAAACAGCAACCATTTTGTCACGTGTGCATTGTTTGTAGAAAAACAAATCCATGCAGATGCAGTTTCAGACTTCTCCATAACAGTCCTTAATAACTCTTAATATACTAACCTTAGAGAGCAATGAAACCTCACAGGTATAGAATAAACTGCAGAAGAATACAAATATTATACACCTGTGGTATCTTTTCTTAAGTAAGAGAAGAGCAGATTACAGCCACATATAATAGTAATAAAAGGGTATGGGATACCCTGTAAATCTCATCCCAAGTAAGGATATATAATCCTACAACTGTTTATCAGTAGTACACAATATAGAGTATACTATAGTAACTCTACACAGTTAAAGTATACTATGGGGTAGCAACAGTTGCTGTAGTATCCTCACCAATGAAATAAATATAATTGTACAACACTAAGAACAGTAGTACTAGATATGGAATGTACTGAAGTATCCTCTCACAATAAAAGTGAATATTGCATCCCAATAAATAACAGTAATACCCGATATGGAAACATACTGTAGGATCCTTTTTTCAAAAAAGTAACCCATTGTAAGCAATATAAAGAGTAGTATTAGATATGTAATATACTGGAATATCTTCACACAATACAATAGCAGTAGTATGGAACACAAAATATCAAATAAGATATAAGCCCCAGCATCTCCTAAGCACTTTTCCTTGAGAATAGAGAACCAAAATAATTCATTACAGAAGAGGAGGGAGTAAAACAGGTAACATGTGTAAAGCCCCTTAATGGGGGGGGGGGAAACATATAGTCCAGACTGCTCCGGAGCCACTTTGTCTTCTATGCTGCGCTCTGTCCCCACTCTGCACATAGTAAAGTTACTGGTCCTCCGGTGCCGGGTTAGCGATTCAGGCTACTATTCAGGCACCACTCTAAAATTAACCCCAAAAGGTTAACCATCAGTCATGGACCTTAAAAATGCAGTATCTTAAAGTGACGATTAACACTTTACCCAGCATCCTACATTGTACACTGTTCCAAACAGAGAAATGATTAAAGTATGGAATACACACATACAAATACATGTAAGTAGCTGCAAGGCAAACTGCACAGAAAGAGATATTAGCACTATGATAGACACTAGTGCGCCAGCTAATATCTTAATGGCTTAGGAAATGGAATGCAGGTACTTACCCCATTCGTTGCCCACACTACTGATCTTACCCTGCATGCAGGTCCTGTAAATTGCCCATCCAGTACTGTAACTAACTGTAGTAGAGAAGTTGAAGGAGTATAGCTGCCTGGCTTCACAGGAGGAGGCTAAGGAACTTCAATGCGACCCTGTGGCCGGCTTGTGACTACAACTCCTGAGAAGAGATTTACCTTGCACAATCGGCACTCTCCTAAGTCCCTCTCTTCCAGGAAATATCCATTGAGGGAAAAAGGGGGATAAATATCCCTGTAATTCTATTAATAAATCCTGAACACCTTTATCCATGCCTCTCTCCTTGACGAGGCAAAGAACTACTCCGTGGGTCAGGGAAGCAGGAGGAATATTGAAGATCCTAGTGCAGGGTGTCTTTGCCTCCTTATGATGGCCAGGATATTAATTCCCAGCAGTAATAGATTAATTGTGGACTCTCACCACCATTAGAAATATATATACAGTATCTCACAAAAGTGAGTACACCCCTCACATTTTTGTAAATATTTAATTATATCTTTTCATGTGATAACATTGAAGAAATTAAACTTTGCTACAATGTAAAGTAGTGAGTGTACAGCCTGTATAACAGTGTACATTTGCTGTCCCCTCAAAATAACTTAACACACAGCCATTAATGTCCAAACCGTTGGCAACAAAAGTGAGTATACCCCCATGACCAAATTGGGCCCAAAGTGTCAATATTTTGTGTGGCCACCATTATTTTTCAGCACTGCCTTAACCCACTTGGGCATGGAGTTCACCAGAGCTTCACAGGTTGCCACTGTAGTCCTCTTCCACTCCTCCATGATAACATCACGGAGATGGTGAATGTTAGAGACCTTGCGCTCCTCCACCTTCCGTTTGAGGGTGCCCTACAGATGCTTAATAGGGTTTAGGTCTGGAGACATGCTTGGCCAGTCCATCACCTTTACCCTCAGCTTCTTTAGCAAGGCAGTTGTCGTGTTGGAGGTGTGTTTGGGGTCGTTATCATGTCTTTGTACTCCTCACCTGGTTGCCACCACACACGCTTGACACCATCTGAACCAAATAAGTTTATCTTGGTCTCATCGAACCACAGGACATGGTTCCAGTAATCCATGTCCTTAGTCTGCTTGTCTTCAGCAAACTGTTTACAGGCTTTCTTGTGCATCATCTTTAGAAGAGGCTTCCTTCTGGGATGACAGCCATGCAGACCAATTTGATGCAGTGTGCAGCGTATGGTCTGAGCACTGACAGGCTGATCCCCCACCCCTTCAACCTCTGCAGCAATGTTGGCAGTACTCATACGTCAATTTCCCAAAGACAACCTCTGTATATGACGCTGAGCACATGCACTCAACTTCTTTGATCGACATGGGGAGGCCTGTTCTGAGTGGAACCTGTCCTGTGAAACTGCTGTATGGTCTTGCCCACCGTGCTGCAGCTCAGTTTCAGGGTCTTGGCAATCTTCTTATACCCTAGGCCCTATTTATGTAGAGCAACAATTCTTTTTTTCAGATCCTCAGAGAATTCTTTGCCATGAGGTGTCACACTAACGAGTCACAGGACACAGGGGAGGGAAAATTGCTTATTGGGCCCAATTTGGACATTTCCACTTAGGGGTGTACTCACTTTTGTTGCCAACGGTTTAGACATTAATGGCTGTGTGTTGAGTTCTTTTGAGGGGACAGCAAATTTACACAGACTGTACACTCACTACTTTACATTGTAGCAAAGTGTCATTTCTTCAGTATTTTCACATGAAAAGATATAATAAAATATTTACAAAAATGTGATGGGTGTACTTTTGTGAGATACTGTACATTTATATATATATATATATATAGAGCGCATTCGCTGGATTAAAGACAAACAAAGCAGCTTTAATGTGGTGACGTTTCAGGGACATTCTTCCCTTCCTCAGACCAACAAGAACAAGTGAAAAAATGGTGTATTTACACCCTAAGTCCTACCTACTTTGCAAATTGCACCCAAACTTGTTGTTATAGTAACAATATTTGGAAACAGTATCTCTCAGTTTCTGGCCTCCTACATTTATTATTACCCACTTATCTATACTATAATCACATTTGAGACACGTCAGTCGCTGTCGGCAGTTGCGCACACATCCTCAAAGGAATGTTGGCAGCGCGAGGCAGCCAACAGAATGTTGGCTGCGTGCGCAGGCAAAATAATTCACCTGGATGCAGCAAAGCTCCGTGCCGCCTTTGCTGTGGATGAAGATGATGGACGCGCCTGAAAGAAGACCTTCTCCGCCGGACTTCTGAAACCGTGAGTACCTATTTGGGGCTTTAGTGTTAGGGGGTTTTTTTTTCTTTTTTTTTTTTTTTCTTTTTTTACATTAGGGTTCTTTGGACAATTTCAAAAAGAGCTGAATGCCCTTTTAAGGGCAGTGAAAAAAAAACGAATGCCCTTTTAAGGGCAATGTCCATACAAATGCCCCTTTATTTCTATTGGTATAAGAGAAAACTTATACATGCTAGAATACATCCTGTTTCAATATTCCTACCTCCCTTTGATTATAGCTCCTCTGATCTTAGCTCAGCCCTCCCTGAGGTTTTGTTTACTGGTTAAACAAAGTAACGCAGATTACATGGAACTTTCCCCTGTTACTAAGACCAACTTAGTAACAGGGGAAAGTTCCATGTAATCTGCGTTACTTTTTTTAACCAGTAAAAAAAACCTCAGGGAGGGCTGAGCTAAGATCAGAGGAGCTATAATCAAAGGGAGGTAGGAATATTGAAACAGGATGTATTCTAGCATGTATAAGTTTTCTCTTATACCAATAGAAATAAGTGCACATTATATCTCTGCATCTTGTCTCAAAGGCAATATATTAAGTCTATCATATTGAAAAGAGGGTATAGTATAGTATGTCAGAGAACAGCAAGGTACATTATAAGCTAAGTAGTTAAATTAAATCACTGAGAGCTAAAATTAGCACCACAACTATGCTAAGCAAGCATTCATGTATACCGGTTCTGAGTACTGTTATGCACAACTGACTGCTTCCAGGTCAAAGGAGAACACCTCTGGGCATGTCTGCAACTGGGAAGTTACTGGGACCAGTAATCACTAAAGTCTATTGAACTATATTTAACCACCTGTGTGACATATCCACGCCAATATAAAACTATATGGGTGTTATATAGAATAGCAGGTATTTAAAGCCATCTTGTATTTCGTAGCTCTGCCACGAGGGCACGGGCCCTATACCCCACAAAAGAGGATGGCTACTAACAAGATAATCACAATACATGTTGCAATATCTCTGCTTCTTGTGTTGAGAAGCCTCAGGTTTAAAGTAGTTATATAGCAGTTATGTCATTGACCATAGACCATTGTAAAAGGATCACAAAAAAACCCAAGGCTAACCACCTCTGTATGAGGGACTCAAAACTATTGGGGGGTAATTCCTAACTTAACATTAACTGGACTATCAAGCTTATACAAAACAACATAAAACTGGTAACATTAAGCAGAGCATATCAACATGAAAAAAGCTGACAATTAATTTCCATTTAAATCAGGCATGAGAAGAAGACCCACAGTGTCCTACCCCACACCAGCCTTTCTGATCGCCAGTCCCAAAAGGATGTGATAGGGATTGTTCCATGTTTGTAGATCAGAAATATTAGCCTCCATGGGACAGCTTTCAAGTGGCAATGCCTGTTTGTCGTGGCACACCCCTTCAAGTAGGCGCTTGGTGTTTACTTTCAATGTGGCTGAAAAAACAAGTGTGGGGCTGTAAGATAGGTAGCATACAAGATTTAAGAAGAAAGTTTCCGATTTATGAAGGTTTTCTTCCATCTCTGTTTCCCGGTATATTTGGTAACCAGGTTCCCAATGTGCCGTTCTAATAGACATTGTAGAACCACAGTTGTGCTCACATGTTACAGCGGACAGTTCCACCAGCCCCACGGTGATTGGCCGCTTCACCGCAGATGCCTTCTGCTTCTCTTCCTCTATCCCATAAGGCAGACCATGTGATGAGCCCATCTCTTTAGGGAAAGCACCCAGAGGATTCTCCGGTGGCTACCGGATCGGTGGGTGTTGAAATAGACTCCTCCTGTTGACTGAATACAGAGTATCCCTCAGTGTCCTGCCCCATATCTTTTACAGACCCTGGATTAACAACTGCTCTATCGTGGGACGTCAGCTTATGTACGATGTTCCATTCTGATCTGAGGCATTCTGAGAGGTGACTGAAATGAGCAAGTAGCAGGTGGGAGATAGCGGTTACTACCTCATTGCTACAGATTGCCATGATATCACTGCGGTATTACTATGAACAATTTCCAAAGTAGTGATACAGGTCCTCCGTGGGTGGGTCAAACAATTATGACTTAAGTTAGGAAGAGTCACAAGAAGAAAACCCAGGATCACAGAAAGTGCACAGTAGTAATAAAATATTAAATACTTAAACAGGAACCTGTGCAGCCTTGCAGTGTAAACTGTCCCAAACAAGAACACAGCCAATTGAAAGGCAACTCACCAATATGTAAGATGGTGTACGCCGTAAGTACCGGGTCTTAAGGCAGAGAGACATTCACCCCTGCTCTGGGGCTGGCACGCTCTGACGCTAGTCTTCCAATCCGGGATGAGACCTAATGGAAACCCACTTGCCTCAACTTGTCCCCGCTGATTGTTGGCGTCCGTGCCCTCAAACTGCTCCGTTGCGGGATTCCTCCGCCACTGGTCCGGATCTATCCGGTGTTACATTGCTGGGTGTCCTCCGATTGGGGCCAGAGATCACACAACCTGACTGCAGTGAAAGCCGATATCCAGCAGCTCCAGGTAAGAAAGTAGTCCCGGCCACACAGGTGCTCCAAGTTGTCAGCAGCAAATAGGATAGTCTGGTGGCTGGAAAGAGTAATAGATCAAGTGAAAAAACAAAAAATAAAAAACCCGCCCTCATACTAGTTGCACTTTTTACACTTTATGTTACCATTACTGAACTGTTCAGTAATGGTAACATAAAGTGTAAAAAGTGCAACTAGTAATGTTCATAGTTGTATGCAATACTGTATTTAACTTTTTATACACTGTATACAGAATAAATTTCGCTTTGGTAATTGTATGTGCTGTTTTTTTCACAGGTGATTAATGCTGTTTAATATTTCTGATTGGTCCAAGTATGAGGGCGGGTTTTTTATTTTTTGCCAATCACACTTGTTCTTAGGGTTTTTTAACAGGTGTGTGGCACATCACTGTAGGCTATGACTACGGAGTTGATCCGAAACATGTAAGCCATTCAGTGCTGTGCCCTCTACACCTTCAGTATCTGCTGTTTGCTGTATCCTTATTTTTTAACGGATTTAATAAAGACTATTGCTTTATCTATTGGATAGCTGGACTCTTTTCACTTGATCTAACAGTAACGGTTTCCTCCTTAGAAGTACCATTCGGTGTCCTAGTTATCACTATCGTGGTCTCCGGAACTAGATGTGCCTGTGATGTAAATTTAAGCTGAACCGAACAGTCTGATATGTAAAATTATAAACCATTTCAGCTGAGCTGAAGTTACATGTGACTGTTTGGTTTCCAGGCTTGCTCCCCCCCCCCAGGGGTTACATTTTTAACACATAGACTGCCCTTGGGCAGGCTTATCAACTAGTTATCTAATAATTGTCTTTAGGATCTGGGGTCTGTGATTATTCTCTGGAATCTGAATCTATTGCTATTGGCTGCACTATGTGTAGGTAATCGTAGTGTCTGATGCCTGATTGTTGCTTGTAATCAAGGGTCTACGTTTGTATTTTTGTACAACCCCAGTAGATTACACAGGCAAGTTTATAGGGATTTCTTCATACTTCCTCCAGATTATACTCTATTCATTCAAATTATACTATATAACTGAATTTGTATCAACCTTAGACAAACACCTATTTGACTTTACCCTGATCGGCACTTATAAACATGGGTGTATTAAATGTTATTGTTTACAAAAGCCTGTTACTATGATAACACGTTTGGGCACAATTTGCCAAGGGGGAGGGACTTAGGGTTTGAACACACTGTTTGTTTGTTCACTTTCTTGTTGGTTTGAGGAAGGGGAGATTGTCCCAGAAATGTCACCACATTAAAGCTGCAAGGAATCTTTGTCTTTAATTCAGCGAGTGCATTCTGTATATTTTTTTATTATATTGTTTGCCAGCACTGACTGTTTAATGGTTTGTGTGAGTGCAGGTCATATATATATATATATATATATATATATATATATATATATATATATATATATAATTTTATTTATTTTTTGCTTAGTGAATGTCTGTGACTCCTGCCTTGGAAAGTTTTTTTATTAGAATTTTTCATGTATTGACAAGATTTTCCTATAATATCTTACACAAGATTCAGTTTTACTTATTTAGGGCCAGATTACAAGTGGAGCGCTATGTCAGGATATCTGAGTATTATTAAATAATATATATATGTATGTATCTTTATCTACACATAGATTTGTGATAAGACCAAGAACTCATTTTTTTATTTGTTTTGTGAAACTGCCTATAAGACATTAGATGCCTGACTGACCACAATTCAAACCTCCCCCACTCAATATGCAAAATTACAATGCATTCAGGTGAGGACAAAGGGGAGACATTTGGTCTAGTTAAGCTCAGGCAGTCACTTCAAAGAAAGACAAATTACTTCAAAGTAATATTAGCATGATGGAGCCTCTGAAGTGTATGCCCATATATGGCTTCCTGCCCAAGATGAGTAATGAACTCACAGGCCCCCTGTGAGCTATGGACAGTCTGTCTGTGGGAGTGATTGAATATATAAACATGCTCAAAGAATTGTAGTTTTACCACCTACATGGTAAATTATTCCTGCTGAGATCTAAATACACATAGGATGCTTGAACTCCAGTTACCTACAGACATGAGAATACTAAATCTCAGATAAAGAAATTATATATATATATATATATATATATATATATATATATATAATCTTCATGTAGTAAAGATACTCAAATGAATATATGTATATATATTCAGACAACATATTAAATATGAATATACAAATATTGGAGATTATCTAGGCCTAGAAAGCTGGAAACCTGAGAGTTAAGATTTTAACATGTCTTAACCTATGTATTTTTTTAAAAAAAAACCATAGAATGTCTTAAGGATTCAAAATGTCTCAAAATTAATAACACTATTATTTTCATTTCAGACCTGCATCTGGTACTCCATGCATTCAAAATTCACTAGAAGTATGCAATATATTGCATTCCTATTGAGATGCAATGCAATGCCAGGATGTTGAATGATGTGATTCTGGGGGAGAGATTGATAGTGTAATTGTTTATTAATATGGTCACTAGAAACATACTGTATTTGGTATTGGAGTAATCAGAAAAATGACATTATATTACCCCATCTATAATTAATATTGTAAATGATTAATACAAGGAAGTAAAGTAGTTTAAATAATCTCTTTATAAGGATGTATTAAATTGTTAGCAATATTGATGGTGAGGATATTTGTGGTTTTCTTCTGCCCCCTAGGGGATTAAAACTGGTATGACAACCAAATGAATTATCTATTAGAACACATGTCAATCCAAATAGTCAATAAAATATTTCAGGGCGGACCAGGGACAAACTCCGGGGGCCAATACGAGACAAGCTTCGGAAGGGCCTATCATATTGTTTCACCAATGATTTAGATATAATGTAAGCTGAATGCAAGAGGAGGAAGGGGGCTGGCTGACTTTTTGCTGGATTCTGGACTGATAACTGGTTGTGTTGGAACACAGTCACTTTTAAGCAAATTGGGCTACTTTTTCTTATCCCCATTACCCTTATTTTCATATGAGGTGAAACAAGGAATATTGGAATATTAAATTGGCTCATGTTGGTAATGTATGAACTCTATAATTTGATATTTTAAAGCAAATACATTCATTATTGCTACAATCAAACTGCAGTAAATAGGTTTAAAATGGTATTTTATATTTTAGCTTGCATTCATAGTCCTGTATAGTTTTAAGCTTGCCTTTTGTATGCTAAGTAATTTATCTTTGCAAATATATAAATATATTTTAGAATTTGTCTTAATTGTAGATAATTAAGAATTCATTTCATTCAGCTTAGATAAAATGGCATATAAACTGGCTGTTTACATTTAGAATATATATAACTTCTGGTGTTTTTAATTAGAGTGTATAGAATCATTTGTGGGCTAAATAGTTAAAGTATAGTTGTCTGGAAGTTAGTGACCCATACTGTGATATTTCATTGTGGTATTTTAATGAAATTCAATTGCGAATAAGGTAACTTTTATGATCTTTGCATAGCATATTATAATAATTTAAACTGCTACAGTGATTCATATCTGGTTTTCTATAAATATAATTCAATGTGTCTATAAATTTTAACTAATATAAATAATTTTGGAATTTATATTAATTTTATTGTTTGGTATATGCATTTTTATTGGGGGTTTATTTTAAAGAATAATTATTAAATATATTGTATTATAACCCGGCCATATACTGACAGCTAAATATCGCTTTTGCGAAAGCACTATTAGCACACCACTGAGTATTACCACTGAGAAATACTTGCGCACGCTCACAAGAGCTCGGTTCCATAGGCTCCAATGGGAGCTTCATTCTCATGCTGTGAGACAGGGCATGAGAACTTGTGCAGCAAAGGGGGTAAGTAGCGCAGAGATGGGCAGCATTTTAAAATATATATGTATATGCTTATATATTACAGTCAAAAGACACAACTCTTGACTGAAAACCAGCTGCGCACACTCAACTAAAACAATATAAAGGTATTTCAAATATTTTTAAGAAATAATCCAAAATAAATAAATAAGTAAAATATATATGTGTGAGTTGATAAATTCAATCACTCAAATAGCAAAGTTCTTATCTTTGATGAGTAGTAGCAGAGTTTTTTCTCTTGATGTTTCTTTTGATAATCCACAGGAGATGCCGAGTTCCACAAACTTGTTTTATCTAAAAGAACAAGCGCACAAGGAACCTCTCATAGTGCAATACATTTATTATAATAAGAAAATAAAAAGTCACAAGTAAAGCTTCCCATGCAATGGGTATTCACAAAAATACCCTCAATCAAATGAGGTAAAGTACAAGCCATTGTGTATAGCTACAGTTGTTCCCCTGTAGCTGCTATCCAGATGATGCTGGTCGTAACAGGAGATGACAGAGTCCTTATACAATTTTAAATGGTAACTCCACAAGTAATCTGCAAAGGTCGAATACTGGGGCTAACAGAGGCACATTAAATCCACCAGGGACAATTTGTGTCTCACAACAATGCCCAATAGTATATTTACCAAGCGGGGTAAGCACAGACAGTTAGTTACTTCCGTGTTGCATTCTGGAGTCGATGTGACGTAAGGTGGGCAACGCGTTTCATGGGTAAACAGCTTCGTCAGAGGCTTTGTCATCTCCTGCTACGGCCACCATCGTCTGGATAGCAGCTTCAGGGGAAAAACTGTACTTATACACAACGGCTTGTACCTTACCTCATTTGATTGAGATTTTTTTTGTGAGTACCCATTGCATGGGAAGCTTTACTAGTGACTTTTTATTTTCTTATTATAATAAATGTATTGCACATGAGAGGTGCCTTGTGCGCTTGTTCTTTTAGATAAAACACATATGTATATGCTTATATACATATTTATGTATTAATATGTGTATATACATAAATATATATGTATATAAGAATATACTGTACATACTGTATATATTTTACAGGGAACACACAATTCCCATAGACCACTATGTAAAGAGACTTTTCAATGCCGCTTTTTTTCTAACACCCCACACGCGCCCATAAACTGCCTGATGCAGTTATTTTATGTTAGAATAAAAATGCTACAATTTTTTTTAATAAAATACACACCATTGTATTTTGGGGGCATTTGGGGGACATTTTTAAAATTAACCAGTTAGTTTTATAAGCGCTAATTGCTACCGTAAGCTGGCGGTAGCAATAACCAGCCACTTGTAATGGCTGGTTATTTATCGCACACCCACAAACGAGCAAATTTGAGCATGTATACAGTAACATTTTGTGTGGAAATTCTGATGGAGTACACCAGCAGCTACAACAATCTATTATTTTTCATTATTTAATGATTATACATCATTTTTTAGTGAAGCCTTGATAATTTAATTAGATTTTCTATGCATGGCATCAGCTACCATTATCAATATGAAAAGATAAAAAGTAAGACAATTATTTAAAATATGGGTCAATATATATATTTGCACTATTGCTTTTCCCTTAAATATTCTGTCAAAGGAACCTGAAACCAAATTTTTTTTCTTCATGATTTAGAAAGAGCGTGTATTTTTAAACAACGTTCCAATTTGGCTCTATTATCTAATTTGCTTCATTCTCTTGATATCCTTCGTTCAAAATCATATCTAAATAGCCTCAGTAGCTGCTGATTGATGGCTGCACATAGATGCCTCCTGTGATTAGCTCACCCATGTGCATTGCTATTTCTTCAACAAAGAATATCTAAAGAATAAGGCAAATTAGATAATATAAACAAATTATTAATTGAATTCTCTATCTGAATTATGAAAGAAAACAATTGGGTTTTATGTCCCTTTAAACTTATGTTGAAAATGATTTGACACATTAAGAAAGAAAAAAAAAACATACTGAATAGATTAAATATAAATGTAGTATATTTTGAGGCCTGATAACTTGCAGTGATATTTTAGGACGTTTACATTTGGAGACAGTTGATACCAGCAGGTGTTACATGAAGAGAGGAATTTGTGTAATCAGCCACAATCGTATTCCATCTCATTATTCAAACACCTGTGATGAGCAACTGTCAGAAACTGTATATTATCTCTATTATAAAAGAAAATAGTAACAGATAACAAGATAAAGAAAAGACAATACATAAGAAAAACTCATGAAGATAAATATCAAATATGCAAAATGTTACACCTCATTTTTACAAATTAACTGAAATGCTAGTTGTACTTTTATGAAGTGATATTATGAAGGTGCAAATGTACAGTATATAACTGTCAGTTTAACAATATTTTTATTTACTATTTATTACAGTTCAAAGTAAATGTTCTGCTTATAGTCATAAAGGACAGTTTGACAAGTTTAAGCATTAATAGTTACCATTCAGTTTAATAAAGCACAGATAAAAAGCCAGAATAACACTAAAAAATTGATGAAAAGAACATTCATTTTTAACATTAATTTTATGTATGACAAACTAAGCAATATACTTTCATTACTTATTTTGCCCCATTTTCCTACAATTTCTGACTATTGTTAAAATTGTAAGGACAGGCATTTAACACAGCTATATTCCACACAGCCAATGGCCCCTATTTATGAAAGTCTGGTGGGCCTGATCAGGTCCGCCAGACCTCGCTGAATACGGCGAGCAATACGCTCGCTGTATTCAGCATTGCACCAGCAGCTCACAAGAGCTGCTGGTGCAACGCTGCCCCCTGCAGACTCACGGCCAATGGGCCGCCAGCAGGGGGGTGTCAATCAACTCGATCGTCTGTCCGCCTGCTCAGAGTAGGCGGACAGGTTATGGAGCAGCGGTCTTTGTGACCGCTGCTTCATAACTGCTGTTTCTGGCGAGCCTGCAGGCTCGCCAGAAACACGGGGCATCAAGCTCCATATGGAGCTTAATAAATATGCCCCATTGGCTGCACTCTCTAATCACCCATTTATAACTGTCCCTAATTGGTCTTTGCAGGAAAGGAAACCTCTGTTACCAAATGGTGGTGGTGAGGAAATATTTGAACAACTAATATACGTAAAAAATATATTAGCATATAATTCTATATTCTTTTTTTTTTTTAAATCCTTATTTATTCTTTATAAACATAAATACAAATAATGTCAACATAAGTACACTGATATGGACATAGATTGATTCAGAGGGTAGGGATACAGTTATTTTTTTCATTTTGTTTTCTCCCCCCCCCCTTTCCTTTACAATATTAATTCAGTAGATACAATAAACCACTCTGCTTTAGAACAAAGTGGAGACTCATTCACCAAATCTCTGTATGCTTCACAATTTAACATCTTAAATCGATCATAAAAGCAATGTCCCTAATGTCCATCTATTAGTATTCCTCCTTACCTAAGTTTCTAACCTGGGGAGGGGGGGGGGGATATTTTTTTTTTTACTTTAAAACACATCTCTCCTCCCACCCACTCCACTCTCCCCCAATCCCCCCCCCCCCCCCCTCCAGATCAATGGAGATTTTGGCTCCATTCGTCCTCATCCACCCATAATATCTGCTTTATTCTATTCTTATACTCAAGACCCATAAATTCTATAAATTTTCCTCACAGTTTGACATAATCATTTAGTCCTTTGGCTTTATAGATCTTATAATATTGCAATATTGCTTGCTTAGATAACACAATTTTAACTTGATTGATTGATTGATTGAAGGGATTTTCTTTTTAATACAGTTTTTAAAGATCAAATCCCTTACCCTTAAAATAGTGGTCTAAATAAACTGTGTATGTGGCTTCTATAATGAATTGGTGGTAAAAAAAATTACATTTTCTATCCCAAGAAAGATTTTTCTATCTAATATTCTTGTGAGGAGGTAACCTAATTTTATCCAAAATTCATTCAGACTAGGACACTCATATAGTAGATGTAGAATACTGGGGTTATACCATGAGCACTTGATACATATATTATTGATCGCCTTATTCCACTTCTGTGCTCTCCCCAGCGTGATGTAATCAATTTGAATGAGTCTAAACTGGGACTCCCTCAATTTAGCCGTTTTTATTAAATATTGTGTGGTGTTAATGCTTTTTCTTATATTCTTGGCATTATTGGGAGCGGGGATAATTTTATCCCAGTCAGGTCTTCCACCAGATCCTTCTCTAAGGCAGTTTGTTGTATTTTATAAATGAGTGATATTGATCCTCCCCTAATTTTTGGAGAGTCCATCAATGGGTGTTTACAAAATAAGTTTTGAGAGCTCTTAATCACTTGAGTTATATAATGTTTTACTTGTAAAAAATAGAATTTATTCTTCTTGGGGATGTTATATTTCCTTTGAAATTCATAGAAGCAGAATATTTTATTGTTTGTATGGTCCACCAAATGCCCTATTTTGGATATTTGTTTGTCTTTCCAAAATTGGAAAGAGTTGTTATGAAAACCCGGTAACAAATGTTTATTACCAAGTAAGGGGAGCCATTTGGAAGCTTTAAATTCCATACCTAATAATTTCATTGAGCTTCTCCACACCTTCAAGACATCTCTAAATAGTGGATGTGAATGTATATTTTGTTCTAATTCTTTATTGGGAGCATGAAGAATGAACTCTAAAGCGAAGGGATCACATATCTTTTTATCCATATTATAACTTGTGTATTTACAGGAGTGAAATAGCCAATCTAAAGGCAATCTTAATAAAATTGCATAATTATATAGTTGTAAGTTTGGTAACGCTAGACCTCCTCTATTATAGGGAAGAAATAGCTTCTCCAAAATTGATACTAGACTTCCTACCCTGCCAGAGACGATATCTCAAGGCTTTTAAGAATCTATTCATATCCTGTTTCTTAATTAATATAGGAAACATCCATAAAGTGTATAATATTCTAGGTAGTGTAAAGATCTTGAACGCTGCAACTCTACCTGACAATGATAAAGGGAGTTTAGCCCAGTTTTTCATTTTATCTATACTATCTTGATGAATGGTCATGGTGTTCTCTTTATACCATTTACTAGGACTTGTAGATAAATATATGCCCAGATGTTTTAATGATTCAGTTTCTGTGAAAGGATATTTCTGATCTAGGTTGACTTTCTTTAACCAAAGGATTTTGGACTTTGAATACTTTATATAATATCCTACTATATTCTTCAAATTGATTTATAATTCCATTCAAATGTTTATCTGGAGTAGTTATGCACAACAATAGATTGTCTGCAAACAATTAAATTTGAAAATAATATTTACCAATTCTGTGTCCTATTATACTATTCCTCAACCTCATAGCCAAGGGTTCCAAAATCAAGTCAAAGAGAAGTGGTGACATGGGACAACCCTGCCTAGTTCCTCTGTAAAGCGGAAAATAGGATGAGATATTATTATTAACCAGTAAGGCAGCACTGGCATATGAATAAATATTAGAAACAAGGTCTAAAAAGTTGCCACCAAACCCAAAGTTGAGTAAGGCTTCACAGATGAAGTCCCATTCCACTCTGTCAAAGGCCTTCTCTGCATCCAAGGACAACAGGAAGGCCTCCGACAGAGCAGACATTTCTGACCTCCCCCTCTTTACTATATTGGCAGATAATGTGTTGGATCTTCCTTATATTAAGTTCCAAGGTTCTATCCATCACAAAACTGATTTGGTCAGGATGAAGAAGTTTTAGTAGAATCTTTTTTAGTCTCCCTGCCAAAATTTTCATAAGTATCTTGTAATCAAGATTTAGTAGGAAGATAGGTCTGTAAGATGAAACCTCTGTATGATCATTATTCTCTTTTGGAATAAGAATTATATTTGCCATCTTAAATTGTTCGGTGATTTTAAGATTGTGGGAATAGTATTGTCCATATAGCTCATTCAAGACAGGTGTAAACTCCTTTCTCATTATTAAATCAAATTTCAGCTGGAGGCCATCTGCGCCTGGCGCCTTCCCTTTTTTCATAGATTTTATTGTATCTATGATTTTATCACTGGTGATGCAATCATTCCTCAGAAATTTTGGGTAGCTTTAATTCCTTGAAACAGTTGGTAATGTCTTCTTTCAAAGGCTTTTGAGAGGTGTATAGTTTTCTAAAATATTCCTGAAATAGGACTATCATTTCTTCTACTTTATTGGTAGTTTCCTTCCCATTCCTGATGGCTAGAATTGATTTCCTTTTCTTGACCCCTTTAAACAGATTTAAGAGATATCTCCCTACCTTATTCCCAAATTTGTCGAATTGTAACATGTTTTTATTAATATATTATTGTGCTGACTGTAATAAATATTGATCTCTCTCTTTCTTGATTAAGAAATATCTATCTCTTTTTCTTCTAGATGGATTTTTCCTAAATGCTGCATAGGATAAAGTGAGTTCAGATGCAAGCTTGTTATTCCTTGCTCTGTGTTCTCTTTTTAGTTTTATCACATAAGGTGAAATTTCTACCTTAAGTGTAACCTTGGCTGCTTCCCAAAAAATTGGAGCATTAATTTTATATTCTTCATTAGCTGTGCAATAATCCTTCCATTTTTGATTTAGGAAATTTCTAAACTTAACAGAGTTGGATAGATACAGAGGAAAAACGAAAGTATTATAATTGGATTTCAGTGGTTCATCTAGGACAAGAAGAACTGGTGCATGATCTGAAAGAACAAACTCCATGATCTTAGATTCCTTAACCCTTGATACCAAAGTTTCCAAAATTAGAAAAATATCCAACCTGGATAGAGTGCTATGAGTTTTAGAAAGGCATGTATATTCAAGACTATTGGGGGTTAAGAGTCTCTATACTTCCACTATTTTACATTGAGAACTAAAGGTAGAGAAAATCTTTGCTTCATATTTTATTTGTGATTTCTTTGTCCCAGCATTTTTGTATACTGGAGATTATTTCTTTCTTTCCAGGAATAAGTTGGGCGTAGCAATTAAAATCTCCTGCCAGAATTAAATTATTATCTGTAAATTTATTTAGAATGCTAAATATCTTCCTCCAAAACTGCCATTCCGAGTTATTGGGACCATAAATATTTCCAAATACAATAGGGCATATTTAACAATGTGCGAGCGGACATGATATGAAGTAACGTATCATGTCCGCCGCACATCGATAAATACAGCTAGCAGGGGGTGTCAATCAACCCGATCGTATTCGATGTAACATATGTTCTTCTAATGGTGGAACAAATATTAATAGATATATAATTTATTATAACATTTTGCCACATTTTTAGGCTCCTGTAATGGTGTTACATATATATATATATATGGTTCACTTTCATACCAAAACCTTCATTTTGTGCCCTATACAAAATTCTCTCTGACACCTATACTCTTGGTGGGCGTATTGTGGTATGTTCTTGAATTTCCTTAGATAAATACATTTACATCACTTTCGTTGTTTATTCCTAAAGGGGATCTAGTGTTTAACAAAAAGATCCACTGGACCTCTTTATAATCCAATTTGTGTACTCTGTCCCCTCCTCTTTTATGAGGGGGGACATAGTCAATGGTCTGAATGGATAGGAATGATGCATCCCCTTAGTGCATGGATTTTAAATGTCTAGACACTGGTGTGAGGGTGTCAGGGTTTTCTATGTCCCTTATTTGCTCTAGAGCCCTATCATTTTGTTTTGCCTAAATATTGGATCTGGCACCCTCTGCAGGTGAGGAGATAGATGACATGATTAGATTTACAATTGAGCCTAAAACTGATGTCATACGTGTGATTAGTTACCGTAGAAGTAAAATTAATTCCCTCTACTACATGGTTACAAGTTTTGCATCATTGGGCCTTGCATATATAAAAGCCTAATCTATTCGAGAGCCAGGTTCTGACTTTTTCTACTAAAAAATCTGAGGGTGCTACCATATTTCCAATGGTTTTACTTTTTCTCGCAACACATTTGCAATCTTGTGTTGCTATTTTTTCTAAGCTAGAATCTTTAGCTAGGATGGGGAGACATTGTTTTAAAATGTCACATACTTTTTTATATTCAAGACTACAGGGAGTGCAGAATTATTAGGCAAGTTGTATTTTTGAGGATTAATTTTATTATTGAACAACAACCATGTTCTCAATGAACCCAAAAAACTAATTAATATCAAAGCTGAATAGTTTTGGAAGTAGTTTTTAGTTTGTTTTTAGTTATAGCTATTTTAGGGGGATATCTGTGTGTGCAGGTGACTATTACTGTGCATAATTATTAGGCAACTTAACATAAAACAAATATATACCCATTTCAATTATTTATTTTTACCAGTGAAACCAATATAACATCTCAACATTCACAAATATACATTTCTGACATTCAAAAACAAAACAAAAACAAATCAGTGACCAATATAGCCACCTTTCTTTGCAAGGACACTCAAAAGCCTGCCATCCATGGATTCTGTCAGTGTTTTGATCTGTTCACCATCAACATTGCGTGCAGCAGCAACCACAGCCTCCCAGACACTGTTCAGAGAGGTGTACTGTTTTCCCTCCTTGTAAATCTCACATTTGATGATGGACCACAGGTTCTCAATGGGGTTCAGATCAGGTGAACAAGGAGGCCATGTCATTAGATTTTCTTCTTTTATACCCTTTCTTGCCAGCCACGCTGTGGAGTACTTGGACGCGTGTGATGGAGCATTGTCCTGCATGAAAATCATGTTTTTCTTGAAGGATGCAGACTTCTTCCTGTACCACTGCTTGAAGAAGGTGTCTTCCAGAAACTGGCAGTAGGACTGGGAGTTGAGCTTGACTCCATCCTCAACCCGAAAAGGCCCCACAAGCTCATCTTTGATGATACCAGCCCAAACCAGTACTCCACCTCCACCTTGCTGGCGTCTGAGTCGGACTGGAGCTCTCTGCCCTTTACCAATCCAGCCACGGGCCCATCCATCTGGCCCATCAAGACTCACTCTCATTTCATCAGTCCATAAAACCTTAGAAAAATCAGTCTTGAGATATTTCTTGGCCCAGTCTTGACGTTTCAGCTTGTGTGTCTTGTTCAGTGGTGGTCGTCTTTCAGCCTTTCTTACCTTGGCCATGTCTCTGAGTATTGCACACCTTGTGCTTTTGGGCACTCCAGTGATGTTGCAGCTCTGAAATATGGCCAATCTGGTGGCAAGTGGCATCTTGGCAGCTGCACGCTTGACTTTTCTCAGTTCATGGGCAGTTATTTTGCGCCTTGGTTTTTCCACACGCTTCTTGCGACCTTGTTGACTATTTTGAATGAAACGCTTGATTGTTGGATGATCACGCTTCAGAAGCTTTGCAATTTTAAGAGTGCTGCATCCCTATGCAAGATATCTCACTATTTTTGACTTTTCTGAGCCTGTCAAGTCCTTCTTTTGACCCATTTTGCCAAAGGAAAGGAAGTTGCCTAATAATTATGCACACCTGATATAGGGTGTTGATGTCATTAGACCACACCCCTTCTCATTACAGAGATGCACATCACCTAATATGCTTAATTGGTAGTAGGCTTTCGAGCCTATACAGCTTGGAGTAAGACAACATGCATAAAGAGGATGATGTGGTCAAAATACTCATTTGCCTAATAATTCTGCACTCCCTGTATAATGGGTACTAAAAACAATTTTTCCCTCCACTTTAGACTCTTGTTTAACAGTAGATTTTTTATATTTTAGAAGATCATCGTGTGGTATCAAATCTACCTCGTTCTTAGTATTTTTAAGTAACCGCTCAGGGTACCCACTATTTAAAAGTCTTGCCTCTAGCACTTTACATTGTACCTCATATGTTTTAGTGTCAGAGCAAATCCTTTTTGTTCTTATATATTGCCCTTTTGGAATTGTTTTTTTGACATGCCCTGGATGACTAGATTATTTTTAATTAAGGATTGTGTTTCCCCTGTGGGCTTCCTGTATAGAGTCGTATTAACAGTGTTTATATGTATATCAGCTTTAAGTTCTAAATCCAAAAACACTATATTAGTTATACTCTGCTCAACTGTGAATTTCAAATTCATGGTATTAGTGTTAATAGTGTTCATGAATAACCCTGCCATTTCCTCGTCTCCATCCCACACCACCAGTAGGTCATCAATATATCTTCCATTGTAAATTATATGTTACTTGAAGGGGTTGTCATCTCCATGGACGTGGGCGGCTTCCCACCAACCAATAAAAGGTTGGCATATGAGGGGGCAAACTTTGCCCCCATAGCCATCCCACGCCTCTGGAGATAGCAACGTCCCTCAAACATGAAAAAATTATGAGTCAAAAGAAATTCTACTGCTGTTAATAAAAAAGTATTTGATATCCTCTGTATAGTTTGGAAAATTATTAAGAAAATATGCTATTGCTGCTAACCCCTGGTGGTGTGGGATGGATGTGTACAGGGATGTAACATCTATGGTTATGAAACGGTATGTCTCCTACCATTTAAATTCCTTCATTCGGTTTAATACCTAAGTGGAATCTTGAATATAGCTCATAAGTTATCCAACTAATGGTTGGAGATACAGTATGTATCCACCAATTCAGATAAAGGTTCAAGCAAGGACCCTATCCCTGATATGATGGGCCGACTGTGTGGGTTTTTGCTGTCTTTTTGTAATTTGGGGACAAAACAAAAAATAGGTGTATAAGGTATAGAGGGAAGTAGAGTATCAAATAATGATTCCTTAAAGGCCCCTGCTTGTTTGCCTAATTCAAGGATATCAGCTAGTTGACTCTAAACTTATGGGTGGGATTGAAAGTAAGTCTGACATATACTTCCTCATCATTAAGCTGTCTAAGAGCTTCCGAGATATAATAATCTCGGTCCATAATGACTACATTACCTCCCTTGTCGGATTCCTTTATTACGATGTTTGTATTACTCCCCAAAGTTTTTAAAGCTGTATATTGTTCTTGTGTGAAATTCTGTTTATATTTGCATCTATTCACCTTTTCATTTGACACACTTTCTGACAATATCTTTAGTTTGTGTTCAACCGTTCGTTGAAATACATCAATACTTTTGCTTCTGCTATTTACAGGGTAAAAATCACTCTTTTTCATGCTAGGCCTAAAAGGGGGAATCACTTCTGTTTCCTCTTGGGCTATATTTTCATTTAACATTGTGGTAAGGTCTAATATTAGACACTGTTCATCAAAAGGAAGCTGATTTTTGTTAGTGGGGTGATATATTTGAGATACTCAACATCGCCCTGAGACTCGGAAAAATGATTCTTGGGTGTTAGTTTTCTAGCAAACTTGTTAACATCATGGACGGTGCTAAACAGGTCAAAATGAACAGTGGGAGCAAGGCCCAAATCCAGACCCAATACTTCTACTTCTGTCGCTGTCATATTTTGAAAGATTTATTACATTCTTTATATATACTTCTTTGTTTGATTGCGTGTCTGGTATCTGGCTCGTCTCCCCTTTTGTTTGTTTCTCCCCCTAATGCCCCTTCTTGTTTTTTTCTTTTGGATTTTGTCCCTGTGCGCCACTCGTTTTTTGACATATTGTCACTAGCTTCCATTGGAGCATCTAATACAGACATTCCTTCTGAGTCTTCATCCATGTTGCCCTTTTGCATAGTAAAACAGTTAATAAAAATAAATATATATATATATATATATATATATATACAAGTTTAAGCATGAATAGTTACCATTCACTTTAATAAAGCACAGATAAAAAGCCTGAATAACACTAAAAAATTGATTAAAAGAACATTCATTTTTAACATTCATTTTACGTATGAAAAAACTAAGCAATATACTTTCATTATTTATTTTGTCCCATTTTCCTGCAATTTAACTGCAAAAATTGTAGGTTTTCTGAATCTTGTTAAAATTGTAAGTGCAGGCATTTAACACAGCTATATTCCACACAGCCATTGGCTGCACTCTCTAATCACCCATTTATAACTGTCCCTAATTGGTCTTTGCAGGAAAGGAAACCTCGGTTACCAAATGGTGGTGGTGAGGAAATATTTTAACAACTAATATATGTAAAAAATATATTTGCATATAATTCTATATTTCTTTCATTTGTTTAGAATACACATTACACCTAGTATTTATTTAGTGTTTCATATCCCTTTAAATACTAGTTATGCATCCTTAATTAAGTATAATCAATCATCTATCTCTCTATTTCTACTGTCTACTGTTGGTCTGTTTTTTCGTCCGTCTGTCTAAATACATATATACATGCATTACTTTCTGAATTTAGACTAAAAAACAAAAATAAGAATGAGTTTTAAAATACTTGGTAAACTGCATCTGTATTGTGTTAGCCATAAATATATATTTGGTAAAAAAAACAAAAAATAAAGGAACATTTTATATATTAAAATAATTAAGCTATTAGTACATTATATACACTAAAATAATTTGTTTTAGTGTGGTGCTATACAAATAAAGACGCGAATAATATCACTTCTGCCACCTAGTGAGCAAATTAAGAACAAACCAAGGTTGAAGCTAATATAATATAATAATGAAGGTGCTTATTGATTTCAGTGAACTTTTAAGATTATATGCAACAATAAGAAAATAAAAATAACAAATTAACAAAAACTGAAAAACAGAGCTAAGCAATATAACATATTTTTTTTTAATTTAACAGCCTAGACAAAAAGCCTAGACAAAAAGCAGTTCTTTTATTAAGCGACATTGATGCAAACATGGCATGTTGTGATTTGTTAGAGGATAGATAATAACTATGGGGTTTAGGGAAATATGGCCCTATATGTAAAGGAATAGAAAGGTAAAAAAATGAAATGTGCATGAGTGTATTTCAATTTCAAATGGAAGTATGCTGCAAAAATGCTTCTATTTCACACTGAAATGCACCTATATAAATTTCATTTTTGACCTTTCAATCCCTTTAACATGCGCCAGTTTTTATGACCGCAATCCAAATTCTCGATAGTTAAAGTGTTTACGGGAGCCATTTTCACTTATTGAATCCACGGTTAAAGAGGCTTGAGTCCCAGGGCAATACGTTTCATGTACAGCAAAATGTGTTAGAATCCAACTTTGATTTTGCCTATGTGAAACAACATTAAGATTAACACTATCATATTGGATAAGGGTATGGAGCAGATCACCCAGCAGATACAAATGTTACTTGCTCAAATCAATTAAAATTTTATATTAATTGTAAGTAATTTTACACTAATAATAATGTTCCAAATCAATATCCCAACAAACACATATGCCCAGTATATAGATTTGAAATGCATACACATAACATCTCTATGGTTTTGAAGTACAAAAGGATAATTGCATATTGGTCCAAAGCTGTAGAGTGGACCCGAATTTTAAAAGCTCCCTTTCTTGTCTTTGCAGTCATCAGAAGCTGAGACAGCCACAACCTAGTAGCACGGGCTGCAGTTGTTTCTCTGTAACTGAGACATCCTTCGGCTAAACTGTGATAGAGAATATGCACTTGCACATCCTTTCTTTAAAAATATGGTGACACGTTTCTCCGTACATCAACACTGTGCAGGCTATAATGGAAACCATGCCACCATATTGTAAAGGAAAATAATTTTTCTTGCCTAAAATTGTGAGCCCTGATTTGCAGGTGTGCATACAGAGACATGATGCAGGTGCAAACCCCATGTAATGATTCCCACTTATTAAAGGGCCAGCTGGGCCCAGGAGCGAAACTACAGGGGGTGCAGAGGTCGCCATTGCGACTGGGCCCCCAAAGGTGGGTGCCCAGCTTAAAACCAATAAAAAATGTTGACCTGCCACTGCCTGCACTGATATCATGTGAGTGTGACATGATGCTTCACTAGTGTCTCTGACTACAGGGGTTAGTATTTCTGTTTTACCCATTGGTGTTTATGTGTGTGTGTGTATGTGTGTATGTATGTATGTGACTGTGTGTGTATTTATGCATGTATGTTTGTGTGTATGTTTGTGGAACTAGCAAATTACAGACCTTGTTACTACAGCATGGGGGGTGGGGGTAAACAGTGTCACTATACAGTACCACTATATACAGTAGGGGGGGGGGCTGGACCATGTCACAGACTACTGTGGTCACTTTATAAAGTACTGGGGCAGGTAGGGTCAGGCCATCCATCTCACCGGCAGATTACAGACTGTATCACTGATTCACTATATACAGTACTGGTGGGTTAAACAGTGTCACTATATACAGTCTCAACTAAGTGGTGTGGGCTGGATGTCAACTGAGAGGAGTAGGCCTTGTCTTAACTGAGAGGCATGGGGCAGGTCTCAACTGAAAGGTCTGAGCTGGGTCTCAACTGAGAGGTGTGGGCCCTGTCTCAACTGATAGGTGTTGGCCTTGTCTCAACTGAGAGGTCTGTGCCTGGTCTCAATTGAGAGGTGTGGGCCAAGTCTCAACTGAAAGGTGTGGGTTGGAATATCTCAACTGAGAGAGGTGGGTTCAGTCTCAGCTGAAAAGTGTGAGCTTGGTCTTAACTGAGAGGTGTTTGCTGGTTTCAACTGAGATCTTTGGGACCCCTGCAGTTTGCCCTTGCTTATTACCTATTAGAATCATTACAAACTACTAAAAGGGATCAATTAATAAACAGGCCCTTTAACCTCTGATATAATCATACAACCCATTATATTGTCATTTTGTTTGTTGTTAATCCTGGCCATTTGTCTTTTTTATTTTAAAATTGGGAGATTTACAAGGTGGTGTTTTCAGAAAGTGTTGATTTGGCACTTGAGGGCTAGTAAAAGCCTAGGCATTTTGTGATTGTGATTACTGAAAAAAACCACTACAATATCGTCAAACATTTAATAATCATCTAATGAATAAAGGAAAAGCTAGTAATCATCAACCCCAATGTGTTTAACCTCTACAGAGGGGTTATATATATATCGGTAAAGTCCTACTTGGGATCTGGTAACTTGCAAAGTTGTGCTTCTGATGGTCTGACCACATGTGTCCTGCTTGTATCCCATTTACAGGTTAATACATAGTTATCTAAGCTCATTAAAGTAAAAATAATGTGCTCTAACAAATTAGAACATACATTAGAAAGTCCCCGCATTTTTATTGAACAATAAGTATCAGCTAATAAAAATAATCAAATTGATTGATGTATTGTTTTATTTATAGACCTGCCAACAAAGAAAGTTGCGTAAACCAAAAAGTGCAACAGCAGGATTAAATGGAATTTGCACATTGTTTGTGAACGGCACAAAGAAACAGACATATCCTGACATAGCAAAGATTGGTAGGCATCTACTTATACTGACATTTACTTATACTGATTATCGTTTGATTCAGCAAATGTATCTTTTAGTAAACACTGCTTTAATATCTAATTTGTTATTATTTACATTTCACACACAGCTCAAACAAATTTGTTGGAGAAGAATAAAAATAATAATAATAATATTTATGCAATTGATGAATCGTTCCTAATTAAAGGTAAGTTGAGTTATGGTAATACAGTAATGCAAACTAGTAAGGTTTATAAGTTCCTTTATTTAGAGGATACTGTGGTGATACATTATATGTACCAGGTCTATTTTGATTGCACATTATTTTCTAACATTTTAGGCACTTACTTTTTGTCAACCTCAGTTACTAAGTTAATGTTTTGTTATATTATTAATCAAGACACATTTAAAAGTAAAATTGTGAACATGCAATAAATAAGTCCAATATCCCTTTAACCCCTTAATGACCACAGCACTTTTCCATTTTCTGTCCGTTTGGGACCAAGGCTATTTTTACATTTTTGCGGTGTTTGTGTTTAGCTGTAATTTTCCTCTTACTCATTTACTGTACCCACACATATTATATACCATTTTTCTCGCCATTAAATGGAATTTCTAAATATACCATTATTTTCATCATATCTTATAATTTACTATAAAAAGAAATATAAAATATGAGGAAAAAAATTGAAAAAAACAGACTTTTTCTAACTTTGACCCCCAAAATCTGTTACACATCTACAACCACCAAAAAACACCCATGCTAAATAGTTTCTAAATTTTGTCCTGAGTTTAGAAATACCCAATGTTTACATCTTCTTTGCTTTTTTTGTAAGTTATAGGGCCATAAATACAAGTAGCACTTTGCTATTTCCAAGCCATTATTTTTCAAAATTAGCGCTAGTTACATTAGAACACTAATATCTTTCAGGAATCTCTGAATATCCATTGACATGTATATATTTTTTTTTAGTAAACATCCCAAAGTATTCATCTAGGCCCATTTTGGTATATTTCATGCCACCATTTCACCGGCAAATGCGATTAAATACGAAAAATCGTTCACTTTTTCACTAATTTTTTCACAAACTTTTGGTTTCTCACTGAAATTATTTACAAACAGCTTGCGCAATTATGGCTTAAATGGTTGTAAATTCTTCTCTGGGATCCCCTTTGTTAAGAAATAGCAGACATATATGGCTTTGGCGTTGCTTTTTAGTAATTAGAAGGCTGCTAAATGCCACTGCGCACTACACGTGTATTATGCCCAGCAGTGAAGGGGTTAATTATGTAGCTTGTAGGGAGCTTGTAGGGTTAATTTTAGCTTTAGTGTAGTGTAGTAGACAACCCAAAGTATTGATCTAGGCCAATTTTGGTATATTTCATGCCACCATTTCACCGCCAAATGCGATCAAATTAAAAAAAACGTAACATTTTTCACAATTTTAGGTTTCTCACTGAAATAATTTACAAACAGCTTGTGCAATTATGGCACAAATGGTTGTAAATGCTTCTCTGGGATCCCCTTTGTTCAGAAATAGCAGACATATGGCTTTGGCATTTCTTTTTGGTAATTAGAAGGCCGCTAAATGCCACTGCGCACCACACGTGTATTATGCCCAGCAGTGAAGGGGTTAATTATGTAGCTTGTAGGGAGCTTGTAGGGTTAATTTTAGCTTTAGTGTAGTGTAGTAGACAACCCAAAGTATTGATCTAGGCCCATTTTGGTATATTTCATGCCACCATTTCACCGCCAAATGGGATCAAATAAAAAAAAAAGGCCGCCAAATGCCGCTGCGCATCACACGTGTATTATGGCTAGCAGTGAAGGGGTTAATTATGTAGCTTGTAGGGAGCTTGCAGGGTTAATTTTAGCTTTAGTATAGAGCTCAGCCTCCCACCTGAAACATCAGACCCCCTGATCCCTCCCAAACAGCTCTCTTCCCTCCCCCACCCCACAATTGTCCCCGCCATCTTAAGTACTGGCAGAAACTCTGCCAGTACTAAAATAAAAGCTATATTTGGGCTTTTTTTTTTTTTTTAGCATATTTACATATGCTGCTGTGTAGGATCCCCCCTTAGCCCCCAACCTCACTGATCCCCCACCAAACAGCTCTCTAACCCTCCCCCTCTGCCTTAATGGGCGCCATCTTGGGTACTAGCAGCTGTCTGCCAGTACCCAGTTTAGTAAAAAAAAAGTATGTTGTTTTTTTTAATTGCCCTTTTCTGTAGTGTAGCTTCCCCCCCCCAAGACCAACCCCCCCACCCCTTCCAGATCCCTTAGATGCTTAGATACAATTTGTAAATCAATTTTTTTTTTACTTTTATCAACTTTTTTTCTGCAGTGTATCGGTTCCCTCCAGCTCCCGCCCCGTGCACGCGCCTGCCCGCCGCCCCCCCCCGTGCACGCACGTGCGCCCATGCGCGCCCCCATCTGTCCTGCCCTCGATCCCGCCCCCCTCCACTCCATTCGGCCCATCGATGGCCGCCCACCCGCCTCCAAGACTGGCTCCCACCCACCAACGATACTGGCCACTGATGTCCGGAGCAGAGAGGGCCACAGAGTGGCTTTCTCTGCATCGGATGGCCAAGGGGGGTTATTGCAGGAGCCATCACTGCAATCCCATATTTTACCCACCGATGCAGAGAGGGCCACTCTGTGGCCCTCTTTGCATCGGTCCATGAGTTTAACACATTCGTTGGTGGGTGGGAGCAACTTCTGTCAATAGCGTAGGCTGTATGCTTTTTTAAGATGTATCCCGATCGGATCCAATATCGCATTGTCGTTGGTTGCAGCGGGGGTGGGCGCGGGGGCATGTGCGCGCACGCAAAATATGCACTCATGTAAAAAAAAAGACCGATGCAGTTGAAGGAAGGGATCTCCGTTGTTAAGTAAGGAATCTGGTAGGGGGAGGGATGTAGATTATTGAGGGGGGCCAGCTACACTACAGAAAACGAATGTTTTAAATAAAAAAGTTAAAAAAAAAATAATTTGGGGGCAAATTGGGTACTGGCAGACTGCTGCCAGTACCCAAGATGGCGTCAAATAGGTAGGGGGGAGGGTTAGAAAGATGTATGGGGGGGATCAGGGAGGTTGTGGGGTAAGGGGGATCCATCACTGCAGACTGTATGAAAAAAATAAAAAAATAAAAAATAATAAATGCTTTTTATTTCAGTACTGGCAGACTTTCTGCCAGTACTTAAGATGGTGGTGACAATTGTGGGGTGGGGGAGGGAAGAGAGCTGTTTGAGGGGGGTCAGGGGGGATCAGGGGGTGGGATGTGTCAGATGGGAGGCTGATCTCTACACTAAAGCTAAAAATTAACCCTACAAGCTACCTAATTAACCCCTTAACTGCTGGGCATATTACAAGTGTGGTGCGCAGCAGCATTTAACGGCCTTATTATTACCAAAAAGCAACGCCAAAGCCATATATGTCTGCTATTTCTGAACAAAGGGGATCCTAGAGAAGCATTTGCAACCATTTGTGCCATAATTGCACAAGCTGTTTGTAAATAATTTCAGCGAGAAACCTAAAGTTTGTGAAAAAATTTGTGAAAAAGTCAAGTTTTTTTTATTTGATCGCATTTGGCGGTGAAATGGTGGCATGAAATATACCAAAATGGGCCTAGATCAATAATTTGGGTTGTCTACTACACTACAATAAAGCTAAAATTAAACCTAAAAGCTCCCTACAAGCTCCCTAATTAACCCCTTCACTGCTGGGCATAATACACGCGTGGTGTGCAGCGGCATTTAGCGGCCTTCTAATTACAAAAAAGCAACGCCAAAGCTATATATGTCTGCTATTTCTGAAGAAAGGGGATCCCAGAGAAGTATTTACAACCATTTATGCCATAATTGCACAAGTTGTTTGTAAATAAATTCAGCGAGAAACCTAAAGTTTGTGAAAAAATTTGTGAAAAAGTCAACAATTTTTTTTATTTGATCGCATTTGGCGGTGAAATGGTGGCATGAAATATACCAAAATGGGCCTAGATCAATACTTTGGGATGTCTTCTAAAAAAAATATATACATGTCAAGGGATATTCAGGGATTCCTGAAAGATATCAGTGTTCCAATGTAACTAGCGCTAATTTTGAAAAAAAGTGGTTTGGAAATAGCAAAGTGCTACTTGTACTTATTGCCCTATAACTTGCAAAAAAAGCAAAAAACATGTAAACATTGGGTATTTCTAAACTCGGGACAAAATTTATAAACTATTTAGCATGGGTGTTTTTTGGTGATTGTAGATGTGTAACAAATTTTGGGGGTCAAAGTTAGAAAAAGTGTGTTTTTTTCAATTTTTTCCTCATATTTTATATTTTTTTTTATAGTAAATTATAGGATATGATGAAAATAATGGTATCTTTAGAAAGTCCATTTAATGGCGAGAAAAACGGTATATAATGTGTGTGGGTACAGTAAATGAGTAAGAGGAAAATTACAGCTAAACACAAACACTGCAGAAATGTAAAAATAGCCATTGTCATTAAGGGTAAGAAAATTGAAAAATGGTCCGGTCATTAAGGGGTTAATATAACTGTGTTGGTTATGTAAAACTGGGGGATTATCTATATTTTTAAACAATAAAATATTTAAAGTAGACTGTCCCTTTAATCCTCACAACAACTGATAAAACACCCATTTACTTTTTAACCTGTGTAGGTGCTGTAGACATCCATCTGTTCCCAGTGCTTTTTCTAGATATGACACAGTGGGCGGTACAGCCAATCAGAATATTACCACCACCCTCACCACTTAGATACAGCAACCCAAAATTCCCCATTTCTGCTTTTGGCCAAATATTTATGTTTAAGCAAAAAAGATTAAATGTTCACAGAGCACATGCAGAGAAGGGGCACCCTGCTGTATTCTTGCCAGGTGGGCGGTACCAACCACCATGTTATTTTTAGAAAAACCTATTTGCCTAGATAAGACTTTGTACCGGCACCTACAGTGGGTTCCATTGAAAGGCAAATGTGTATTCTTGTGAGATTTAAAATACGTTTGCACCGCTAGGGTTAAAATGTCCCTTTAAAACTCTCTTCTAGTTTTAAAAGCTTCAAGCGCTCCCTAAAGACTCTACTGTTCAGGGATGCATACAACCTACGCTAACCTTTCTTTACACCAGTTCCTCTCTTCCATTGCTATCCCCTGAACCCCCTTAGCATGTAAGCCTAAGAGTCCAGCTGTTTGTAGATCAACTTCTTAAGAGCTGACTACAACAGTGCAACTCTTGGCAGGGCCCTCTACCCATTTGATCCCTATAATTGTTTTGTTGTACTCCACTTTGTTTACAGCGTTGCGGAATCTGTTGGCGCTCTATAAATAACCGATAATAATAATAATAACAACATGTATACCACAGAATGTTTTGCTCCAGTAGGTGGCAATTCAGTTCACAGTATATATACCATATATCTATAGCTGTTAACTAAAGGGGATACATATTACACAGAATATACTACTTCTCCTCCCAATAAATAACAGCTGGATTTATAGCTCAGACAGTATATAACTACTACATGGATGGAAGACATAAGTCAGTATCAACGGCTTAGTCACACAGCTAGCTCTAAATAAAGATCTCAGTGTAAACAACAACTTGTTCAACTTGTTAATTTCTTAATATACATGGGGTACACACTTCAAAAGGCCTATAGAACAAAACAGTTCAAACCCTTATGCAAATATATTTAATTTAGTCTTGGAACACTTAAAGGGACAATCTACTACAGAATTGGTATTGATACTGTAGATAATCCCTTTATTTTCCATTCCCGGGTTTTGCATAATCAACACTGTTATATTAATATACTTTTTACCTATGTGATTACCTTATATCTAAGTCTCTGCAGACTGCCCCCTTATTTCAGTTTTTTTGACAGATATGCATTTTAGCCAATCAGTGCTGACTCCTAGGTGTGAGCACAATGTTATCTACATGGCACACATTAACTAATACCCTCTAGCTGTGAAAAACTGTCAAAATGCACTGAGATTAGAGGGGGCCTTTAAGAGCTTAGAAATTAGCATATGAGCCTACCTAGGTTTAGCGTTCAACTAAGAATACCAGGAGAACAAAGCAAATTTGATGATAAAAGTAAATTGGAAAGATGTTTAAAATAACATGCCCTATCAGAATCATGAAAGTTTAATTTTGACTAGACTGTCCCTTTACATTTGAGGGTAATTTTTGCCTAGGAACTACAGTTTCACTCAATCATTCACATTTGGTCCATCCCTCCTCGTGACATCTCAGTCTACAATCATTTTACCCCATAGTGTCTATTTCACGGATAACAATCTAACGGTACCATCTTGTGTTAAAATGTATTTCTTGATTATATCACTAGATTGTGGTTACACTTATAAATTTATATTGTGTTTCTATATTATTGTTTATCTGCTTTGTGTGCAAATGGATATTGGGCTTATATCTTTGCATGGCAATGTGAAGATCTGGATGTTAGTATACTAAATTCCAGATAAAAAAGCACATGATTAACCCATCATTTTTAGAACTTCCTCAAATTTAGAGGTTTTCTGAATAACTGTTTACTTATGTAATTATAACTCCAGCATAACACGAACATTCACTGCCTGACCTTTTAGTCACATGACATTGTTCAGACTGCAACCTGTTGCTGATGTCATTTTAGTTCTTAAAGCAACATGATGACATTACATATTACTAGGGTGACCATATTGCCGCTTTAAAAAGGGACACATATGAAAAATACATATGTCAGGGTTCTTAAACAAACCATTTCGATAAACAGCCTTGAAAACAGCCCTAACATATGTATTTTTCATATTTGTCCCTTCTTAAAGCGGCAATATGGTCACCCTACATATTACCAGCTATTCACATATAATTACAGAGGTTAGTCCCTCCATCCTCTATGTCATATTTCCCAATGAGAAAACAAAAACCACCCATGTTCTGCCTAATAATTATCAAAACTGAAATAATTTATAAACCCTTTACACTTGAACTGTTGAGAAATAGTCCATGTAACGTCAAAACATAACTGGGAAATCATTTTCCAAATTTCTTATAACTTTATATAAAGCTGATTCTATTTTGAACAAAATGTACAAAAAAAATAGTGGAAAGAACCCTGTCTTGGATTTAACTTCTGCTTAAAACAGACCATGAATTTACACCTGTATACTTCATGCTGTGGAATCCTGATGTACATATTAAAATCATGTTATAATGTTACAACAAAAGAAGGTACATTAAGTTTTTTTTTTAAAAGCAAAAAAATAAAAGTATTTGATAAAAATCAGCTTGCCATTAAAAGGATACTAAACTCATAACTTAAAGGGACAGTTTCTTTTTCTACCCTGCAATGTTTCCATTGATTCATTTTACCTGCTTGAGTGTATTAACTAATTTACCTTTATTTTGCCATTCGAAATACCCTTTTGAAACTGCCAACTATACTGACTGTACTGTCTTATTGACTATAGAAAAGCTGGTAAAACAAGATGCAGCAGAACAAATCACTCGCCCATATATACATATTTGATATAAAGTCCTGGCCAAAAGTTTTGAGAATGACACAAATATTAATTTTCACAACGTCTGCTGCTTCAGTGTTTTTAGATCTCTTTGTCAGATGTTACTATGGTATACTGAAGTATGATTACAAGCATTTCATAAGTGTCAAAGGCTTTTATTGACATTTACATTAAGTTTATGCAAAGAGTCAATATTTGCAGTGTTGAGTCTTCTTTTTCAAGACCTCTGCAATTCACCCTGGCATGCTGTCAATCAACTTCTGGGCCACATCCTGACTGATGGCAGCCCATTCTTGCATAATCAATGCATGGAGTTTGTCAGAATATGTGTGTGTGTGTGTGGGGGGGGGGGTTTGTTCACCTGTCTCTTGTGGTTTGACCACAAGTTCTCAATGGGATTAAGGTCTTACCCCAGTAATCAGCAGTCCAATCCCTGTACCTTTTGCAGAATATCAGTCTGTCCCTGATGTTTTTCCTGGAGAGAAGTGGCTTCTTTGCTGCCCTTCTTGACGCCAGGCCATCCTCCAAATGTCTTCGTCTGACTGTGCGTGCAGATGCCTGCTGCTGTTCCTGAGCAAGCTCTGAACTGGTGGTGCCCCAATCCCGCAGCTGAATCAACTTTAAGAGACGGTCCTGGTGCTTGCTGGGTGCCTGGGTCCCCTAAAGCCTTCTTCACAACAATTAAAATCCGATAAATCATTGATTTAGGTGCAATCTTAGTAGCAGCAATATCATTGCCTGTGAATCCCTTTTTGTGCAAAGTAATGATGACTGCGCATGTTTCCTTGCAGGTAACCATGGTTAACAGAGGATGAACAATGATTTCAAGCACCACCCTCCTTTTAAAGCTTCCAGTCTGTTATTCTAACTCAATCATCATGATAGAGTGGTCTCCAGCCTTGTCCTCGTCAACACAGACACATGATGTCAGCTGATCCTTTTGTGGCACGGCTGAAATGCAGTGGAAATGTTTTTTTTTTGGTATTAAGTTCATTTTCATGGCAAAGATCAGAATTGATCTGATCACTCTTCATAACATTCTGGAGTATATGTAAATTGCCGTAATAAAAACTGAGGCAGCAGACTTTGTGAAAATCTATATTTGAGTCATTCTCAAAACTTTTGGCCAGGACTGTACAATATAACTTTTCCTCCTGAGTGCTTCATACAGGATTAAACTACCTGCTTTATAATTATTGTATTGATCAGTGAAGGAGCAAATATATATTGCTAATTGACGCAGTAGAGGAGATACGAAAACATACTCAAGAGGATTTTTTAAGAGATGTGTCCCTGTATTGCAAAACTGGGCAAAGTATGCTAACAAAATAACAGTTTAAATGGCTGATGACATGACTGTTGATAATGATATTTATGTATATATATAAAAAAAAAACTTACTTTTATGTAACTTTAACGTCATGTTCAATATTCTCTTATAAAACAATGGGAAGGTATAAGCAAACAAACAAATGAGGAAGACAAGCTTTGTGACCATGTATATAACAAATGCAATAGTATTTAATCTAGTCGTGCATCATTTACCTTAATAAAATCAGTCACTGTCTTGGTAATTTACAGATTTAAACAAATGCCTTTACTTTCAGTCCTAATACCTTGTACATACCTCAATATATTTTTGAGTGAAAAATTGATGCTGGATTTTTAGGGAAAATGTTAAATTTAAATGTGCAGTGCTTGTACAAAATGGGAGAGTTTGGTGAACGAAGATTAAAAGAAGCAGGTTATCATTTAGCCCCTGTATGCATGAAAAAAACTGCAAAGCAAACCTGCTCCGTGTAATCACTGTTACAGGCTTTATATTCTCAAAGACTTGTCCACTGACCCAGCAGCTATTTTAAATGAATAAAGGTACAGGATGATGTTCAGTAATGAAGAAGAACTGGATATAGCACTAGGGTTGCCATCTTTTTGGGGAACAATACCAGCCATGCTCATTTGCATACATTTGCATAGATAATTATACATCTAATTTTAAATGATAATTTGTTTATAATTAGATTGCAACACACATTGGATAAGTTTCAGCATGACCAGTCCTTTATTTCTATATTTATTCCTTTTATCTACATTAACCTGAATCTTAAAACTAGTGAAGAACCAGGCTGTAAAAACACCACCAGCTGGTGTCTTTCTAAAATCAGTGTCTCCCAACAATGATATAAATATATTCTATATTTTCTTACCCTTAACCTCTTCCTATCAGGTGGAGATTATACTGTGGACACACTTAACTCAAGCAAAGCTGGTCAGGGCAACATAAACAACAACAACAATGTGATAGAGGAGGACGAAGAAGGTAGGTTATGGTCAGTATATAAGTATCTGTGGATACTTATTAATAGGCACACTAGGCCTGTGTTTAAAGGAACATTAAACAATAAATACTAAGTATAGTATTGAGGTTATTTCCTGCCTCCCTCTAGTCATGGATGCCACCATGTTGAAATCTATCTTTACCTGAATTCCAGTGCTGATGTTTGCACATGTGCGGGAACTCTCCTTCAGATACCCGCAATGTAATCTAGGTTCCAGATTGGTGGCACCCATAATTAGAGGTGGTGGGGGTGGGGGTGCATGAAATGTATTTAGTGAGTAATGCCCCTTTAAGATGCCTTTATGGTAGATATTTGTTTGTTTTGTGCATGGGGCAACATTTTGGCTTTTGGCTATCTGTATAAATACGCCATTCTAGTATCTGGGGCATATGCTCACCCTGAGCAAGGTGCATGTTCATTCTATATAGCAGTGTTTCCCAAATCCAGTTCTCAGGACCCTTAACAGGCCAGATATTCATAATAGCTTAACTAGAGCACAGGTGAAATAATCAGGTCACTGATTATTTCACCTGTGCTCCAGTTAGGATATAATGAATATCTGGCCTGTTAAGGGTCCTGAGGACTGGAGTTGGGAATCACTGCTATATAGAAAATGGATGTCTGAGTTGGACAGAAGTAAATAATGCCATGTCCAGTGTTGCCCTTAACATTATAGCTATCACTGCAGGTGGTATCATCACCTTTATTTGCTGGGCTAAAAGTAGGAGAGTACATTATTTCAATGGGGGATCATATATGAATCATGCATTACTCCAGACACCAGTGATCACATGAGCTCTTAGGGCCCAAGTAGGTAAGTATGTGCTGTGGCAGTAACAGATTAGATCTCTGTTCGGTATGTACTATTCAGCAATAAAATGACTGGACTGTGTGAGGTGCTATGGGACGGATTACAAGTGGTGCGCTAAATAACTTTTTTGCTCACCCGCTAACTGCACTCAAAGTAAACATTTCTCGCGTCTGATTTAGAGCGTGTATTACGTAAGATCGATGTGCGCTAATTTCAGGACTTCCGATACCGCATCCGTGCTAACTTCTTCTCCCCATAGACTTCTATGGGGTGCTGTAAAAAAATATTAACAGTTATTGCTCATGTGCTAACCCAACACCATGTTAGACCAACTGCGGTAAACCAGAAGTGAGTTAGAAATACTTTAAATTCCTATGTTCTTTACATAGAAGAAATTTTCTTTTATTTTAAAATATATATTTTGTAATGAAGCTTTGGGGAAATTAGTTTCCCTGAATATTTGTTGGTTGCACTATTCAGCATTCATTTTGTTTAAAACAAAATAAATACTGAATATTTGTTAAACATTTACATAAAAAAAAAAAAAAAGTTCACCTGTAGCTTTATGCTTACTTTTTGTGTGCTAGAGAGCACTCTCGCCCAATCTTCTTCTTGATATATATATATACCAAAAATGTTATATATATATGTGTGTATTTAAGAATAAATATTACATATTCTGCTATGTGAAGAACACCGGAATGTGAAATATTTCATTTCGGGTTAGCGCATCTGAGAATCTGCAATCAAGTTTGCTCAACTTCCTGGGTGTTGAAGTCTATAGGGGAATATGTTAAAACGGTCGTGATATCCTAAGTTTGGCTTTTTGTGCGTGTTGGGTTAGCGCTTGTGCTTACTTCTAGTGGAGTTAAAACGCTAGCGGGAGTGCAAAATACTCCACTCGTAATCAAGCCCATTGTGTCTTTGCCAGTCTTATTCTGTTTACTATGACATAAGGAGACTTTGCTGTTTTAGTAAAATCAGGATTGGATATATTTTCCATCTCTAGAGAGATCTATGGATAAATATTTAATGCAGCCTTATTTGTAATGATATTCAACACTGCTCAGTAGATTTAGCATAATACATTTAGAAAATAGAAATCAAGCTTCTTCTTTAGAAACAGCTGTTTTAAATAAAGTCTGCATATTCATCTTTTAAATCCTTTTTAGATGCATCAAGTACAGAGATCGCAATTGTTTTGGATGGCTCTGGCAGTATAGAACCCAAAGACTTCCAAAGGGCAAAAGATTTTATTTCTAACATGATGAAAGAGATCTGGCAGAAATGCTTAGAGGTTTGTTTGGTTTTAATAGTTATGTAGACTCAAAAAATATTAATATAGAATATGAATTGAAATGGATATAAATGTTTCTACAACAAGAGTGGTGCTTTAAACAGTAAAGGGATGTATGCAGTCCTTTCCACTAGGGTTTGCAGCACCCAGGGAAAGAAGCAAAACTAAAAAATGTGTGACCCTGTTTTTGTAGCCGTAGAAATAAGTGGATTACAATTTGCATTTTGGAAACTTGGGGTGACCACAGATCAAATTATCCTTCTATAGAGGAGAACAGCAGATAGAGGCTACCCTGCAACCTTACCTAAGTCTGGGGCTTTCTACTCTCAGCTAGAGCTTTTATTCACCCATTGTTACTGAAAAATATTTAGCTGTCAGACATAAATATGTGTTTTGCTTTTTTTAATATGTTGATTTATAAGCAGCTGCATGTGCAGCAAGATTATGGTACAATTGCAGAAAGTTTAAAACCACATAAAGAAACATAAAATAATGTAAATATCATATATTACTGATTATTTGAGTGCTATTATTCCTTATACACAATAAAACACAATGTTTAGATATGTCCCCTACTCTTGAAAAAAGAATATGGAGACTCTTGGACCAACAAAAAACTACAATAATGTAGAGGAAAATACTAAGGGGATTTTTTCTTGAACATTATTGCCTCCTGTTCACATTAAACATAATATTCAGATATTCTCAGTGAAGAAAAATTGGGTAACCATTGGTCAACAATTGCATAATGATACCTCAGAGGGGAGTTCTAGAGGGAAAATATAGAGAAGTATAAGGCCAATCTGGAAATATGACAATAAGCATGAAAATAGGCTGTGATAATGAATAGACTAAGCTTATAAATTGTTAACAGCATCATACAATCAGCTAAAGCAGCATTTCAAGGATTGAGGCAGCTAGTTATTGAGAAGTTACCTGTCTAATGTCATAAGAGTGTACAAAAGAAGTCATGGGTCAGAGAACTAAAATTCACCTGGTGCTCCCTCGGAACAGAGAATACAAAACACACATTGCAACCTATAGGCATAGGGGGAAATGCTGCACACAATATAATGCTACACTCTTTACATGTTTACATTGTTTACGTTGTACATGTAACATTTCTGTATATAGTAACTGCAAAATTACACCATGTCACAGTAGGATTACTTGAAATGAATAAGCTTAACATGAGTTAAAACATAACTATAGAAATGGTAAATGTACTGACAGATTTGAGGATTGGCCACAGATCCGTATACTGTAATATGTTGATAGTAGACATGCATATCTAGCCAGAAATAATTGGACCATCTTAAATTTAGGTATACAAGGGATATTGATATTAATAGACATAGAAAAGACGGACATCCACCTCACACGTAAGTGAAAAGACTAGTGTCACATATGGGGGCCGATTTATCATGCCCCGTATGCACCTGTTTCCGCGCGAGCCTTCAGGCTCACCAGAAACAGGAGTTAAGAAGCAGCGGTCTTAAGACCACTGCTCCTTAACTCGTCCGCCACCTCTGAGGCGGCGGACAGCAATCTGCCCGATCAGATACGATCAAGTTAATTGACACCCCCTGCTAGCGGCTGATTGGCTGGGAATGTGCAGGGGGCAGCATTGCACAAGCATTTCACTAGAAATGCTTGTACAATGATAAATGACGACAGTGTATGCTGTCGGCATTTATCGATATGCAGCGTACATGATCCGCTACAGCGGATCATGTCTGCCCGAACATTTTTAAACCGGCCCCTAAAAGTCCAGTACATAAACAGATCTCAAAGCTTTATGAGTCCTCAGCATTCAGGCTTATATGTCTTCATAAAGATATATATGAAGTAGGAACTAGAAAAAAAAATCTTATTACGGGGAAATGGGCTACCACTAGGGTGGGTAACCGATTGCGCTACTGTTATATATGAGTAAATCAACCTACCCCAGTTTTGGGCAAATAAAATACATAGCACCCAGGGCTGAGCATGTTGCAGGGTCATGGGATGTGTACCCGCTCCGGTCTGAGAGTGCAGTCCTCTTTCGTGTTTTGTATAAATATATATATATATATATATATGTGTGTGTATATATATATATACAGCATATATATTTAAAATATAAATAATATTTCCCCTATGTAAAAAACATCGGAATGCAAAATATTCACAATAAATACAGAGAAAAAAACACATTATTGAATATTAAAGGGATAGTAAACACCAAAAATTTTATTGTTTAAAAAGATAGATAATCACTTTATTTACCATTCCCCAGTTTTGCATAACCAACACTGTTAAAGAAATATACTGTTTACCTCTGTAATTACCTTGTATCTAAGCATCTGTTGACTTCCTCCTTATCTCAGATCTTTTGACAGACTTTAATTTCAGGCAATTAGTGCTGACTCTTAAATAACTTCACGTGCATGAGCACAATGTTATCTATATGAAACACATGAACTAACGCCCTCTAGCTGTGAAAAAAACTTTCAAATGCATTTAAATTAGAGACGGCCTTCAAGGGCTTAGAAATTAGCATATGAGATTACCTAGTATTAGCCTTCAACTAAGAATAACAAAAGAACAAAGAAAATTTGACGATAAAAGTAAATTAGAAAGTTGTTCAAAATGACATGCCCTATCTGAATCACGAAAGTTTAATTTGGACTTTACTATCCCTTTAATACTGAATAAAAGTATATTTTAAAGTTTTAAGGTTTTGAGTGGAAAGGGCTCCAAAGTGTATATAAATATATAAATAAACACACATGTATACGTACCCACATACACATATTTAACCACACACACACATATAACTTTTTAAATTAATATTATATGGATAATTTTCATTAGATAGTGTTTATATGAGTGTAATACGTTATTTTAATGTATTTATTTTGTGTTTGGCGCACTTTTTTTTTTTTAAGCCCTAACCCTTTATGTGAGGTCATCATTCACGTTAACCTGACAAATTTTGATTGCGCTCTGTGGTGTGTGCGCTAACCTTACTGAGCCACTTGTAATCTAACCCAAAGTATGTAGCACACATTTGGCACTGTGTAGCAGCAGGAACCAAAGGGCGCACTGCTGGTGGGGGGGGGGCTGCAGGTCTCAACCTCAAAAATAGTTCCGTAACATCAATGCCGATTGTAAACACACAGACAATAGGCATGTTTGGTAGAGGTTCAATAGTAGATAACAAATCTATCATTTTTTTCATGGATGTTGTCCATAGGAACAATTTTGAGTAGATATTTTTCAGAAGCTTGAGCAGCAAACAATATTGCGGCCCAGATGGTCCCCAATGTTATCTCTAATAGAAGTATCTAATAATATTTAGATGTAGTAAAAGACTAGTTTATAATTGTTGGCACATATTAGAGCTGTATGTGCATGTTCCTTATTACAGCTTCATGTCTGAGGCTGCATTACACGTTATTGCATTACACATATGTTATTGCTATTTTTTTGTGTGTGTAGTTAAATGGCCCAATTTATCCTCTTCTATGATTGTAGCAACAATGAACCCCTGCCGTCCTTTCTCATCATAGGTCGGGGTCTCTCTAGTTTATCTACTTTTTATAAATTATTTCCAGAAATTCTATTTTTAAAGTAATTAACCAATGAGGTTCTGCTGTTATCCCTTGTTGTTTATTGACACATGTCTCTTGCTAGTGTGAATTTGCTGTGGTGCAGTATGGAGACGAAATCAGAACAGAATTTGACCTGCAGATAAGTCGTGATAACCCCAACGCAGCTTTAGAAAAAGTTCAACAAATTAAGCAATTGGGAAATGTTACAAAAACTGCTTCTGCACTTCAGCATGTACTGTGAGTAACGTCCACTGTTATTTACTCTTTTGTATGGTATATGATTGTATTATGATTTATTCCAATGCATTTTTAAATTCAGCATGTCTAAAGAGACAGTCAAGTCCAAAAAAAACTTTCATGATTTAAATAGGGCATGTAATTTTAAACAACTTTCCAATTTACTTTCATCACCAATTTTGCTTTGTTCTCTTGGTATTCTTAGTTGAAAGCTAAATCTAGGAGGTTCATATGCTAATTTCTTAGACCTTAAAGACTGCCTCAAATCTGAATGCATTTTGACCACTAGAGGGCATCAGTTCATGTGTTTCATATAGATAACATTGAGCTCATGCACGTGAAGTTACCCTGGAGTGAGCACCGATTGGCTAAAATGCAAGTCTGTCAAAAGAACTGAAATAAGGGGGCAGTTTACAGAAGCATAGATACAAGGTAATTACAGAGGTAAATAGTGTATTTCTATAACGGTGTTGGTTATGCAAAACTGGGGAATGGGTAATAAAGGGATTATCTTTCTTTTTAAACAACAAAAATTCTGGTGTTGACTGTCCCTTTAAAGATTTAGGGGCTGCATATATTTTGTTAAACAGCCATTTTTGCCAAGGGGAAAGTGAGAGCATTTCCCACATTAAACATGATAAGGGCATTCAAGCCATTGAATTTTTTTCTTGAGAGCCACTCTAGGTATAATGAGAATTTGAAACAATTTATTAAAGTCTCTGTTGAATATCTATTAACACATAATTTTTTTCCTCTTTGAGAGGGATTTCTATCTCCAGGGACATGGGACAGCTATGGGGACAAAATTTGCCCCCTCCTATGCCAACCTGTATTTGGGTTGGTGGAATATATTTATTTTTACGGTCAATATATTGACAATATTCTGTTGATTTGGAAGGGACCTGTTAACCTTATTGAGTCATTTTTGATCTATCTTTAGAGTAATACCATGAATCTAAAATTTACGATGGAGCATAGTATGACTTCTATGTCTTTTTTAGACATTAGACTTTGTTCTAATATTGAAAAATCTTGTATTGAAGTTGAGCTATTTCGAAAGGAGATAGCGGGTAATACCATTCTGAATGCCAAATCATGCCATCCTAAACACATTATCAAATCTATCCCCAAAAGCCAGTACATCAGGGTTAAAAGGAATTGCATGAGTAAACAGAGTTACTCTAAACATTTTAAGGATTTAACAGACAGGTTTATAGAAAGAGGCTATTGGGAGTCCCATTTACTTCCTGTACAATTGCTGCTGGCATATGAGGAACTGTGACCACTATTACCGGAAAGAATAATATAAAGCCTCATCTACGGAATTGAGATTTGAGGACTGCCTTTACAGCCCAGCGCTTTCCAGGCCACAAGTGGGGACACTTTGAGTATCCAATTGCCTTATCTTACCTCATTTCGATTGAGGTCATATTTGTGAGTAAGGAATACCTTCCACAGCTTATCTTGTATTTTAAATGTTTGTGTAAATAAATCCAATTGATCTGCACTATGAGAGGTGTCTCTGTGCGCTTGTCTTTTTAGATATCTACATACATATATATATATATATACACATATAAACACATAAATACACATGTATACACATATACATATATTAGAGGAATATGGCTACACCTCACTGACGAGGCCCAATGAAGGCCGAAACGATTGTCTGGGGTTGCCGTGTTCCTTGTTTAGAGAAGAATTGCCTGGTATTTTGGCTCTGCACAGACAGTAATAGGCGAGATCAGACTGATATACTACAGGAAAGTTCTACTCTGTGAAAAGCATTACTGGGCTAAAACGAAGCTGCACCCAGGTGGTAATTTGCCATAGAACAGGCTAACAAGTTATTGAGCTGGTTGTTCATTCCTGTGAGTGTGCTTCTCTGTGTCTGTGTTTATATATGTATATATATATATATATATATATATATATATATATATATATATATATATTTATTTATTTATTTATTTATTTACTGTATATACAGGGAGTGCAGAATTATTAGGCAAATGAGTATTTTGACCACATCATCCTCTTTATGCATGTTGTCTTACTCCAAGCTGTATAGGCTCGAAAGCCTACTACCAATTAAGCATATTAGATGATGTGCATCTCTGTAATGAGAAGGGGTGTGGTCTAATGACATCAACACCCTATATCAGGTGTGCATAATTATTAGGCAACTCCCTTTCCTTTTTTCAAAATGGGTCAAAAGAAGGACTTGACAGGCTCAGAAAAGTCAAAAATAGTGAGATATCTTGCAGAGGGATGCAGCACTCTTAAAATTGTAAAGCTTCTGAAGCGTGATCATCGAACAATCAAGCGTTTCATTCAAAATAGTCAACAGGGTCGCAAGAAGCGTGTGGAAAAACCAAGGCGCAAAATAACTGCCCATGAACTGAGAAAAGTCAAGCGTGCAGCTGCCAAGATGCCACTTGCCACCAGTTTGGCCATATTTCAGAGCTGCAACATCACTGGAGTGCCCAAAAGCACAAGGTGTGCAATACTCAGAGACATGGCCAAGGTAAGAAAGGCTGAAAGACGACCACCACTGAACAAGACACACAAGCTGAAACGTCAAGACTGGGCCAAGAAATATCTCAAGACTGATTTTTCTAAGGTTTTATGGACTGATGAAATGAGAGTGAGTCTTGATGGGCCAGATGGATGGGCCCGTGGCTGGATTGGTAAAGGGCAGAGAGCTCCAGTCCGACTCAGACCCAAGCAAGGTGGAGGTGGAGTACTGGTTTGGGCTGGTATCATCAAAGATGAGCTTGTGGGGCCTTTTCGGGTTGAGGATGGAGTCAAGCTCAACTCCCAGTCCTACTGCCAGTTTCTGGAAGACACCTTCTTCAAGCAGTGGTACAGGAAGAAGTCTGCATCCTTCAAGAAAAACATGATTTTCATGCAGGACAATGCTCCATCACACGCGTCCAAGTACTCCACAGCGTGGCTGGCAAGAAAGGGTATAAAAGAAGAAAATCTAATGACATGGCCTCCTTGTTCACCTGATCTGAACCCCATTGAGAACCTGTGGTCCATCATCAAATGTGAGATTTACAAGGAGGGAAAACAGTACACCTCTCTGAACAGTGTCTGGGAGGCTGTGGTTGCTGCTGCACGCAATGTTGATGGTGAACAGATCAAAACACTGACAGAATCCATGGATGGCAGGCTTTTGAGTGTCCTTGCAAAGAAAGGTGGCTATATTGGTCACTGATTTGTTTTTGTTTTGTTTTTGAATGTCAGAAATGTATATTTGTGAATGTTGAGATGTTATATTGGTTTCACTGGTAAAAATAAATAATTGAAATGGGTATATATTTGTTTTTTGTTAAGTTGCCTAATAATTATGCACAGTAATAGTCACCTGCACACACAGATATCCCCCTAAAATAGCTATAACTAAAAACAAACTAAAAACTACTTCCAAAACTATTCAGCTTTGATATTAATGAGTTTTTTGCGTTCATTGAGAACATGGTTGTTGTTCAATAATAAAATTAATCCTCAAAAATACAACTTGCCTAATAATTCTGCACTCCCTGTATATATATATATATTTACAGGGCTCAAAATTTCCACTAGCCATTGGCTAGCAAATATATTTGCTAGGGAAACTTCGTTCAGGTTTATATTTAATATTTCTGATTTAGTCATATTAATAATAAAATTAGATAAGGTGTGGAAGAAATCAAATTCTGACAGTAATTGTGGAATTGATTTTTCAGGATCCGTAAGTGAAAAAAGCATGTCATCTGCAAAAAGAGATATGACATATTTCTGGGTGCCTATATTAAAGGGACAGTCTACACCTTAGTCATCTTAACGGGGGATATTTATCAAAGCCTCAACTATGCTGCATTCGCTGGCACCAATACGCTCGCCTAATATCGCGGCCACAGATCTGAATACGATCTCCATATTTATGAAAAAGCTGGCAAAAAGCTAGTTTAATGTAATTTTAGTATAATAGTTAGGGTAGGTTAATTAATAGTTTAATATAGTTTATTTTAATTCTACAGGTAAGTTTTACTTTATTATAAGATAGGGATGTTGTAATTTTAATGTAAAGTTAGCGGGTTAATAGCTTAGGGGTTAATAGCTTAATTTAGTTTATGGTGATGTGGGGGGCTGGCGGTTTAGGGGTTAATAGGTTTAGTTAATGGTAGTGATGAGGGAGGCCAGAGGTTTAGAGGTTAATAACTTTATTTAGTTTCGGCAGGGTCCGGGAGTGGTGGGATAGGGGTTAATAACTTTATTTAGGTTGTGGCGGGGTCCGGGAGCGGCGGACTAGGGGTTAATAACATTATGTAGGTGACTGCGATGTTGGGGCGGCAGATTAGGGGTGTTTAGACTTGGGGTTTATGTTAGGGTGTTAGGTGTAAACGTTACTGGTTTTCAACCATAGAAATCAACGGGATATCTGGCAGCATCGAACATATAAATAGAGGGGGTTCAGTAAAGCGCTAGGGTCTAAATATCAAACACCTTACAAATGGTTGGAAACGATAAAATATATATGTTTTTAATGTAAAATATCTCTTAGATATAGAGCAAGATATATGTGAAAAATGAAAATTCGCTTAGAACAATAAAATACAGGAACGTCTCCCTTATGTGTGTGTGTAACACAGGAATCCAATATGTAACAGAGAAATATAAAATTAGCAGCAAAATATAAGCTTGACTATGCAAGTAACAATTTCGTTACTGAGTTAAACAATTCAGCTTGTTCTGTTGACTTGATGCAGTTCAGTACAAGTATATGCACAATAATAATTTGTGTACCACAAATGAAAGACCTTTTAATACAGCCACTTGTATTTGTGTATCGCTAATGCAAGTCTTTCTGACAGAGTCACATGTATTTGTGTACAGCTCAATAAAAGTCTTTCTGACAAGGCCACATAAATATAGAACCAAAAAAGGATTTTTTCTTTTTCACAATCCCACCTTGGAGAATGTAGTAATCTTATCGATGTCAGTATTTGGAATAAGGTTACCTGTGTCCGTATAATCCGGTAGAAAGATCCAGTTACTTAGTTCATACCTTAGTTCCTATGTCCCTGAGGAGTTGGTCTGTATCGTTCGGCTGGAAGTATACTCACAACCACAAGTTCACCCCTTGTGATTTTAGCGTCTGACGTCACGGGTGACACTCAGGAGGTTTGTCTTTGCCCAACACTCCAGCCATATTTTTTACGATATACCAATGTTGCAAATCAGGGAGGGAGCAAAATTATACAATTTTCTCTATGGGAATGGTCAGTAATCTTCACCTGCACTTAGTGCCTCGCACGCAGGCCACAGACTTGAGTGAAATGTTATACGAGCAAAATAACCCGGGTTAAAACGTCTCTTAAAAGATAGTAGTATACAAGTTTCTAAGGTGAATAAAAGCCACAGCTTTCGACGTGTTTCGCCCTACAGGAGGGCTTTATCAAGATAAGTGTGGCTTATTCAAACATTCATATTAAAAGGTCATGCTTTCTCCTTATTGGTTCTAATTTAATTATTTGAGTTTAAGGTTGTATTTTAAATGCGGTTCCTAAGGTGGTATCTTTATATTAGGCTTTGCTTGATTCGATTGAAATATTCCATATAATGTTGTCCCCCAACTCAAGGTGTTATGCAATAATATCTCTTCTTCTTGTTTATACATTTATCATCGCACACAGTCCATGTAAGTGCATAATGTGAAAGATTTAATATTATGAAACAAAAGGCTATCCTTCTTATATGAACATTGCGGTATTTAGCATAGGAAAATAGGAGAAATATATCTAATAGTGGGTATTAATATATGCAAAAGGTTGCGTGTTAAAAGATGAACTTGAAAAAAATAATTATTATGTGAATTAATAGATATATAAATATATAAATAATGTGTCATCAGAGGGGATACAGATGTGCCCTGTGTAAAATAGATCTGTAATGGGTGACAAGAGGCTAAAAACAAGGTAAAAAGTGTTATAAAAATACATATAATGTGCAAATGTTATAGGAATTTTTATTCGGAAAGGAAATAAGGTGACAAACATGTAAATTAACTCTGCTTCTTTTATTAAGAGTTTATTCTCTATATTGCCTCCTCTCCAGTGCCCTTTGACCCTCTGGTTCCTCCAATGTAACATATCTCTCACATTTCCTTTATGCACAGTTTTAAAATGTTGGTATAAGTGGGTATCTTCAATGCCATTTTCAATATTGCATAGATGCTCCCTAATGCGGCCTCTTATAGATCTTTTTTTTTTTTTTTTCAAAATAGTTTTTATTAATTTTGAACAATATATAACAATAAATGGGGACTCGCAGGACCCCTGCATATTTCAGTGCATAACATGTAGAAAAGTATTATGGAAGAATTACAGCTGAGACATTCAAGTTTCAAAGATAGAAGTCGGTACATTTCCAAACAGTTGTCAAAGAAGGGTAAGAGAGTGGGGGGGGGGGGTGGGGGAAGGGTTCATCTATGAGGATGGGAGAGGGGGGGGGGGGGGGATTCCTGCCGGGGATAGCCTGAGGCGTACGAAACGTGGATTCTTATACTCTAACCTGGGGAAGCCATGTGGTGTCATGTGTGTCTGTCCAGTCAGCCCAAACCATTTCAAAAAGGTCACTTCTGTCCAAACTATAGAATATGTCCTTTTCCATAGCGTGTAAGTAAGCCATTGTTTTGAGAATATCAGGCCAACAAGGGGGGGATGTTTTCTTCCAGTGTCTGGCAATATTGGTTTTAACTGATGACAGGAGATAAACGCAGAGAATCTGCTGATGTTTAGGAAGGGCCTGCAAGTTTAGGTGTAGAAGTGCAGTGGCAGGGTTTTTTGGTAGCTGAATCCTAAGAGCAGACAGAGTACGGAAGCATGTGTTCCACAGGGGAGTCAACCTAGGACATTCCCACCATACGTGAAGCATATTTCCGTGGGAGCCACATTCCCTCCAGCATTGCGGAGAAGATGTCGGAAACATCTTAGATAGCCGCGCGGGGACCAGGTACCATTGGGAAATAACTTTATAATAGGTTTCGAACATTGTCACACAATGTAATGATTTTTTGGTTAAGGTGAGGGACCCCTGCCAAGCATTAGCCGAGATTCGAGAGTGAAGAATATTGTCCCACTTACGCAAGTGCGGGCCAAGTCTGGGGGCACAGTACCGTCCAGCAGACTATAATGTCTCGAAAGAGGTTTGTGGAGTCTACGTCCTCCTTTCCATACAGACTCCCATGGGGTAAGCTGACGTGGAGCAGAGGGAAAAAATCCCCAGCTAGAGAGGAAACTCTTGATCCTAGTGAACTCGAATAGGAGGTAGGGCGGGATGTCTTCGCCTGGTCTGTCCTTAGACAATGAGAGATATCCATCGTCACTAGTCACTGACCAAAAGTCTGAAACTTGTTTTACCCCCAACCTAGCCCACGTATTGGGGTGTGTTTCTGCGAGACCTGTAAAGAGGCCTGGGATAGAGGTGATCGGGGAGGGGTGCGGCGCAATTAGTTTACAGTGCCGGATCTTATCCCAGATTGCCAGGCATTCCAAAACTACAGAGTTATGTATCTTTAGGGTTCTGCGGCTATGGACCGGGGTCCAGATTAGATCTTTTAGGTATATATCAAACGGTAATGAGGCTTGTTCAATGTCTCTCCACCTGTCTTGTGAGTGAAGCACTCCCCACTGGGAGATGTGCGTGAGCATGGCACCCTCGTAGTACTTTACTATGGATGGGGAAGCCAGACCCCCAAGCTGGACAGAGAACTGCAGGGTTTTATGAGCTATTCTAGGAGTTTTGTTTTGCCAAATAAATTTTGTACACTCACTTTGAAACTGTAGCAAAAGGTGAGTGGGTATTCTAATTGGAAGGCATCTAAATATATAGGTGAGCCGAGGGAGGAACGACATCTTAAGGGACGCTATACGGCCCATCCAAGAGATGTTCTTATGATCCCAAACATGTTTTAACGCTCTCAGGTCCGCCAAGAGGGGTATATAGTTGTCCTTAACCATCTGTTTCAAGTCATTAGAAATTTGAACTCCAAAGTGGGTAATCCCTTTGCTAGACCACTTGAAGTCAAATTGTCTTTGGAGGGCTGTGACATATTTTTGGGGAAAACCCCACAAGTAAATTTCTGTTTTGGGGGTGTTTAGCTTGTAGAAGGAAAGGGAGCCAAAGGCCTCAAGGATTTTCAGAAGTCTAGGGATTGTGCGAAGCGGATCTGCAGAAAACACCGTCACATCATCCGCAAACAAGGCGATGTTGTGTTTGGAGCCAGAAAGTGTAATTCCTACAATGTCCCTGTCAGTACGTATTGTTTCTGCTAGAGGCTCGATTGCCAGCGCAAACAGGAGCGGAGAGAGTGGGCAACCCTGCCTTGTGCCATTAAAAATGGGGAATGGAGATGAATGGAACCCTACCCCCCTGACCGTTGCCGTGGGGTTGGAGTATAAAGCTTGGATCGCGAGGTGTATGTCAGAGGGAAATTTGAAGGCGACAAGAGTCTCCCAAAGGTAACTCCATCTGACCCTGTCAAAAGCCTTCTCGGCATCCAGAGAGATAACCGAGAAAGGCTTGTTCATTCTCGTCGATTCGCAAGCAATATTGATAAGGCGCCTAGTGTTATCCGGGCCCTCACGATTATGTACGAATCCTACTTGGTCTGGGTTGACTAGGGTAGGCAGAAGTTTGCATATTCGATTGGCGAGAAGTTTGGAATAGATTTTTATATCAACGTTTATAAGCGAGATGGGCCTATAGTTGGGGCAATAGGAGGGGTCTTTGTTTGGTTTGGGAATCATGATAATTTCAGCCTCCAAGAATTCTTGTTTGAAACTTCCCTCTTGCCTGGCAGTATTAAAAAACCTAAGGAGCAGCGGTATCAGTTCTTGACTATAAGTTTTGTAGAACTGTGTGGGGAACCCATCTGGGCCGGGGGCCTTAAGGAATTTGAGGTGCTGGATGACCTGCTTAATTTCCAGCTGAGTAAATGGGTTGGACAGAGACTCTTGTTGTTCCGTCGTCAAGGACGGTAAATTTAGGGACTCTAGAAATATTTTAATCTGTTGTGTGGAGGTGGGGGCTTTAACTTCAGTGCCCTCAAGGTTGTAGAGTTTAGAATAGTAGTCTGAGAAGCAGTCCCCTATCTGTGAGGGGAGTTTATGGGTCTTGTTGTTGTGAAAAATTTGGTGTATGCAAGAAGTGCTATTCCGCTGACGCAATTTGTGTGCTAACAGAGTATCGGCCCTATTGCCTTTATAATAAAATAACTGCTTAAGTTTTGTGAGGTTCTCTTGAGTACGTCGCAACTCTAGGTGATTAATATGCGCACGTACGGCTGAGATCTGAGAGGTCAGTACTTCAGAGACGCTTGCAGAAGTTTGCAGTGGGCTTGGGCTAAGGAAAGTCCAGCCAGTTTCCTAAGGCGAGCTTGCTTGCGGATGATATAGCCTCTGGATACCGCTTTAATAGCTCCCCAGAGTGTATCATCAGTTGTCTGACCATTGTCGTTAAGTTGAATAAGTTCTATAAGATCTCTTCGTAGCTCTTCCCTGAAGGGAATGTCTGCTAGGATGTTGCGCGGAAGAGACCACCTGCTTTTATGAAGACAGGGGTCACTGGTGTGTAGGTCCGCCAGTACTGGGTCGTGATCGGACCATGAGCAGAGGGGGATACTAGATTGGAGTACTGTGTCCAGGGTCGTCGCCGAGCAGAAGATATGATCTAACCTAGAATAGGTTTTGTGTACCTGGGAGAAGTGGGTGAAATCCCTGTCTGTAGCGTGTAATGATCGCCAGATGTCATAGTATCCAAATTCAGACATGATTGATTTAAAGCGTGTGGAGAGGAGAGTTAGTTGGGAGGTGGTCTTGGTTGGGGATAACGTCTTGCGGTCTAGTTTAGTGTCCCAGATCATGTTGTAATCCCCCGCTATTATGACTCTGCCCTGTTTGTGTTGGTCGATTAATCTCAGAATTTTTCTGAGGCAAGCAGGCTGTTGGGAATTGGGAAGGTATACTGAAACTAGGGTATGTGTGACATGATCAAGCTTACAGACTACTATAGTGTATCTAGCCTGGGGGTCCCTTATTACCTCAATTTCCTCGTAAGCTACCCTCCTGTGGATCAGGACCGCAGTCCCTCGAGCTTTTTTTGTAAATGAAGAGCACTCTATGGTCGTATATGAGCGAGAGTGGAATCTATGGGGAGCGTCTAACGTCCAGTGCGTTTCTTGCAGAAACACAACATCGGGGTTGTGGTGGTTAAGCATACAAGTGAGTAGGCTCCTCTTGAAGGGAGAGTTTAAGCCTCTGGTATTATGTGTGCATACTCGTAATCGGGACATGGTCCACTACTAGCCCAGGGGAGTGGGTGGGCAGTAGGGATATCTGGGAAACTTAGGTTAAAGTCTTGGTATGAGGTATGTAGGGGTTGGGAAGGGAGGGGGTTAATCAGAATGTAAGGTGGAAATGTACCGACAGCACAGGTGGAAATAGTCCACCTAGGTGGAACCCTGGTGTGGGTTAACCTGTAGGGGGGGAGCTAAGGGCAAATGTATGAGAGGAGCTGGAAGGTCCAGCCCCACTCCACTAGCTGAGTGAATAGACAATGGGAGGGTAAACTAAGGTGCAAGTAAGTGTAAACCTGTGGGCCCCAAGGAGGGCATAACCAAAACATAATGGACCAAAATGAACACAGGAACCTGATAGGAAGCAGTAAATACAATAAGCAATCTACACATACATGCCAACATAAGACAATAGAATGTGGTTACATATGATCAAAGGCTGCATATTTTAGTCAATGCGGATCCTACTCCATGACACTTTAGAATATCAACAAAGGGTGAGGAGATTGGAGAGGAGGACATTTTATCATATCATGCCTGTGAAATATAAAACTGGGTGAACACAGAGGTCTGACATGAAACGACAGAATGTAATGAACAGTGTAAACACATAGTTTCAATCAATGCAGACCCTGCTCAGTGACGCGTCAGCGTATCAGCAAAAGGTAGGGAGAGCAGAGGTAGGAACATTTTATCGTGTCATGTCTGTAGTATATAAGACTAGGTGAACACAAGGGCCTAACATGAAACATCGGAAAGCAATGAACAGTGTAAACACATAAGTCTAACATGAAACAGTAGAAAGTGGGTATATGAGTAAAAAGTGAAATTTTTCAGATAATACAGCTCCTACTCCGTTACATGTTAACATAACAACACAAGGTAATGAGAGTAGGGGTAGGCAAATTTTATCCTATTAGACCTGCAAAAAATAACGTAGGTAAGCTCATATTCAGGAGGATGGAGACTCTAATTGGGTTTCGTCAGAAGGCTGCTGTGTTCTCATCCTCTTTGGCCTTTGTTCCTTAACAGACCATTCGGGGGCTGTGACTCTCAGCTTAGATTGAACAGCCGGAGGTCCCCGTGGGTCTACTGCCATGAGTCCCCATTGGCCAAGGAGAGAAGTCCCTTGAGAAAGAGAGTTCACAGTGAATGATTTGTTGTCTTTTGTGATTATTAGTTTAGTAGGGTAACCCCATCTGTACTTAATACTCTCCCTGCGAAGAATCTGTGTAACTGGCTGGAAGTATCTCCGGTGCTGCAGAGTGTGTGCGGATAAATCGGGCAGCAGTTGTATGTCCTTAAATCTTTCCGATGTCTGCGGCTTCCGAAAGGCCGCCTGCATGAGTCTGTCCTTAAAGATAAAACTGTGGAAGCAGACTATGACATCTCTCGGTTTCTCCTGTGAGACTGTTCTAGGTCGAAAGGCTCTGTGGGCCCTTTCCATGGTGTCTGTCAGCCCCTCTGTTGGTCCCAGCAGGTCCATAAAGAGATCTTTCAGGAAGTTTTGAATCTCTGCCGGTTGGATGTCCTCTGGTATTCCTCTAAACCTTACGTTGTTTCTGCGTGCCCTATCCTCCACATCAGCAAGTTTGAACTCCAGCTGGCTGATTTGATCCGCAAGAGATTCCGAGTAGGACAACAAATTTGTATGGTCAGTGGCAAGATCGTCCTGTTTTCTTTCCAGAGAGTCCACTCTGTCACCTATCTCAGAGATGTCTTTACGGAGTTTAGCATGATTGCGCTGAATTTCCTTGGTTATGGAGATAGTTTGGTTTGCAAGCATTTTTTTAAGAGTTGCCTCCGTTATTAGGTGTTGTGAGCTCACTTGAGGCATATGGTCAGGTTGAGATCCATCCCCCAGAGATTCAGAATCACTCAGACCTTCATTGGAATCCTCAATCTGGTCTTTGGGAGGTTGTGTGAAATGATCCAGGACCGTTTTTTTCACAGAACCTGGTGTTTTCGAGTGTCTCCTGGCGTTGTGTGGCATTTTCGTATGAGAAGAGAATACCTCCAACTAAACAAATGAGCTTGAATTAGGAATAGATAAGGAGGCTATTGGACCCAACAGGCTAACAAAATAAAAAGAGGATAATACACATGCACATTAGTATTACATAACGGAGTAGGGACAGCCGTCCACTTGTAACCTCTATCTCCCCATAGCGGCGTTTATGGGCAGAATGCTACCCTACAAGACTTTGTATGTATCAAAAGATGCCAACTCAGGTGGAGAAAGAGGCCAGGCGGGCGCCTTATTTAGATTACCCTTTTACTTGTAGTGAGGCACCTCTATAATACTTAAGGGGGGTGTGCCCTTCGGACTCAGGGAAGGAGGGATACGACCCGAAGGAAGGGGAAAAGGAGAGTGGTGGTGACCAGCCCACGTAAGCAGGCCGGAAAGGATGAGTCCGAGAGGGGGGGGTTCAATGATAGAAAATGATATTAACACACAAATGGGCAGCTAAGCCCAGAGTACCTGGAACAGTGACTTCTGCCGGTCAGCGCACAGGGTGAGAGGCTAAATTTGCTCTCTCTATTAGCTAACGATTTACATAAGTGCGACAAACAGGCAGGAGCAACTGGGGCCTAAAAAGTTAAATACCAGTCGTCCTGTGAAAGGAAAAATGCAAGTTATGTAAGGTCACAACACAAAAATAAAATAAAACACTCCACTCTGAGCTGGGCCACAGAGGAACAGAAGCTGACGCAGCAGCACAATAAATCACAATTCTATGACAGTGGCCTCAGTCAATGGAATCAGCAGTAATTAAGAACAAAGTCTGCCTCCCAGTAGGTACTGTGCTTAAAGGGACTTGGGAGTGTCCTGAGATGTAGCGTTGCAAATGTAACCTTAAGTCCAAGTGCAGTTCCAGTGAAAAGTTTTGGTTTTTATTATTAAAGTTATTTAGGTAATCTGCAGGAAACCTGCTAAAGAGAGTGAAGGAGTGTTGCTGTTTTGGTGCAACTGGGTGAACAAGTACATAAACTTTGCTTGCCAATTAAACTCCTTCTCCAAAGGATTAAAAGAGTAGGGCTGAACAATAGGTCAGAACTTAGCTTTTATTTTTATTGTCTGTCTCCTAGGTTTAGTAAGCAAAGTTAAGTTATGAGGGGATAGGGTGTGATCCCTTATAGGTTTAGGCTGGAGATGAGTGAGCTCCCCTCTCAAACATGCATCCCAAGGGTAATATTTGCCAAGAGGCTGGATGGGACCCGGTCTGACAAGTGACTGCGCTGTAATGTGGCTCTGAGTTAATTGGCCATCTGTCACATTTGAGGGAGAGGTGTTGTGTAGTGTCCCCCTAGCTGCTCTCTCTTACCTCTCTTCATCGGCATACAACGGAACTTGGCAATGGCCAGGACAGATGAAGTTCACTAGCTGTTGGGCTGCGCTACAAGGATGGTGTGTAGTCGCAGGCCCCAAGATGGCGGAGGTTCGCGCCAAAGGGTCCCGGCACGTCTCCACTTGCAGTGTGTCCTCAAGGCCGCTCACCTCTCAGTCCCGGACCGGCCACAGCCGGATCAATCTTAACCGCCGCTCACCACCGGACTGACAAGGTAGGACCTTCTGTTGAGGGTGATTAGTTCGCCAGAGGTGTCAGGCTGTTCCTCTGTCTCTGGAGCCCGCGAGGTGTAACACCACTGCCGCACCGGAGCAGAGCCCCGGCCCTCCGTGCAGCAGGGGTAAGCAGTCAGAGAATTGCTCGTTCCTAGTCTAGGGCGATGTGGTTGCTGAAGTGTAGGGTAGATGATTGGCGCCTCCGGCAAATGTAAGGTAGAGAGTGCAGGCAACAGCACAGCTACGCTCAATAATATATTTCAAAAGCTTCGATCTCCTTCAGCCAGTCACAGTAATCGGACTGGGGTATAGTCTGGGGTAAAATAGTGTACTTTTAACAATTTGGGCATTTAATCTTAGCTTTAAATCGCTTAGTTAAGGGAGAGCTCCTTCAAGACACGTCTCTCCAGTTAAGCAGCTAGCTCCGCCCCTCTTATAGATCTTTTAGTTTCACCTATGTAAAATAAATTACATGTTCACTTAAGGATATGTATTAAATTTTTTGTGTGCATCTTATTATATCCTTTATTAGAAAAATGTCTTCTGAATTATTAATGTTTCTACTCTTTATTTTGGTGCTATGGCTGCAAGCCTTGCAGTTGTAACAGGGAAAGACACCTTGTATAGTTTTGCCCATGAGGTCTTTTTGTATTTTGACATTTCTTTGTTTTCTCAGTTCACTAGGTGCTAAGATAGATTTAAAATTCATAGCCTTTTTGAAGACAAAATTAGGTTTATCAGATATTTTATCACCTATTACTGTGTCCTCTTTCAGGAGGTGCCAATGTTTTTTAATGATTTTTTTAATCAAGTATTGGTCATCATGATAATTAGTTATAAAGGGAATTTCTATTGAATCAGTCTTTTCAGTGGTTCTATCTTTATATTGTATTAGGGATCCCCTGCTTGTGCTTTTAGCTCTATCTATAGCCTTGTCAATAATTTCCTTTTTATAGCCTCTTGCATTGAACCTGTCTCCTAGAATCTCTACTTGCTGTTCAAAATCTTCTATTCTGGAACAATTCTTGCGAATACGAAGGCATTGACCTGTTGGAATATTATTTTTCCAGACATATAAATGGCAACTTTTAGCATGAATGTAATTGCTTTTTTGAAGTGAGTTTATTACCATATTACCATAATTTTTGGTTTATTACCATAATATCTAAATCTAACGCCTAGATTTAGAGTTCTGCGGCCAAAGGGGTGCGTTAGCTACGCGTGCTTTTTTTCCCACGCACCTTTTAAATACCGCTGGTATTTAGAGTTCACAGAATGGCTGGGTTTTCAGTGCGTTAGGCTCCAAAAAGGGAGCGTAGAGCATAATTTAACGCCACTGCAACTCTAGATACCAGCGGTGCTTACGGACGCGGCCAGCTTCAAAAACGTGCTCGTGCACGATTCCCCCATAGAAAACAATGGGGCCATTTGAGCTGACAAAAAAACCTAACACCTGCAAAAAAGCCGCGTTCAGCTCCTAACGCAGCCCCATTGTTTTGTATGGGGAAACACTTCCTACGTCTGCACCTAACACTCTAACATGAACCCCGAGTCTAAACACCCCTAACCTTACACTTATTAACCCCTAATCTGCCGCCCCCGCTATCGCTGACACCTGCATATTATTATTAACCCCTAATCTGCCGCTCCGTACACCACCGCCACCTACATTATAGCTATGTACCCCTAATCTGCTGCCCCTAACACCGCAGACCCCTATATTATATTTATTAACCCCTAATCTGCCTCCCTCAATGTCGCCTCCACCTGCCTACACTTATTAACCCCTAATCTGCCGAGCGGACCGCACCGCTACTATAATAAAGTTATTAACGCCTAATCCGCCTCACTCCCGCCTCAATAACCCTATAATAAATAGTATTAACCCCTAATCTGCCCTCCCTAACATCACCGACACCTAACTTCAATTATTAACCCCTAATCTGCCGACCAAATCTCTCCGCTACTGTAATAAATGGATTAACCCCTAAAGCTAATTCTAACCCTAACACTAACACCCCCCTAAGTTAAATATAATTTAAATCTAACAAAATAAATTAACTCTTATTAAATAAATTATTCCTATTTAAAGCTAAATACTTACCTGTAAAATAAACCCTAATATAGCTACAATATAAATTATAATTATATTATAGCTATTTTAGGATTTATATTTATTTTACAGGTAACTTTGTATTTATTTTAACCAGGTACAATAGCTATTAAATAGTTAAGAACTATTTAATAGCTAAAATAGTTAAAATAATTACAAAATTACCTGTAAAATAAATCCTAACCTAAGTTACAATTAAACCTAACACTACACTATCAATAAATTAATTAAATAAAATACCTACAATTACCTACAATTAAACCTAACACTACACTATCAATAAATTAATTAAATACAATATCTACAAATAAATACAATTAAACCTAACACTACACTATCAATAAATTAATTAAATACAATATCTACAAATAAATACAATGAAATAAACTAACTAAAGTACAAAAAATAAAAAAGAACTAAGTTACAGAAAATAAAAAAATATTTACAAACATCAGAAAAATATTACAACAATTTTAAACTAATTACACCTATTCTAAGCCCCCTAATAAAATAACAAAGCCCCCCAAAATAAAAAAATGCCCTACCCTATTCTAAATTAAAAAAGTTCAAAGCTCTTTTACCTTACCAGCCCTGAACAGGGCCCTTTGCGGGGCATGCCCCAAAGAATTCAGCTCTTTTGCCTGTAAAAAAAACACATACAATACCCCCTCCCCAACATTACAACCCACCACCCACATACCCCTAATCTAACCCAAACCCCCCTTAAATAAACCTAACACTAAGCCCCTGAAGATCTTCCTACCTTATCTTCCCCATACCAGGTTCACCGATCCGTCCTCGGAAGTCTTGATCCAAGCCTCGGAAGTGTTGATCCAAGCCCAAGCGGGGGGCTGAAGAGTGACGTCCATCCTCGGGCTGAAGTCTGGATCCAAGCGGCGACTGAAGAAATCCATCATCGGGCTGAAGTCGGAAGTCCATCATCGGGATGAAGTCTTCTATCAAGCAGCATCTTCAATATTCTTTCTTCCGGAGCGGAGCGGAGCCATCTTGTTCCCAGCCGACGCGGATCCATCCTCTTCTAACGACGCCTACTAGCCGAATGACGGTTCCTTTAAATGACGTCATCCAAGATGGCGTCCGTCGAATTCCGATTGGCTGATAGGATTCTATCAGCCAATCGGAATTAAGGTAGGAAAATTCTGATTGGCTGATGGAATCAGCCAATCAGATTGAGCTCGCATTCTATTGGCTGATCGGAACAGCCAATAGAATGCGAGCTCAATCTGATTGGCTGATCGGATCAGCCAATCGGATTGAACTTGAATCTGATTGGCTGATTCCATCAGCCAATCAGAATTTTCCTACCTTAATTCCGATTGGCTTATAGAATCCTATCAGCCAATCGGAATTCGACGGACGCCATCTTGGATGACGTCATTTAAAGGAACCGTCATTCAGCTAGTAGGCGCCGTTAGAAGAGGATGGATCCGCGTCGGCTGGGAACAAGATGGCTCCGCTCCGCTCCGGAAGAAAGAAGATTGAAGATGCTGCTTGATAGAAGACTTCATCCCGATGATGGACTTCCGACTTCAGCCCGATGATGGATTTCTTCAGTCGCCGCTTGGATCCAGACTTCAGCCCGAGGATGGACGTCACTCTTCAGCCCCCCGCTTGGGCTTGGATCAACACTTCCGAGGCTTGGATCAAGACTTCCGAGGACGGATCGGTGAACCTGGTATGGTGAAGATAAGGTAGGAAGATCTTCAGGGGCTTAGTGTTAGGTTTATTTAAGGGGGGTTTGGGTTAGATTAGGGGTATGTGGGTGGTGGGTTGTAATGTTGGGGGCTTGGGTATTGTATGTTTTTTTTTACAGGCAAAAGAGCTGAATTTCTTGGGGCATGCCCCGCAAAGGGCCCTGTTCAGGGCTGGTAAGGTAAAAGAGCTTTGAACTTTTTTAATTTAGAATAGGGTAGGGCATTTTTTTATTTTGGGGGGCTTTGTTATTTTATTAGGGGGCTTAGAGTAGGTGTAATTAGTTTAAAATTGTAATATTTTTCTAATGTTTGTAAATAATTTTTTATTTTTTGTAACTTAGTTCTTTTTTATTTTTTGTACTTTAGTTAGTTTATTTCATTGTATTTATTTGTAGGAATTGTATTTAATTTATTTATTGATAGTGTAGTGTTAGGTTTAATTGTAGGTAATTGTAGGTATTTTATTTAATTAATTTATTGATAGTGTAGTGTTAGGTTTAATTGTAACTTAGGTTATAATTTATTTTACAGGTAATTTTGTAATTATTTTAACTATTTTAGCTATTAAATAGTTCTTAACTATTTAATAGCTATTGTACCTGGTTAAAATAAATACAAAGTTACCTGTAAAATAAATATAAATCCTAAAATAGCTATAATATAATTATAATTTATATTGTAGCTATATTAGGGTTTATTTTACAGGTAAGTATTTAGCTTTAAATAGGAATAATTTATTTAATAAGAGTTAATTTATTTCATTAGATTTAAATTATATTTAACTTAGGGGGGTGTTAGTGTTAGGGTTAGACTTAGCTTTAGGGGTTAATCCATTTATTACAGTAGCGGCGAGATTCGGTCGGCAGATTAGGGGTTAACAATTGAAGTTAGGTGTCGGCGATGTTAGGGAGGGCAGATTAGGGGTTAATACTATTTATTATAGGGTTATTGAGGCGGGAGTGAGGCGGATTAGGGGTTAATAACTTTATTATAGTAGCGGTGCGGTCCGCTCGGCAGATTAGGGGTTAATAAGTGTAGGCAGGTGGAGGCGACGTTGAGGGGGGAAGATTAGGGGTTAATAAATATAATATAGGGGTCGGCGGTGTTAGGGGCAGCAGATTAGGGGTACATAGGGATAATGTAGGTGACGGTGGTGTACGGAGCGGCAGATTAGGGGTTAATAATAATATGCAGGGGTCAGCGATAGCGGGGGCGGCAGATTAGGGGTTAATAAATATAATATAGGGGTCGGCAGTGTTAGGGGCAGCAGATTAGGGGTTCATAGGGATAATGTAGGTGGCAGCGGTGTGCGGTCGGCAGATTAGGGGTTAAAAATTTTTAATAGAGTGGCAGCGATGTGGGGGGACCTCGGTTTAGGGGTACATAGGTAGTTTATGGGTGTTAGTGTACTTTAGAGCACAGTAGTTAAGAGCTTTAGAAACCGGCGTTAGCCCAGAAAGCTCTTAACTACTGACTTTTTTCTGCGGCTCGAGTTTTGTCGTTAGATTTCTAACGCTCACTTCAGCCACGACTCTAAATACCAGCGTTAGAAAGATCCCATTGAAAAGATAGGATACGCAATTGACGTAAGGGGATTTGCGGTATGGAAAAGTCGCGGCTGCAAAGTGAGCGTTAGACCCTTTAATGACTGACTCTAAATACCAGCGGTAGCCCAAAACCAGCGTTAGGAGCCTAACGTTGGTTTTGACGGCTACCGCCCAACTCTAAATCTAGCCATAAGAAAGTTACCATGCTTTTACTATGGTGATAAGGAAAGATTAGACCACAATTATTTGTATTCATTTTTTTCAAACATCATTATTAGATCTTTTTCAGGGCCTTTCCAGACCAATAACAGGTCATCTATATACCTCTTATAAAGTACGAGGTTTGCACCATAGCTGCCATTGCCAAAGAAATCAGTTTCCCAGGCTCCCATAAACAAATTGGCATAGCTAGGTGCAAACCTCATACCCATTGCTGTTCCTTCAATTTGGAGGAAGAACTTATCATCAAAAGAGAAATAGTTGTTTTGAAGTATATATTTGATACTGTTAAGGATAACATTTCTATGTTTTTCAGTCATATTCGTATAATTTCTTAAAAATTGACTAACAGCCTGGATAACTTTTGTGTGGTTGATTACCGTAGATAATGAAGTGAACATAACATTGAACATAAACTTTCGCTGCTTTCAGACTCCCATTGATTCCTATGGCATCCGCGGCCTCCAGGGTGGCGGATTGAAAACCAGGTACGCTGGACCGGAATAGCCGTGAGCATACTATTTGATAACTTTTAAAAAGTGTCAAATAGTGCCGAATGTGTATTCGGAACATCTGTAATGACGTAAGCATCGATCTGTGTCGGATTGAGACTGGCGGATCGTATGTTACATCACAGATTTAAACTTTTGCCAGTCTGTAGGCTTTGATAACTAGGTCGAATCAAGCTCGCCACAATTACGCTGCGGAATTCCAGTGTATTTGCGGTTGACAACTTGATAAATATCCCACAAAGTTTTAACTTAGATTAAGCTGCAAATAGCCCCCTGCACCCCTTTCTATATCATGCAGCAGGAATGGTAAAAAAGTTATTTTAAAATGAATATTGTTTCTGGACAGTTTGAAATGGCTGCCAAGTTCAGCCCACTGATGACATCACGATCTGGGCAGCATATGGCATCCAATCACAAAATGCTCACTAGTTGGATTTAACAGACTATCAATGCTTCTCAGCAGTGTCTAGATGCAGCCCAGATCATGATGTCATCAGTGGGCGGAGCTTGGTAGCCATTTCAAACTGGCCAGAAACACTATTCATTTTAAAATAACTTTTTTACAGTTCCTGCTGCATGATATAGAAAGGGCGCAGGAGGCTATTTGCAGCTTAATCTAAGGTAAGACATTAAGATGACTAAGGTGTAGACTGTCCCTTTAACTCCAGTTATTTGTGGGTTTTGTCTAATTTTAACAGCAAGGGTCTCTATAACACAGGCAAATAGGGGATAGTGGGCACCCTTGACGGGTCCCTTTGGTAATAGAGAAGGGTGGAGATAGCGTCCCATTTATTAGTATTCGGGCGTTGGGTTGGGAGTATAATGAGAAGATTCTAGTAACTATTTGCGGGCCTAGGCCCATATGTATCAGGATGGCTTTAAGAAAGTCCCAGGCAACACGGTCAAAGGCCTTCTCTGTGTCCGTTGACAAAAAAATTGATGGTTTATTATTATTTTGTACATAATTAATTAGATTTAAGGCCCTGACCGTGTTGTCTTTAGCCTCCGTTCCAAGAATGAAACCAACTTTGTCAAAATGAACAATATCAGGTAAAATTCTATTAAGTCTGTGGGATAGTATTCTCGCATACAATTTAATATCGGTGTTTAATAGTGAAATGGGGCGATAGTTTGAGGGGAGGTCAGGAAAAGGTCTTGGAGGTATCTATATATTGAAAATATTTTAGGATGTGTGGGGTTAAAATTTCTTAAAATATAGAATAGTATTTGTGGCCAAAACCATCCGGTCCAGGGGATTTCCCTGTTGGCAGGTCTTTTATAGCTACTTTTAGTTCCTCTATCGTAATGGGGTCTTCCAACCTATCTTTTTGGGTTGCAGATATACAATTTAATTTTATGTTTTTCAGAAAGGTATCTATAAGCTGTTGTCTTATCAGCATCTTCTGTCTGATTGTTGTTTTAATTCTCAATGTTATATAATTTCTGAAAGTATTTTTTGAAAGTAAGTGCAATTTGTTCTGTGGAGTTTTGGAGGTGGACCTTCTCATCTCTTATGTGTAGAATATATTTCTTATGCGCTTTATGTTTAAGGTATCTAGCCAGCAAACATCCAGACTTATTACGACCCTCATAGTATTTTTGTTGTGTGTAAAAGGTTTGCCTTTTATGTTCTTTAGCTAAGTGGGATGCAAGCTTTTGTCTTTCACAAGTTTATTCATTCAATATGTCTTTATTTGATGGGGATTGTTTGTGTCTTAACTCTAATTGCTCAATATTGAGGGTATCGAAGTGGTGAGTTCCCGTTTGGTTTTATTAATGTGAGCCTTTATTGCCATTAATTTGCCTCTGATAACGCTCTTATGTGCCTCCCATACGGTCTGTGGGGAGGTGTCAGGGTTGGCATTAAGTTGGAAGTACTCAGTTATTGCATTTGATATTTTTAAATTAATCTGTTGATCTGTTAATAAGTGTTCATCTAGTTTCTAAATATACAGCTAGATTACGAGTTTTTCGTTTTGAGCTGTGCGGTGCTAACGAGCAGTTTTGTCTCACCACTCACTTACCTGCATCGCTGGTATTACGAGTTTTTACAAACCCAACGTTAAAAGGCAAGAAGTGAGCGTTGAGCAAAATTTAGCTCCTTACCGCACTTCAATACCAGCGCTGCTTAAGTCAGCGGTGAGCTGGTCATACATGCTTGTGCCCGATTACCCCATAGTAATCAACGGGGAGAGCCGGCTGAAAAAAAGCCTAACACCTGCAAAAAAGCAGCGTAAAACTCCATAACGCAGCCCCATTGAACACCCTAACATGAACCCCGAGTCTAAACACTTATTAACCCCTAATCTGCCACCCCCGACACCGCCGACACCTACATTATATTTATTAACACCTAATCTCCCTCCCCCAATGTCTTAGGGTTTATTTTTACTTTACAGGCAAGTTTGTATTTATTTTAACTAAGTACAATAGTTATTAAATAGTTATTAACTATTTAATAACTACCTAGCTAAAATAAATGCAAAAGTATCTGTAAAATAAAACCTAACCTAAGTTACAATAACACCTAGCCTAACCCTACAATTAAATACATTAAAAACAATTAAATAAATTAAATCAGCTAAAGTACAAAAAAAACAAAACACTAAATTACAGAAAAAAATAAACAAATTACAAGATCTTTAAACTAATTACACCTAATCTAATAGCCCTATCAAAATAAAAAAAGCCCCCCCAAAATAAAAAAAGCCCTAGCCTAAACTAAACTATCAATAGCTCTTAAAAGGGCCTTTTGCGGGCATTGCCCCAAAGAAATCAGCTATTTTACCTGTAAAAAAAATACAAACAACCCCCCCAACATTAAAACCCACCACCCACACAAACAACCCCCCAAATAAAATACTACCTAAAAAAAACTAAGCTCCCCATTGCCCTGAAAAGGGCATTTGGATGAGCATTACCCTTAAAAGTGTAGTTAGCTCTATTGCAGGCCCAAACCCTAACCTAAGAATAAAACCCACCCAATACACCCTTAAAAAAACCTAACACTAACCCCCTGAAGATCGACTTACAGTTCTGAAGACCGGACATCCATCCTCAAGGAAGCGACAGAAGTCTTCATCCAAGCCGGGCCGAAGTCCTCAAAGAAGCCGGGAGAAGTCTTCATCCAAGCCGGGCGAAGTGGTCCTCCAGACGGGCAGAAGTCTTCATCCAGATGGCATCTTCTATCTTCATCAACCGACGCGGAGCGGGTCCATCTTCAAGACATCCGACGCAGAGCATCCTCTTCTGCCGATGACTAACGACGAATGAAGGTTCCTTTAAGTGACGTCATCCAAGATGGCGTCCCTTAGATTCCGATCGGCTTATAGAATTCTATCAGCCAACCGGAATTAAGGTAGAAAAAAATCCTATTGACTTTTTACCACGTTAAAAAGTGATAGGCCGCCTACATCTGAAAATATATAATCAATTCTAGTGTACACCCTGTGGGGGTATGAGTAAAATGAATAATCCCTATGATGAGGGTGTAAGGATTTCCAAACATCTTGCGCAACTATACGTTTAAGATGGGTGTTAATTTTTGCAATTTGTGATAGAGGGGTCGAAAAATGGTGTGGTGAGCAATCCATATCTGGGTTTAGTGCCACATTAAGATCCCCACACATTATAAGCACACCTTTTTGGTGATCTAGTATATAGTTAGACATTTTTTTCATAAATGAGTGTTGTGCCATGTTAGGTGCGTATTTAGACATTAGGGTTACAGGTCTATTGTATAGCAGACCTATTAAGATAATATACTGTATATTCCCTTTCTGTCTTTAATGGTTTGTAGTTCCACAAAAGGAACACCTTTTTTAATTATTATGCCTATCCCGTGTTTCTTGTTTCTGTCATGTGATGCCCAGTAGCACGTGCCACATATACACGCAAAAGTAGAGGGTTCATTATCTCTTGCAGAAACACCAGGTCAGCCTTATGTTTACGGAAATCCCTTGTGGCTATTGACCTTTTACTAGGTGTGTTCAAGCCTTTTGGATTGACAGAGTATATGTGCAATTTGTTATTTGTGTGGGAACGATTATGAGAGTTAGTCATATTGTGTGCAGTATATGAGTGGTACAAGCACTAGATATGGGCATATTTGGTATGTGCGTTTAATATTTTTAAGAAAGGAAGTGCGAAACGAGACCGAGACAATAGGGAAAAACAAATAAAACAAAATCAACAAGTAAAACATATAAATTTCAAGCATTGACAAGTTGTCAGGAGCAGGGTAGCATATCCCTGAGTTCACCTCCAGCTCCATGACTGATTTCCTAAACAAGTAGGGGAAGCATCAATTCTAATGTGGCTAATACCCACTAACTATACATTTCAGTCACCTATCTGTGATTGGTCAGTAGTCATAATGTCTATAAATCAATCTTCAACCATGTCACATGGAAATAAATATGCTTAGTGTTATATTTAGACAGGCTACTTCAACTACACTTGTCTAACTGGTTAAAGAGGGTTCTTTGACATATGGGGGCTAATATTAAAATAGTGCTGGCATATACCAACCCATAACATGGCTCCAACAAACCAATTGTTACTTATAAACCCCAGGTAAAACAAATGACTTGGGAGCGTAGCAAGCAATAGAATGCAGTTACAGACATGACTAGTTATATTTGTATTTATCCCTTTGCATGTTGGAATAAGTGAGACCAATGTTAACTTTAATGTGTATGTACCTAATACTTACTATCTAACTAATGTGTGCTATCTATCCCTATTTGTTCAGGAGTCATATCTTCTTTTTAGTGAACTGTAACAATTAGACTTAAACAATCATAAACATTATAAACCAAACACTAACCGTGACAATAAAATGCTAGTGCGCCAAACATAGCATTTAATACAACTATTTTATTAATGCCTATCTGGCTAGACCTTGAAGGCTCATTTGCATACAAATGTTACTACTATTTGCTTGTACCAGTAAGATGATGCTGACACATACCAACACATCAAATGGTTCTAATAAGCAAATTGTGACTTGTACTCCCCAGGCAAAAAACAAAAGATCTGGAAATGTAACAAGTATTAGGATGCACTCACAGACAGGACTAGTTGTATTTGTGCTTATCAGATTGCATGCCAGAATAAGTGAAACCAGCTTTAATTTTAGTGTTAATGTCGCTAGTACTTACTATCTAGCTAGTATGTGTTATCTATCTCCATCTGTTCAGGAGTCGTATCTTCCTTTTAGTGAACATTTACAGTTAGACTTATGTAATCACAAACATGTTATAAATCAAACATTAACTATGACAATAAAATGCCAGTGCGTCAAGTAAAACTTTTAAACAAACTATTTTAATAGTATTCATCTAACTAGGCATTGAAGGTCCTTTTGCATATACGTGTTAATGTTGTTTTTTTGTTACCAGTAGATAACAACATAGTAGGCGATTTCATTAAATTAACTGTTATTTATAGGAATCTAAAGAGACATGTGACACAAGCATGTTGCAGACAATAAAATACATCTACAAACAGGATTATTCATACTTATCCGGCCATATGTTTGAATAAGGAATAGTCTTCTCTTCTTAATAGCGATATAGTGTGGAAGTGTCCGCTGTAAGGTAACGTTGCTCATGAAACATCTGGTGAATCTTCAGATTTTTTCTTCTTGTTGACTGTGATCCATTATGACCTCTGAGGCTTGGGTACAAGCTCTTTTCTGGAGATGGATGCATGTGGCGTAGTGAGGTTTGGCAGAGAAAAGGTGATAGTCAGTCCTTTGGAAAAGGAATCCAAATCTTCTGGTTCTTTATATACATGTGTCTTGCCTTCCTTTTGAACTATAAGACTGAAGGGAAATCCCCAGCGATATTTCACCTTTCTATCTTGCAGTGTCTGTGTAATAAAACGTATCTCCATTCTTTTTTCAATTGTCGCAGGACAAATATCTTGGAAAATCTGAATACTGTAAGTTTGGAAGTTAATCTCACGTTGTAGCCTGACTTGCTTCCATATTGCCTCTTTGCCTAAATAATTTACAAATTTTATAATAATATCCCTTGGAGAATTAGGTGGTTTTGGCATAGGCTTTAATGCCCTGTGGGCTCTTTCCAGGGACATTTCTGTGAGTTTAAGGGTTGGAATGATATATTCAAACAATTGTAAAAGATATGAAGGCACAGATTCCAGTGTTGCCTCCTCTGGGACTCCTCTTATCCGCAGGTTACTCCTCCTGCTCTTGTTATCCAGGTCTCGATTGAAGAGATTGTATGAGGGTTCCTGACGTATCAGTTGATGGTTAGAGTCTGACATCATATTGTTCAAAATATCCTGACCTTCTTCCAAATAATCTAACCTAGCGCCCATTTCGGTGATGTCTTTTCTCAGAGATGACATTTCTCTTTTAATAAAAGACTTCAGGTCTGCAAGGTCAGATTTGGATGGTAACATTGAGATGGTTGATTGGATTTGGGTCAGTTGCTCAGTCTGTGAAAAGGATGACGGAAGCTGAGGATCTGAGGGGTGAGCCTCAGTGGTTGTATGTTCCATTAGTTGGTCGGTAGTCTCAGATTCATGTTTATGGAAAAAGGAACTCATGGTATTAAGGGGGAGTGAATCAGGAGCGCTACAGCTAAAGGTGCTAAGAAATAAGACTATATGTTCTATACTTAGAAATATGACAAGGACAATAACGTATCTAAAATATGACACAATTTAATTGCACAAAAGATAATAACAAATAAAAACGGACGTCTCCGTAAGTAAAACTTCTTAAGTTGCCGCCATATAAATATTGCAATAGCAGAAAGAGTTCGTGGTGCAAATATAAACAGTCCAGTGTACACTTTCAGTATCTTTATTACGTGTTGGTTTGCTAGCAAACAAGGGCTTACCCCAGACCTTCCACTCGATGGTCTCTGTGGGTTAGTTACAGCCGTTTGCGCAATGACGTCACTTATGTGGGTGCTGTCCCAAACGGGCTCTCTGATTGGTCCAAATTCGGAACCAGCCAACAGCGGTAGTGGTGACTCTTTTAGCTATGGTATAGCGATCATCCGATGACAAATACCTGCTCTTAGTGCTAGATAGCACGCAAGGTATAGAAATGAAAGATGTAAGTAAACTTGGTTATCAGATAAGGAGTTCAGAGAGTTAGTTGCAAGTCTTTCCAATAGCTAATTATATTAGCGAAATTGCACAATCCTCAGTGAACACTGTGGTAGCTCCAGCTACATATAGTGGATCTCAGTGGTTATTGCAGCACATCAACGCGTTTCTCCCTCTACAGGGCTTTCTCAAGATGAATCTTGAGAAAGCCCTGTAGAGGGAGAAACGTGTTGATGTGCTGCAACAACCACTGAGATCCACTATATGTAGCTGGAGCTACCACAGTGTTCACTGAGGATTGTGCAATTTCGCTAATATAATTAGCTATTGGAATGACTTGCAACTAACTTTCTGAACTCCTTATCGGATAACCAAGTTTACTTACATCTTTCATTTCTATACCTTGCGTGCTATCTAGCACTAAGAGCAGGTATTTGTCATCGGATGATCGCTATACCATAGCTAAAAGAGTCACCACTACCGCTGTTGGCTGGTTCCGAATTTGGACCAATCAGAGAGCCCGTTTGGGACAGCGCCCACATAAGTGACGTCATCGCACAAACGGCTGTAACTAACCCACAGAGAACATCGAGTGGAAGGTCTGGGGTAAGCCCTTGTTTGCTAGCAAACCAACACGTAATAAAGATACTGAAAGTGTACACTGGACTGTTTATATTTGCACCACGAACTCTTTCTGCTATTGCAATATTTATATGGCGGCAACTTAAGAAGTTTTACTTACGGAGACGTCCGTTTTTATTTGTTATTATCTTTTGTGCAATTAAATTGTGTCATATTTTAGATACGTTATTGTCCTTGTCATATTTCTAAGTATAGAACATATAGTCTTATTTCTTAGCACCTTTAGCTGTAGCGCTCCTGATTCACTCCCCCTTTTTAGCCATTTTATTTACCTATTTTGGGAACACATAGGTATTCTCAGGAGTTTGGTGTTGTTCACCCTGCACTCACTGGTTCCAATATCCTTTGTTAACTCATGGTATTAGCAGGTGTAGACGTTAATGTTTTATCACTTTTGATGTTCCTTTTAGACGCCATTGAATCTCTGCTATTAAATTGCTGCAATTTTTAAATGACTATATTAACATTGACCAGGACTCCAATAATGCTTTATTGTGAAGATGTTCTTGTCTTACCAGATAGATTAGAAGAACATTTATGTCTATATGTCCCTTTTGGTTCAAGTGCTTTTCTTTTAGTTAGTTTATCCCACCTTGCCTACTGAACTAACAGGTAACAGTCTCAGCATTATGGGCTTTTCTCCTTACAATTAATTAGAGAGCCTAATGTTGACTGAAGGGTCTGACCAATCTGACCACAAGCTCTTGCGAGTGAAAAAACAGTACTCACTGTTAGGGAGATCACGGTATGTTGCTTAAGCCGCTTCTATGGCTGCAGTTAGATTTCCGGGCGAGTCGAGTGGTAGGAATATGTGTTTCTTATCCTCTCAGCCCGTGTTGCGTCGGATGGTATGTAAGTTTTTCCGGTCCTCACTACTTTCAGTTGTTGATCTCTCGGTATGATTCCCTTCACAGACCTCAATGAAAGCAGCCGATGTTAGATTTATTGCGTAGCTCCAATTTTCACTTCTGTGGTCACTTTTTTTTCACAGGATGGTGTATTATCCATTAGTAATGCATAAGCAACAATATATAAAGGTATTTACTACCCTAATATCTCCAGTTTAGAGCTGTAAACTCAGGACATGCTACGGAGGTTTTTAAAAATGCAGCCATGTTCCTGCACGGCTATGCTCCGCCCCCCAGAAATGTATTTATTAGTAAAGAGCAACATGGTCAGGGATTTTATATAAGAACAGGCTTACACTATATAATAACAGGCTTACATATCATCCATTTGCTATGTAGTGTTCCCTCTACAGACTTCAAACGGAATAAGTGAGACCACTGTTAACTTTAATGTGTATGTACCTAATACTTACTATCTAACTAATGTGTGCTATCTATCCCTATTTGTTCAGGAGTCATATCTTCTTTTTAGTGAACTGTAATAGTTAGACTTAAACAATCATAAACATATTATAAACCAAACACTAACCGTGACAATAAAATGCTAATCTGACCAGAAGCTCTTGCGAGTGAAAAAACAGTATTCACTCTTAGGGATATCAAGGTATGTTGCTTAAGCCGCTTCTATGGCTGCAGTTAGATTTCCGGGCAAGTCGAGTGGTAGGAATATGTTTTTCTTATCCTGTCAGCCCATGTTGCGTCAGATGGTATGTAAGTTTTTCCGGACCTCACTACTTTCAGTTGTTGATCTCTCTGTATGATTCCCTTCACAGACCTCAATGAAAGCAGCCGATGTTAGATTTATTGCGTAGCTCCAATTTTCACTTCTGTGGTCACTTTTTTTCACAGGATGGTGTATTATCCATTAGTAATGCATAAGCAACAATATATAATGGTATTTACTCCCCTAATATCTCCAGTTTAGAGCTGTAAACTCAGGACATGCTACGGAGCTTTTTCAAAATGCAGCCATGTTCCTGCACAGCTACGCTACGCCCCCCAGAAATGTATTTATTAGTGAAGAGCAACATGGTCAGCGATTTTATATAAGAACAGGCTTACACTATATAATAACAGGCTTACATATCATCCATTTGCTATGTAGTGTTCCCTCTACAGACTTCAAACAATAAATAAATGTAGTGTACTATGCATGCTGGGAATTAGAGTCTAAAACTACAGTGATACACAATACAGTAGGATAAAGTAAACTACATATTCCAGAATGCTTTGAAACTCCCAGAATACTGTGCTTCTTCCTTTAAAACTGCAGTTTTACTCCAGGTGGGGAGGATTATCCCTGGGGTGGGGGTACAGATGCCCCTTCTTGCCCTCCCTTGTGGATGCCCATGGGCCTTTGATAAAATGGGCAGAGATTAACTTTTTAGAGAAATGCTGTTTATGTTCATAATAAAAATTTTTTTCTAGTTTAACATTTTAATTAATCTTACTGGCGTTAATGGGAAGGTTAATATCTATATTATATTATTAACCTAATAGGTCCTAAGACCCACTAATAGAGACACATTTGTTAGCCCACTAAGTCCTAAATAGGAAAATTGTTCTAATGTTACTCGTGTTTGTGGTTCACTGTATTTAAAACTTAACATTTATTAAAAGATATTCACATAAAAAATTAGAATTGAAACATTAAAAACAACTCTGCAGCAACTTTATTCTCAATATATAAGATCAGACAGCTTTGCTGTTCTAACATTAGAACAATTTATCTATTTAGCACTTAGGGGCCGATATACACCTGTTTCCGCATGAGCCTTCTGGCTCACTGGAAACGATCCGGTTGATTGACACCCCCTGCTAACAGCTAGCTAAACTACAGGGGGCGGCATTGCACAAGCATTTTTTGTGAAATTCTTGTGCAATGATAAATGGTGACAGCGTATGTGCGGTGCGCTACAGCGGATCATGTCCGCTGCATTTTGATAAATCGGCCCTTAAGTGTGCTAAAAAATGTATCTCTATTATTGGGTCTTTGGACCTATTAGGTTAATAATTCTAAATATACATAACACCTTTTTCCTGAGAAAACAAGGTGAAGGAAATTTACTCTAATAAATTGGTATATAGGGGCCGATTTATCACGGCCCAAATGGGACCGTATACCCCTGTATCCGCGCAAGCCTTCAGGTTTGCCGGAAACAGGAGTTAAGAAGCAGCTGTCTTTAGATCGCTGCTCCTTAACTTATACGCCTCCTCTGAGGCTGCAGTCTGCAATCCACCCAATCATGTATGATCAGGTTGATTGACACCCCCTGCTAGCAGCCGATTGGCCGCAAATCCGCAGGGGGTGGCACTGCACAAACGTATGCTGTCGACATTCAGCAATGTCTGGGGGTCCGCTACAGCAGATCATGTCCGCCAGACATTGATAAATAGGCCCCATAGTCTGTACATTTCATATTGTAGTGCCATTGGAATTTGTAATTTAAATTATAATATATTGTCTGTATTTCTTCTGTTGTGATTTCTTTGTTTAAAAGTGATATGGAATCTTTTGTTTCTTGTTGGCCAGAGACTCGATTTTTAATGAAAATCACGGATCCCAAAAAACTGCAACCAAGAAAATATTGGTATTGACGGATGGAGATATATTTATGGACCCACTGAATTTGACAACAGTAATTAACTCTGCAAAGATGGAAAATATTGAACGATTTGCTATTGGAGTAAGTTTGTCTCAGATTTCTACTGCTGGTTACTTTTGATAGATCATAGCTAGATAGTTAATTGGCCTCTTAACACAAATACATTTCCGCAGGTTATATGAACTGAAAGGATCATATTGTCATCAAATTGGTTTATATATCTTTAAATTAATATGCTTATATTAGTCTTAGGACAGACTTAAACAAACATCAAATAATCCTTGAACTCCCTTGCTTTATTTTTTTTTCTGTTAATTTCAACAAGTAACTTTTAGAAAACCTTTGTCTTAGATACAATTCACTTAAAAAGACAATAAACTGTTTAAGATTGTAATATAATTATATATTATGTGTGTTGAAAAAAACCTTCAAAATATACATTCCATTATTGATTTCTTTCCTATGGCATGGAGAGTCCACAACATCATTCCAATTACTAGTGGAGTATTGAACCTGGCCATCAGAAGGAGGCAAAGAGCACCCCAGCAAAGCTGTTAAGTGTAACTTCCCTTACCCATAATTCCCAGTCATTCTCTTTGCCTTTGTCAATGGAGGATGTGCAAAGATGGTGTCTGAAGATATTTAATTCTTTTATGGGTACTTTTCCCTGCAAGCAAGGGTTAGGGCCTATGTTGTGTCCATGTCGATCTCTTTAGTAACAGTAATGGTGGCTATTAGCAGTAAGAAAGCTGCAGGGTTGTCTTTGCTTTATTTCTAACATTATTGCTACCCCTTCATGGAAAGCCAGGGTTGGTTACTCTGTTCTTTCTTTTACTTCAGGTCCCTGATAGAGTGGATTATCTATCACACCTAAAGAAGCTGTTCCTGCCCTGCAACTGGATCCACGGGTAAATGCATTTGCCTTCTAGGTATTGAAGGACAGCACTTTGGAGGTTAATTACTCTAGTGGATTATCATATGGGACATATTATGACCTTTAGGGGTTAACTCTTGGGCAGCCTGGCAGGCACTGTTTTAATGAAAATGTTAAGGGGTTAATTGTCCCCTTTTTTATTTGAGAGACTGGCTGAAGGATTTTTTAAATAGTGTCTATAGCACAATGACACTATGAGAAACATAACGGTGTGTGAACTTTGTTATGGACATTGGGCTAACAGTGCAGGGATGAGACTTAGAGGTGTTTTACGCTTTGTTGTTATTGTTTTTATGGTTGGACTGAATTGCGTGGTTTTTCAGTGGTGCAGTTTAATGTCTAGTCCGATCACGTGACCTCCGCCCTTACGCTTGTATTCATTGAGAGCAGAGTGAATAGCCTATGCATATGTTTTACAGCTCTGTGTATAAACGATCGCATGTTGGGGCTACAGTAATTATCTACTGATCAGAATCTCAGCTTTCCAGGGCTGACAGCTATTCCTTACAGTGGAGTTGCAGCTTGTTAGAGACTTCTTTCTTTTACTAGTATCAACTCTGGTCCCGGTGTGGTAAGATCTCTTCAGCTAGTCTGAGGTATAGAGGTGTGAGGGTCTTTTATTGTAAGTTGCTTAAATAACTGAGTTTACTGTGAAAGATTTTGAGTAATTGCCCCTTTTTTTCTTAAAGTGACATAGCGGTTCATTATTATTTTTCTCTACTATTAGGGACTTTTTCAGCTATGGACACTGACCAAGATTCTGTTTCTCCGGATAAATGTTTATTATGTTTAAAGGCCCAAATTGTTTTGCCTATGCAATTTTGTTCCTCATGTTTAGCAAAGACCCTAAAATACAAAGATAAATTACTTCCTTCTGAGCCATTTGTCTCTCAGGATAATGCTGTTCAGGATATGCCACAGCTTTCTCCTCAAATGTCCCAAGCCCTAATGGTTTCACATACAGTTCCCTGCGGTGCCTCTCAACCTCCTGGGGGTGTTTATTTGCTAGGAAAGTTTGCTGCACAGATAACCTCTGCAGTTTCTGCAGCTTTAGCTGCTTTTCCCTCTTCAGGTAAGCGTAAGGGGAAATCTAGACATGTTTCTGCTAGTAAGGTTTCTGACCCCTCTAAATCTGTGCTGGTCAACCTTTCCAAGATGTCTGATGAGGAGGATACTTCAGTAGCTTCTGAAGGTGAAATCTCAGTCTCTGATACTATGGGGGAGACATCTTCTGAATCTGAAGAAGTTAATTTCAGATTTAAGCTTAAACATCCCCGGTTGCTACTGAAGGAGGTTCTAGCTACTTTTGATGACTCTGAACCTTTGGTTGCTGTCGACCCTAAAAAGTCTTCTAAATTTAACAGAGTTTATGATTCTCCTTCTTCTGAGCATGTTTTTCCTGTTCCAGAGAAGATGTCTGAAATTATAGCTCAGGAATGGGATAAGCTAGGGGTTCCTTTTTCCCCTTCCCCTGTTTTTAAAAAGATGTTTCCTATTGCTGACTCCATTCGTGACTCATGGCGCACGGTGCCTAAGGTAGAAGGAGCTATCTCTACTCTAGCTAAAAGAACTACTATTCCTATAGAGGATAGTTATTCCTTTAAGGATCCCATGGATAAGAAGCTAGAGGCTTACTTAAAAAAGATGTACATCCATCAAGGATTACAGTGGCAACCTGCGGCTAGTATTGCTACATTTGCAGGTGCTGCATCTTACTGGTGCAATGCCCTGTCTGATCTGATATCAGAGGAGACTACGATTGAGGAGATCCAAGATAGGATCAAGGCTATTAAATTAGCCAATACCTTTATCTGCCATGCCAACATGCAGGTAATTAGACTGGGAGCTAAGATGTCTAGCTTCACTGTCCTAGCTCATAGAGCTCTGTGGTTAAAATCTTGGTCGGCTGATGTATCTTCAAAGGCCAAGCTTTTGGCTTTACCTTATAAAGGTAAAACCCTATTTGGTCCTGGTCTGGCAGAAATCATTTCAGAGATTACGGGTGGAAATAGATCTTTCCTACCTCAGGACAAGAAGAATAGACCTAAGGGTCGACAGACTTCTAATTTTCATTCCTTTCGCAACTTTAAGGGTCTTCCTCCTCTTCTTCCAAACCAGACCAATGCAGGTCCTCTTGGAAGTCCAGCCAGCCTTGGAATAAGTGAAAGCAAAACAAGAAGCCTTCCGCTGACTCTAAATCAGCATGAAGGGTCTGCCCCCGATCTGATATTGGATCAAGTGGAAGGCAAGCTTTCCTTTTTTCGACAGGGTTGAATACGCAATGTCCCAGATCTGTGGGCTGTGGACATAGTATCCCAGGGTTACAAAATAGGATTCAAATCTTGCCCTCCAAGGGGCAGATTTCTCCTGTCAAGACTATCCTCAAACCAGGTAAAGAGGGAGGCCTTCTTAAATTGCGTAGAGGACCTATCCTCCCTGGGAATAATTGTACTAGTCCCTCTAAGGGAACAAGGTCAAAGATTCTATTCAAATCTATTTGTGGTTCCCAAAAAAGGAAGGAACTTTCCGTCCCATCCTAGACTTAAAGTGCCTCAACAAATTCCTCAGGGTTCTGTCCTTTAAGAAGGAAAATATTCGTTCCATTCTTCCATTGGTTCAGAATGGTCAGTTTATGATGACTATAGACCTGAAGGACGCGTATTTACACGTTCCCATTCACAGGGATCATCACCAGTTTCTAAGGTTTGCTTTTCTGGACAAGCATTTCTAGTTTGTTGCACTAATGTTTGGTCTTTCCATGGCTCCCAGAATATTCACAAAGGTTCTGGGGGCTCTATTGGCAGTGATCAGATCCCAGGGAATTGCTATGGCGCCTTATCTAGATGACATCTTGCTTCAGGCGTCATCTTTTCAACTACTAAATTCTCATACAGCGATGTTGTTGTCTTTTCTACATTCCTACGGTTGGAAAGTGAATCTGGAAAAGACTTCTCTAGTTCCAACTACAAGAGTGTGTTTCCTAGGAACAATCATAGATTCCCTGTCCATGAAGATTTTCCTGATGGACGTCAGAAAATACAAACTTTTTGCTTCTTGCCTTTCTCTCCAGTCTGCTATTCATCCATCAGTGGCTCAATGCATGGAGGTGATTGGTCTGATGGTGGCTTCCATGGACAACATTCCCTTTGCTCAGTTCCATCTGCGACAGCTGCAGCTTTGCATGCTCATGGAGACCATTCAGATTTATCGCAGAGATAAATCTGGATCCCCTAACAAGAGACTCTTTCTCGTGGTGGATTTCACAGGAACATCTGTCTTGGGGCACTTGCTTCCTAAGACCTTCCTGGGTGATTGTGACTATGGACGCCAGCCTCTAAAAGCTCAGGGCCTGTGGTCTCGGGAAGAGTCCTCTCTTCCCATATACATCTTGGAGTTGAGAGCAATCTTTAATGCTTTGACAGCTTGGCCTCAATTATCTTTAGTCCGGTTTATCAGATTCCAGTTGGACAACATCACCTCAGTGGCTTACATCAACAACCAAGGAGGAACTTGTAGTACCTTGGCCATGAAGGAGGTGACTTGCATTCTAAAGTGGGCTGAAGCTCACAATTGTCTCCTATTTGCCATCCACTTTCCAGGGGTGGACAATTGGGAGGTGGATTTTCTGAGCAGACAGACTTTTCATCCCGGGGAGTGGGCTCTCCATCCGGAAGTGTTCTCAAGGATAACCCTCAGGTGCGGGGTTCCGGAGTTGGATCTGATGGCGTCTAGTCAAAATGCCAAGCTTCCAAAGCATGGATAAAGGTCAAGAGATCCTCAGTCCGCTCTGATAGATGCTCTGGCGGTTCCTTGAAATTTTGGTCTAGCATACCTGTTTCCTCCATTTGCTCTTCTTCCACGAGTGATTGCTCGTATCAAACAGGAGAGAGTGTCTGTGATTCTAATAGCTCCTGCCTGGCCTCAATGGATCTGGTTCGCGAATCTGGTAAAGATGTTATCTCTTCCACCTTGGAGGTTACTCTGAGGAAGGACCTTCTAATTCAGGGTCTATTCCTCCATCCAATCTAATTTCTCAGAAACTGACTGCTTGGAGATTGAACGCTTAGTCTTGTCTAGACGTGGTTTTTCTGATACTATGCTTCAGGCTCGTAAATACCTCTTTTGGTGTGAATCTAAAGGTTTCTCCTGGAGTCGGGTGAGGATTCCCCCAAATTTGATCTTTTCTTCAGGATGGTCTGGAGAATGGTTTGTCAGTCAGTACTCTGAAGGGTCAGATTTCTGCACTGTCTATTCGTTTGCACAAACGCCTGGCAGATTTACCAGATGTTCAAGCTTTTGTTCAGGCCCTGGTCAGAATCAGGCCTGTGTTTAAACCTGTTGCTCCTCCTTGGAGCCTTAACCTAGTTCTTAAAGTTTTGCAGCAGGCTCTATTTGAGCTGATGCATGTTGTCAATATAAAATTGTTATCTTGCAAGATTTTGTTTCTCCTTGCTATTTCTTCCGCTTGCACTTTCTGAGCTTTCAGCTCTGCAGTGTGATTCCCCGTACCTTATTTTTCATGCAGATAAGGAGGTCCTTCGTACTAAATTGGGGTTTCTCCCTAAGGTGGTGTCGGATCGAAACATTATTCAGAATTGTTGTTCCTTCTTTTTGTCCTAATCTTTCTTCTCATAAGGAACGTCTTTTGCATAACCTGGATGTTGTGCATGCTCTAAAATGTTACCTTCAAGCTACTAAATATTTTAGGCAATCTTCTGCCCTGTTTGCTGTTTTCTCTGGAAAGCGCAGGGCCGAATTGGGCAGCTGGGATACCGGGAAAAATCCTGGTGGGCCGCCGGCCGGCAGCTCAGCTGGGCTGGCCTGGCTGCTGTCTAAATTATTGCAGCTTGCTTAATGCTTTTGATATTGCAGCGCTAATTGTGGACGCGCCGGCCGGTAAGGTATCCAGACACCAGTACCTTATACAAGTTAGTAGTACCCTCCCCTCCCCACTGCTACAGCAGCATCCGTGACCATGTAGTTACTGTAGTAAAAGTTGTTTTATTTTTTTTATTAAACTTCTATTACATAATATGGTTGTGTAACCCCTTAACCCGTCCCCCTCTCCGACCGCTGCTGTGGCTGCCTCACTCTGACTCCACAACTACCAACGCAACTGAGTTGACTGCAGTGTATAGTTACTGTCACTCACTGTGTGACTGTCAGTTCCTATGGACCAGCCGGGTCAGCAGGTGGGTGAGGGGCAGGCCCGCCAGGGCCGGCGGCTGTCACTGCTGTGATGATGTCCCGACTTGAGAGTGTCTCTCATCAGCACGCGCCACCACGTGACATAGTGGAGGGAGCGGGAGCCTCAGCCTGGGAACGCTGCGTCTGCGTGCTTCACTTCATCAGCACAGGAGTCAGGAGTAGACTGAGCCAGCCAGGCCACTGCACGTGGGATCACGTGTGTGGACACTGGACAGAGCAGACAGTCAGACACAGTAGGAGCAGCCAGGGACCGTCCACCACTCCAGGGCTGAAGGCAGCCGCAGCAAGCTGAAAAAGTCTGAAGAGAGAGACCTCACCTCAGAGGCGGGCTGACAGGAACGTTCAGGACAGCAGCAGCTGGCAACTAACTGAACTTAAGGTACTAATTTATTGGGGGGCAGCAGGCAGTGTGCTGCAGCAGGCCAGGCCACTGAGGCCATCAGCAAAAAAGCAGAGCAGCACTGACTGCACTGTCTGTCTGTCTGAATGTCTGAGCAGCAGAGGCAGGCAAACAACATGGTCGGTCACTCAGGACAGAACTTAGAAGTCAGTCAGTGGCAGTGCAGGGGTGTCACCACACAAATTCATCTCTTCTCATCTCATTCTCAATTTCTCATCATGTATGTAGTATAATTTTTTTTAATTAATTTTATATTATGATGAACAAACAGTGTCAGTGAATGGTTATTACCTATGGATCATCCATCTCCTACACTTGCTGATTTGATTAACACCAAGCAGGGTTATGGTGTTGACTAATTGTCTTTATAAGGAAAGCATGGAAAGGGTCATATAAAATAGGGTTTCGATTTAAAGAATTTTAATGGTAAAAAAAATGATTTATTTGATATTTCAAATATTAAACAGAATACAGTTAGCTTTATTTTTAAAATGTGGATTTATTAAAATACCATCCTTTCCAATAATAAGCTTGTTAACTCACTACACAGGCCACAAAATGTGTGAGCTATAGAGCCAATGGATAAAAGATGAGCAGGGTTAAATATAGACTCATAACTGTCTGTGCATGTATAGCTAAGTAACTAAATTATATTGCTTTTTAACCAGGCAGTACACTTATGTCTGTAAATACCCCTCCCCCAAATTTGTAAAACAATAGATAGGGATAAAGAGAGCAAGTGCCAAAAAACAACATTGTCAAGATTAAGGTTAGAGATATGTGAAGTGATATACAAGTTAGTGACTGACTGTGTGAAGTCCAGACTCCAGTACAGGACAGACATACGTCCGTGACCCTTTCCCCCCAGAGCATGCTGCATGAGAGCAACTAGATCAGTTCAAGTGACTTGATCCAACACACAAATGAATAATTACTGGCAGCATACTGATTACAGACAGAGACAGACAGACAGTGTGAGTGCTGACACACACATACTTACTGTGTGATTCAATAAAAGTAAAAGGGAAAAAAAATAATTTTCCAGAATTCCCATTTCCCAGTCCAAGATGATCCGATCTGTAATGTTATCCAATTGACCTATTACTATTATGCTGCTTGATGCTTCCAGGTAAAAAAAAAAATGTTTTCATTTGCAATTTACATTGATGATAATTGAGAAAATCTATACCTTATATTTAAACATATTAGGTTCATTTTTCATGTAACTCAGTGAAGGATACAAGCAATGTTTTTTTTTTTCTATATGTGTTTAAATTACAGAAATTTTTTTAATTTTCTCTTCTTGCATTCTCATCTCAAAATATGTTTGAATATATCCACTATTTCTCCTGTGGAGGTACTAGGTGGAATTGCTATCTAGATTTATACAGTCAGCCATCCATTCAAGTATGACTTCTCTTAAGCAATCTATGCTGAGGAAGTTGGAACCTTCAGTTTCATGATAGCATGCAGGCCTGAGGAGTAAATTCTTGAGAAGCTGCTATGAAAAATAAAATAAAATATGGCAGACTGCTTTATATAGCATGGGATCTATACTTCATGCAGATATATTTATTATGTTGGAGATATATTTATTCATAGTGTTTTTATTTGGAGCATTTTTGCAAAAGCAGGTGTTGGGCTAAATTCTCTAGATTTTCTAGAGACTTTAGCCCAACACCTGCTTTTGCAAAAATGCTCCATGTAAAAACACTATGAATAAATATATCTCCACCATAATAAATATATCTGCATGAAGTGTTTCTTTTTCTACTGAAAAACAAAAAAAAAGCAGTTGATAAAGTAAGGAGGTTTGTGTTTGTAAATTGTAACTATGCAATACAGACAAATCAGATGAGACCACCGGACATTACTGGACACTAATAATCCTGAAAGTGATTTTGATTTAAGATAAAAAAATTTACTGCCTGCTCTAAGTTAGAAGCATTCTTGCATAAAAAAACATTATTTCACAGAATATGAAGTATATATATATATATATATATATATATATATATACATACATACATACATATATATATATATATATATACACTTCATATTCTCTGAGATGTTCTTTATGATGCAAGAATGCTATGCTTTTAAATTAGAGCAGACAGTAAAAAAATAAATAAATCTAAAATCCCTTTCAGGATTATTAGTGTCCGCCTGTCCGGTATGATCTGTCTTTTTAAGGTTTATTTGTGCATATTAAAGCTCTGATTTTGTGTTTTGAAGCCACAGCCTAATAAAATGGGTTGAGCTTGTAGATATAATCAGATCTCATTACTGTATCACATTGTGCACATATACCTGCTTCTTTATCTTATATCTGTCCTTAAAACAATCACCAATACTTTGAGAGAACAATGGAAAATCAACATTTTATTACCTTATCTATGCTTTATCACACTGGGAGTGTAATTTCTTCTGCTGGCTGTGTTTACAAAGCTTATCTATAGCTGGTACGCGCGGCCACAAACTTTCAGAATAGGTGGGGATACCACATGCTAAATTAACAATTTCAAATGCCAATATAAGGGTAAAGGAGCTACTTGTAAACAATTTAATACACTCCAGCAGGTAAAGTGGATCATTGGGAACAAATTAAAGGGGAGAAAAATTTTGAGTAAACTGTCCCTTTAAATGTTAATTTTTATCCATTGTTCTCTACAAGTATTGGTGATTGGTTTACGGAGAGATAAAGATAAGATAAAGAAGCATATTTACACAATGTGATAAAGTAATGATATCTGATTATAACTACAAGCTCAACCCATTTTATTACTTTGTGTCTTCAAAACACAAAGCCAGCTAATTCATATACACAAACATTACAAAGCAAATATCATACATTTTATAGTCTGCAGCTGTTAAAAAAAGTAATTGCCAAAACATTAAGGTAAAAACAATTTTATAGTATATTGTCCCTTTAAGAAGCTGTGTAATGTTATTTTCCCCTAATTCGGCATTTGAAATAGCAGATTATGGCCTAGATTTGGAGTTCGGCGGTAGCCGTCAAAACCAGCGTTAGAGGCTCCTAACGCTGGTTTTGGGCGCCCGCTGGTATTTGGAGTCAGTGATTAAAGGGTCTAAGGCTCACTTTTCAGCCGCGACTTTTCCATACCGCAGATCCCCCTACGCCATTTGCGTAGCCTATCTTTTCAATGGGATCTTTCTAACGCTGGTATTTAGAGTCGTTTCTGCAGTGAGCGTTAGAGCTCTAACGACAAGATTCCAGCCGCCTGAAAATAGCAGGAGTTAAGAGCTTTCTGGCTAACGCCGGTTTATAAAGCTCTTAACTACTGTACCCTAAAGTACACTAACACCCATAAACTACCTATGTACCCCTAAACCGAGCTCCCCCCACACCGCCGCCACTCGATTAAAATTTTTAACCCCTAATCTGCCGACCGCCACCTACGTTATACTTATGTACCCCTAATCTGCTGCCCCTAACCCCGCCGACCCCTGTATTATATTTATTCACCCCTAACCTGCCCCCCACAATGTCGCCGACACCTGCCTACACTTATTAACCCCTAATCTGCCGAGCGGACCTGAGCGCTACTATAATAAAGTTATTAACCCCTAATCCGCCTCACTAACCCGATCATAAATAGTATTAACCCCTAATCTGCCCTCCCTAACATCGCCGACACCTACCTTCAATTATTAACCCCTAAACTTCCGATCGGAGCTCACCGCTATTCTAATAAATGGATTAACCCCTAAAGCTAAGTCTAACCCTAACACTAACACCCCCCTAAGTTAAATATAATTTTTATCTAACGAAATTAATTAACTCTTATTAAATAAATTATTCCTATTTAAAGCTAAATACTTACCTGTAAAATAAATCCTAATATAGCTACAATATAAATTATAATTATATTATAGCTATTTTAGGATTAATATTTATTTTACAGGCAACTTTGTAATTATTTTAACCAGGTACAATAGCTATTAAATAGTTAAGAACTATTTAATAGTTACCTAGTTAAAATAATAACAAATTTACCTGTAAAAAAAATCCTAACCTAAGTTATAATTAAACCTAACACTACCCTATCAATAAAATAATTAAATAAACTACCTACAATTACCTACAATTAACCTAACACTACACTATCAATAAATAAATTAAACACAATTGCTACAAATAAATACAATTAAATAAACTAGCTAAAGTACAAAAAATAAAAAAGAACTAAGTTACAGAAAATAAAAAAATATTTACAAACATAAGAAAAATATTACAACAATTTTAAACTAATTACACCTACTCTAAGCCCCCTAATAAAATAACAAAGCCCCCCAAAATAAAAAATTCCCTACCCTATTCTAAATTAAAAAAGTTACAAGCTCTTTTACCTTACCAGCCCTGAACAGGGCCCTTTGCGGGGCATGCCCCAAGAATTTCAGCTCTTTTGCCTGTAAAAGAATAAATACAATACCCCCCCCCCCCAACATTACAACCCACCACCCACATACCCCTAATCTAACCCAAACCCCCCTTAAATAAACCTAACACTAAGCCCCTGAAGATCTTCCTACCTTGTCTTCACCATCCAGGTATCACCGATCCGTCCTGGCTCCAAGATCTTCATCCAACCCAAGCGGGGGTTGGCGATCCATAATCCGGTCCAGAAGAGGCTCCAAAGTCTTCCTCCTATCCGGCAAGAAGAGGACATCCGGACCGGCAAACATCTTCTCCAAGCGGCATCTTCGATCTTCTTCCATCCGGTGCGGAGCGGGTCCATCTTGAAGCAGGCGACGCGGATCCATCCTCTTCTTCCGATGTCTCCCGACTAATGACGGTTCCTTTAAGGGACGTCATCCAAGATGGCGTCCCTCGAATTCCGATTGGCTGATAGGATTCTATCAGCCAATCGGAATTAAGGTAGGAATTTTCTGATTGGCTGATGGAATCAGCCAATCAGAATCAAGTTCAATCCGATTGGCTGATCCAATCAGCCAATCAGATTGAGCTCGCATTCTATTGGCTGTTCCGATCAGCCAATAGAATGCGAGCTCAATCTGATTGGCTGATGGGATCGGCCAATCGGATTGAACTTGATTCTGATTGGCTGATTCCATCAGCCAATCAGAAAATTCCTACCTTAATTCCGATTGGCTGATAGAATCCTATCAGCCAATCGGAATTCGAGGGACGCCATCTTGGATGACGTCCCTTAAAGGAACCGTCATTAGTCGGGAGACATCGGAAGAAGAGGATGGATCCGCGTCGCCTGCTTCAAGATGGACCCGCTCCGCACCGGATGGAAGAAGATCGAAGATGCCGCTTGGAGAAGATGTTTGCCGGTCCGGATGTCCTCTTCTTGCCGGATAGGAGGAAGACTTTGGAGCCTCTTCTGGACCGGATTATGGATCGCCAACCCCCGCTTGGGTTGGATGAAGATCTTGGAGCCAGGACGGATCGGTGATACCTGGATGGTGAAGACAAGGTAGGAAGATCTTCAGGGGCTTAGTGTTAGGTTTATTTAAGGGGGGTTTGGGTTAGATTAGGGGTATGTGGGTGGTGGGTTGTAATGTTGGGGGGGGGTATTGTATTTATTCTTTTACAGGCAAAAGAGCTGAAATTCTTGGGGCATGCCCCGCAAAGGGCCCTGTTCAGGGCTGGTAAGGTAAAAGAGCTTGTAACTTTTTTAATTTAGAATAGGGTAGGGAATTTTTTATTTTGGGGGGCTTTGTTATTTTATTAGGGGGCTTAGAGTAGGTGTAATTAGTTTAAAATTGTTGTAATATTTTTCTTATGTTTGTAAATATTTTTTTATTTTCTGTAACTTAGTTCTTTTTTATTTTTTGTACTTTAGCTAGTTTATTTAATTGTATTTATTTGTAGCAATTGTGTTTAATTTATTTATTGATAGTGTAGTGTTAGGTTAATTGTAGGTAATTGTAGGTAGTTTATTTAATTATTTTATTGATAGGGTAGTGTTAGGTTTAATTATAACTTAGGTTAGGATTTTTTTTACAGGTAAATTTGTTATTATTTTAACTAGGTAACTATTAAATAGTTCTTAACTATTTAATAGCTATTGTACCTGGTTAAAATAATTACAAAGTTGCCTGTAAAATAAATATTAATCCTAAAATAGCTATAATATAATTATAATTTATATTGTAGCTATATTAGGATTTATTTTACAGGTAAGTATTTAGCTTTAAATAGGAATAATTTATTTAATAAGAGTTAATTAATTTCGTTAGATAAAAATTATATTTAATTTAGGGGGGTGTTAGTGTTAGGGTTAGACTTAGCTTTAGGGGTTAATCCATTTATTAGAATAGCGGTGAGCTCCGATCGGAAGTTTAGGGGTTAATAATTGAAGGTAGGTGTCGGCGATGTTAGGGAGGGCAGATTAGGGGTTAATACTATTTATGATCGGGTTAGTGAGGCGGATTAGGGGTTAATAACTTTATTATAGTAGCGCTCAGGTCCGCTCGGCAGATTAGGGGTTAATAAGTGTAGGTAGGTGTCGGCGACGTTGTGGGGGGCAGATTAGGGGTTAATAAATATAACATAGGGGTCGGCGATGTTAGGGCAGCAGATTAGGGGTACATAGGGATAACGTAGGTGGCGGCGTTTTACAGAGCGGCAGATTAGGGGTTAAAAAAAATATGCAGGGGTCAGCGATAGCGGGGGCGGCAGATTAGGAGTTAGTAAGTGTAAGGTTAGGGGTGTTTAGACTCGGGGTACATGTTAGGGTGTTAGGTGCAGACGTAGGAAGTGTTTCCCCATAGGAATCAATGGGGCTGCGTTAGGAGCTGAACGCTGCTTTTTTGCAGGTGTTAGGTTTTTTTTCAGCTCAAACTGCCCCATTGTTTCCTATGGGAGAATCATGCACGAGCACGTTTTTGAGGCCGGCCGCGTCCGTAAGCAACTCTGGTATCGAGAGTTGCTTTTGCGGTAAAAATGCTCTACGCTCCTTTTTTGGAGTCTAACGCAGCATTTGTTTGAACTCTCGATACCAGAGTTAAATTTATGGTGCGGCCAGAAAAAAGCCCGCGGAGCGTTAACAGCCCTTTTACCGCCGAACTCCAAATCTAGGCCTTAGTTTGTGGTATCCCAACCTATACTGAAAGTTTCTTTATTGGAGTATATTCTATTGAATAGCCTAAGTAAACACAGCCAGCAGAAGAGATTACACTCTCAGTGGGGGGCTTGATAGTTAAGTAATAAATGCATAATTTCCCATCGTTCTCTCTAAGTATTGAGCTTTGGTTTTCTAGACAAATATAAGATAAGGGAGCAAGTGTGTGTACATAAAAGTGATAACATAATGAGATTGGATATTACCTGAAGCTCAACCCATTGTAATAGGCTGTGGTTTAAAAGCACAAAACCAGCTACTTCATATACAGAAATAAACTGAAAAGTGCAATTTCTCATACATTTTATACTCTGTCATTGAAAATACATTCATATTAATACAATTTTACAGTGTACTGTCCCTTTAAGGATAATATGTGCTACATTGGGGTTTGGATTGTTGTGTGTGACGGATATTGGGCTCAGTTTATTTTATTTGTTTTGAAATTTGATAAAAGGGATAGGAAAGTCAAAATTATACTTGCATGAATCAAATAGAGCATGTAATTTTAAGACACTTAAATTTACTTCTATTATTATTAAATATGCTTAGTTCACTATGGTATCCCTTGCTGAAAACAAATATGCACATATCCTATAATAGTGGCAGCTAGCTGCCGATTGGTGCCTGCACACCTTTTTTTTGTGATTGGCTAACTACATATGTTTAGATAGCTGTCAGTAGTGCAAAACTGTCCCTTCAGTAAAGAATAACAAGAGACTTAAAGGGACAGTCTACACCAGAATTGTTAATGTTTTAAAAGATAGATAATCCCTTTATTACCCATTCACCAGTTTTGCATAATCAACACAATTATATTAATATACTTTTTACCTCTGTGATTACCTTGTATCTAAGCCTCTGCAAACTGCCCCTTTTTTCAGTTCTTTTGACAGACTTGCAGTCTAGCCAATCAGTGCCTGCTCCCAGATAACTTCACGTGCACAAGCACAGTGTTATCTATATGAAATACGTGAACTAACACCCTCTAGTGGTGAAAAACTGTTAAAATGCAATCTGAAAAGAGGTGGGCTTCAAGGTCTAAGAAATTAGCATATGAACCTCCTAGGTTAAGCTTTCAACTAAGAATACCAAGAGAACAAAGCAAAATTGGTGATAAAAGTAATTTGGAAAATTGTTTAAAATTACATGCTCTATCTGAATCATGAAAGTTTATTTTGGCATAGACTGTCCCTTTAAGCAAATTTGATAATATAATTAAATTGGAAAGTAGTTTAAAACGGTATGTTCTATCTGAATAATGAAAGAAAAAATTGGGGTTTTCTGTCCCTTTACTATTAGTTTTTTTTGTAACAATTATAGGTAACAGAAAAATAATCTTTTCTTGTAGTATTTATCATGGATAAGAAAAGTGAAAGTAAAAGAAAACTGACAAAAGGAAGGGCTGAGAAAGAGCGTGAAAAAAAAAAAATGTTAGAAAAAGATGCAAGCCAATGCAAAAAAGTCAGTAGCATGTTTAAAGCTATGGTGACCAAACGTGTTACCATCATCATCATCACATGAAGGCAGCAGTGCTAGCTGCAGCACTGCAACAGAGGCTACTGTACAAAGTTCAGAAATAGCTGAGACAGTTGTAGCTTTAATTGATAAAGACCATGATGACAGTATAGAAGGAGACACTGAAGTACAAACTGATGAAGAGTTTGAAGTTGAAAATGTTGCTGTGGTAGAAACACATGAAGAGCTTGCAGTGGACAATGTCCCTGAGATCCTGGATGAGAGAGCAGAAGTTGTGTCTAGTGATGTGGAGTTAACTGAAACTCTTGAAGACAGGTTGTGGTTTGTCAGACCAAAATCAGAAAATGTGAGTGCTTTTTTGAAGGTCCACCCATGTCAACCAGATGTACCATTTTTAAATGCCAAAAAGTTATATCAGCGAAGAGATGGAAATAAGCGTCAGTGGTTGACTTATTCACATTCATATGGAGCCTTTTTCTGCATGGTCTGCCTTGCCTTTAGCAGAACAACAGATAACAGTGCTTTTATTGATGGGTGCTTTGACCAAAAGCATATGTACCAAAGAATTGAGGAGCATGAGGAAAGCAATCTTCACAATTCTACAGATCAGAAGCATTTCTTATGAGATCAAAGAGCAAATATATAAGTAGCAATTTCTTTGGAAAAGAAAATATTGCAAAGAAAGAGGAAGTGAAGAGAAAACGTGCTATACTTGAATGAGTGGTTGAAATCATTAAAGCAATTGGCAAAAGGGGATTAAGTTACAGAGCATCAACAGAAGCAGCCTTTACCTTAGAACAGTGATTTTCAACATTTTTTTTGCCGTGGCACACTTTTTTACATTAAAAAATCCTGCGGCACACCACCATCCCAAAATTTTACAAAATCACACATTGTAGCCTAATACAGCATATATTAGACATCATAATGATTGTCTGTGAATGAATGTCAATATGTCATGGTTGTAAATGATGCCTGATGAGCCTGTCACATCAAAACAAGCAAAATTTTAAAAGTATGTCACACTGTTCTCAGTCTGCGCGGCACACCTGAGGATCTCTCACGGCACACTAGTGTGCCGTGGCACACTGGTTGAAAAACACAGTCTTAGAAGATGAAAACCTAGACCATGGTAATTTCCTGGTTTTTCAGATAGTCATTAGTAAATTTGACCCTTTGCTTGAAAGTCATCTTGATGAAGTAATAAAGAAAAGCAAAGCACAACATGCAAAAGGCAGTAAAGGACGTGGTAGTTTTGTTACACTGATTTTAAAAACAACTGTTAACAATATTATTGATGTGATTTCGTCCCTTTTGAAGAAAGGTATTGCTCAGGAAGTCAGAGAGGCTAGAATGTTTTCAATACAGCTAGATACCACACAAGATATTAATGTTTTTGATCCGTGTTCAATTATTATTAGATATGTTACTGATATGGTACATGAACGTCTTGTTCTAAAACCACTGGAAAGGCTTTGGGGGGTAGTTATCAACGTGTCAACTTTCCTGCCTTTGCCGGCCCAATACGCCCGCCTAAGCTCACCTCACATCTCCGCCGCGGACCTGAAAAAATTCGCCTAAGTTATCATGTAAAGCTGTCAAAAAGCCGCGGGGCGATGAGCAGCGGACTGTGAGAGTTATCACTCATCCGATCTCGCTGCTCTTCGGCTGTTTGACAGCTTTCTTGCTAGCCTGTCACTAAGCAATCACACTAAACTACACTGTTCTACCCCCTATACCGGCGCCCCAGGAGCCCCCCGCAACTAAATAAAGTTAGTAACCCCTAAACCGCCGCTCCTAGACCCCGCCGCAAGTCTTATAAATGTATTAACCCCTAAACCTCCGCTCCCAGACACCGCTGCCACCTACATTATACCTAGTAACCCCTATCCTGCCCCCCCTATACCGTCGCCCTCTATAATAAAGTTATTAACCCCTATGCTGCTGATCCCGCACCTCGCCGCAAATAAATAAATAATTTAACCCCTAAACCGCCGCTCCCTGAACCCGCCGCAACCTATATTAAATTTATTAACCCCTATCCTGCCCCCCCTACACCGTCGCCACCTATAATAAATTTATTAACCCCTATCCTGCCCCCCACTACACCGCCGCCACTGTAATAAAATTATTAACCCCTAAACCTAAGTCTAACACTAACCCTAACACCCCCTAACTTAAATATTAATTAAATAAATCTAAATAATATTTCTATTATGGACTAAATTAATCCTATTTAAAACTAAATACTTACCTATAAAATAAACCCTAATATAGCTACAATATAAATAATAATTATATTGTAGCTATCTTAGGATTTATTTTTATTTTACAGGTACCTTTCAATTTATTTTAACTAGGTACAATAGCTATTAAATAGTTATTAACTATTTAATAGCTTACCTAGCTAAAATAAAGAGAAATGTACCTGTAAACTAAAAACTAACCTAAGTTACAATTACACCTAACACTACACTATACTTTAATAAATTATTCCTATTTAAAACTAAATACTTACCTGTAAAATAAACCCTAAGATAGCTACAATATAATTAATAATTACATTGTAGCTATCTTAGGATTTATATTTATTTTACAGGTAACTTTGTATTTATTTTAGCTAGTTAGAATAGTTATTAAATAGTTATTAACTATTTAATAACTACCTAGCTAAAAGAAATACAAAATTACCTGTAAAATAAATCCTAACCTAAGTTACAATTAAACCTAACACTACGCTATCATTAAATAAATTCAATAAATTAACTACAAATAACTACAATTAAATACAATTACATAAACTAACTAAAGTACAAAAAATAAAAAAAAGCTGTTACAAAAAATAAAAAAAATAAGTTACAAACATTTAAAAAAATATTACAACAATTTTAAGCTACTTACACCTAATCTAAGCCCCCTAATAAAATAACAAACCCCCCCAAAATAAAAAAATGCCCTACCCTATTCTACATTAAAAAAGTTCAAAGCTCTTTTACCTTACCAGCCCTTAAAAGGGCCTTTTGTGGGGGCATGCCCCAAAGAATTCAGCTCTTTTGCCTGTAAAAGAAAAATACAACCCCCCCAACATTAAAACCCACCACCCACATACCCCTAATCTAACCCAAACCCCCCTTAAAATAACCTAACACTAATCCCCTGAAGATCATCCTACCTTTAGTCGTCTTCACTCAGCCGAGCCACTGATGGAACTGAAGAGGACATCCGGAACGGCAGAAGTGATCATCCAAGGGGCGCTGAAGAAATCTTCCATCCGATGAAGTGATCCTCCAAGCGGCGCTGAAGAAATCTTCCATCCGGGCGAGGTCATCTTCCAAGAGGCGCTGAAGAAGTCTTCTATCCGGGCGAGATCATCTTCGAAGCCGGGTCTTGAATCTTCATCCCGCCGACGCGGAACATCCTTCTTTCCCGACGGACTACCAACAAATGAAGGCTCCTTTAAGGGACGTCATACAAGATGGCGTCCCTTCAATTCTGATTGGCTGATAGGATTCTATCAGCCAATCGGAATTAAGGTAGGAAAAATCTGATTGGCTGATTGAATCAGCCAATCAGATTCAAGTTCAATCAGATTGGCTGTTCCGATCAGCCAATAGAATGCGAGTTCAATCTGATTGGCTGACTGGATCAGCCAATCGGATTGAACTTGAATCTGATTGGCTGATTCAATCAGCCAATCAGATTTTTCCTACCTTAATTCTGATTGGCTGATAGAATCCTATCAGCAAATCGGAATTGAAGGGACGCCATCTTGGATGACGTCCCTTAAAGGAGCCTTCATTCGTCGGTAGTCCGTCGGGAAAGAAGGATGTTCCGCGATGACCTCGCCCGGATAGAAGACTTCTTCAGCGCCTCTTGGAAGATGACCTCGCCTGGATGGAAGATTTCTTCAGCGCCGCTTGGAGGATCACTTCATCGGATGGAAGATTTCTTCAGCGCCCCTTGGATGATCACTTCTGCCGGTCCGGATGTCCTCTTCAGTTCCATCGGTGGCTCGGTTGAGTGAAGACGACTAAAGGTAGGATGATCTTCAGGGGATTAGTGTTAGGTTATTTTAAGGGGGGTTTGGGTTAGATTAGGGGTATGTGGGTGGTGGGTTTTAATGTTGGGGGGGTTGTATTTTTCTTTTACAGGCAAAAGAGCTGAATTCTTTGGGGCATGCACCCACAAAAGGCCCTTTTAAGGGCTGGTAAGGTAAAAGAGCTTTGAACTTTTTTAATGTAGAATAGGGTAGGGCATTTTTTTTATTTTGGGGGGGTTTGTTATTTTATTAGGGGGCTTAGATTAGGTGTAAGTAGCTTAAAATTGTTGTAACATTTTTTTAAATGTTTCTAACTTATTTTTTTTATTTTTTGTAACTTAGCTTTTTTTATTTTTTGTACTTTAGTTAGTTTATGTAATTGTATTTAATTGTAGTTATTTGTAGTTAATTTATTGAATTTATTTAATGATAGTGTAGTGTTAGGTTTAATTGTAACTTAGGTTAGGATTTATTTTACAGGTAATTTTGTATTTCTTTTAGCTAGGTAGTTATTAAATAGTTAATAACTATTTAATAACTATTCTAACTAGCTAAAATAAATACAAAGTTACCTGTAAAATAAATATAAATCCTAACGGCTAGATTTAGAGTTCGGCGGTAGATGGGCTGTTAACGCCACGCGTGTTTTATGTCTAACGCACGTCATTGTTTGACTCCGGTATTTAGAGTTAATATAAGACCATCTAACGATGCTCCTAACGCGTGTATGTCACACGCGTAATCCTGCCCGCGTTAGACAGTCTCCCATAGAGATCAATGGGAAAGGCAAAAAATAGCTTTTTTCACCTAACACTCGATCTCGCGAGAATACGCACAGCTCGGTCATATGACGCATACCACATCATGCACAACAATAACACGCCGCAAATGTCACAACATCAATCAATCAACAAAGCACACAAGCATTACACATTCACAAGCGGGGGAAGTTTTAATACTATTTATACGGGGAATACGCATATACTTTAAGATGCGGAAAATCGCACAATAACAACAAGGATTAAAAAATATATACATACACTAAAAAAAAAATCGCATTCAATATCATTATATATTATGAAAAACATACATATACAACACTTCACGAAGAACACACCATCGCAAATTCACATTTAAAAAGAATACTATTGGACAATGTTAGAGAAAACGACCACTATGACATCATCGCATTCTACACATTCCACAAATACCAACTCAAAATGAGCATGCGCAAATTAACACACCTAATACACATTGCAATAATATTAATTGCTAATAAAGCACACCTGAACACTAATTACAATGGAAATTGGGACATCATTAAACATTTACACAGGGTATATAAGCACCACACAAGCAGGGCTTCTTTGACTGTGTTGCTGGTGGGTCTTTGGAGATTTAAGAATAGAGATTTTGCGAATTTTTGAGAGTGAGTTAGTGTTAGTGTGAGAGAGTCAGTTGGTAGTGTTAGCGTGAGAGAGTCAGTTGGTAGTGTTAGCGTGAGATAGTCAGTTGGTAGTGTTAGCGTGAGATAGTCAGTTGGTAGTGTTAGCGTGAGAGAGTGAGTGAGTTAGTGGGAGTTAGCGGGAGTGGGAGAGAGTCTGTTAGTGGGAGCGTGAGTGAGTTAGTGGGAGTTATTAGTGATAGTTGTTAGTGTGAGCGTCAGTTAGTGGTAGTTAGTGAGCGTTAGTGGGAGTGTTTGTTATTGAGAATTAGAAGTAGTGTTAGTTAGCGAGCGAGTGATTTATCTGTACACTTAACACATTTACACGCAAACACATTCAATACATACATACACTTATCAATAACACTACATACACTCCATACCCCCTACCCCCTCATACTACACTCCATACCCCATTCCTTGTAGTCCCATTCCCTTTCATCCCATTTACTCTTATCCCATACCCCATACCCATCCCATACCCATCCCCTAGTTACATTTAGTTTACATATCCTCCTTTTAGTCTTATTCTTTTCGTTTATTTAAATACTCCTTACCCTCTTTTTTTTTTTACATCCCTCACACTTTAAGCACCTTTTTTGTCTTTTTAGTTCTTTATTTTGACCCCCTTTCATTTCATCACACTCACTTTTTTTTGATTATTTGGGGTTTAGTTTAGGGAGGAGATGGAGGCCAGGCAGGGGACAGGTAGAGGGGGGAGTAGAGGGAGGGGGAGAGGAACAGGGCAGGAAGGGGGGCAGGAAGGGGGGCAGGAAGCGGGGATGGAAGCGGTGGGTGGACCCAGCCACTTGGTTCAAGATGACCAAGTGGCTGGGCCCAGTGGCGGTCAGAGTAGGGCTTCACAGTCCGGGAAACAGAGGGCATCGTCACAGGGGAAGGCCAAGGCGACTAGGGAGGCGAGGTTTACGATGGAGGAGAAGGAGGCCCTCGTAGAGGCCTATATGGCCAGGCATAGGATGCTGCAGCACCAGAAGACTACCCCGACTGACAGGAGGAGGCTCTGGAACGAGATTCGGAATGCAGTCAATGCAGTGGGTGGCCGGAACCGGGATATGGATTCCATCAAACATCGGTACCGGGACTGTAAACTTGAACTTAAAAAAAAGTTAAGCCTGGAGGCCCGACATGCCGCAGGGACCGGTGGCGGCCCTGCCCTTGAAATGGAGTACTGCAGATGGGAGGAAATGTTGCGGCCCAGCATCTCCGAGGTGGAAGTAGTCGGTATCGGAGGAATCGATACCGGGAACCTGCCACTCTCATCTGACGGTAAGCTCATTGAACAATAATTTCACATACGAATGTATTTCAATGGACACTATACGCAAACATTTACTTTCATGATTGAGGTAGCGAATACAATTTGACAAAACATTCAAATGTACTTATATTACATAATTTGATTCATTCTTGAGATATATTTTAATGAAGAAATAGCCATGCACACGGTGAAACAATCACAGGAGGCAGCTATATTCAGCTAACAATCAGAATCTTATAAACATATTTAGATATGCTTTTCAGCAAAGAATATCCAGAGAATGAAGCTAATTAGATAACAAAAGTACATTCGAAAGTTGATACTAAATGTATGCTTATAAATCATGAAAGATAAAACATTGGGTTTCATGTGTTAAGGATCAGATTAATGCTATTACGCTGTTTACACGCATTCTATTACTTAGCGGTTACATCAGTATCTAGGCTATAGGTTAGGTGTGCATTTAAACAGACTGAAAACAAACGCAAAAACATTCACATTGACCAGATATCACAAACACTGTTTAGAAAAAGCGGAAATAGAATTGATTGTTTGTTAGATTTCAAAGTGGATTAATGATTCTGCATTTGTAATTGTATCGTAAGCTAAGTCATTTAAACCTTGATTTGCAAATATGCTAATATATATATATTTTTTGTTTTCTTTATTTATATACAGAGTCTGGGGACGAGGCAGCACAGCCTCCTGCATCTCCCCGGGATGAGAGTGGTGGTGAGGAATTCCCACTTCGGAGGGAAGAGGCCCCCCGTGACGAACAGCGCACGGGAGATGATGAAGAGGCCCCGGAAGCACAGGAGGATCCCGCTGAACCCGCGGAACCCGCGGAACCCGAGGTCCCTCAAAGACCCGCACTCCGCCGTGCACGGGCACCCCGCCGTGCACGGGTTCAACAGGCACAACAAGAAGAAATAGCGGAGGTGCGGGTTCTACTGGAGTACATAGACCAGATGCGTACCTCCCGGATAGAAAACATAGAAGGACGACGCAGAATACTTGATGGGCAGAATCAAATAATTCAAGGCCAAAATGAAATAATCAGTATACTGAATACAATACAAGAAGGACAAACAAGAATGTTCAATCTTCATCAGGAAATGTTCACATTTTTCCGGGAGGCGCATGCTGGTCTACCTCCTGTTGCTGGGCCTCTTGTTGCTGGGCCTCTTGCTGCTGGGCCATCTCCTCCTGCCGGCCCATCTCATCCTCCTCCTCAGCCATCTACTCCTCCTCCTCCTCAGCCATCTACTCCTCCTCCTCCTCAGCCATCTTCTCCTCCTCATCCATCTTCTCCTCCTCCTCAGCCATCTACTCCTCACCTTGGTCGTCCCAGTACTCTTCCTTCCACTCCTCCCACAACAGCTCCAAGGAGGACTCTTCGGAGTCGGCAGTTGCCTCTCCCAGAGCCTCAGCCCCGTGGGAAGAGGGGAAGGAAGAGGAAGTAAGTATTTTTTTCCATCTTAAATTTTTTTTTTTGGGTAATGGATAGGTATGTGATGATGTGGTTTTCATACACTTGTGGACCACACTCTGTATATAATCGACTTCTATGGGACCGGGTCCATGGAGGAAGATTCTTTGCAGAGTGTGGGTTATAAGTGTGTGAAAACCACATCATCACATACCTATCCTTGTTCATGATATTGATTGGTTTCTGTGATGTGATGTCCAAACTGTTTCCCGAATCGCTAACTAAATTACCATAACAATTATCCATGATGGCATATTACTGTTTGAATGCCAATAACACAGCTTAAAGGGACAGTCAGAAAATTATTGATTACAAAGAAAACACTGTATTACGCATTATAAAGTTTGAAACAACAAAACATGGAGAAATACATGTGTGACTTATGTGCTTACCCTTGTATCTATGACTATGAAAAATGACCACTTATTTGTTGTTCTGACATAACAACATTTTAGATATCAATGATCAATACATGGTCAATAATATGCTGTATGAGCACAAGGTTTTACATATACAAATGCTATCCAAATGCCCTCTAGTGCTCAAATTGTATAATGATTACAAGCACTCTTCAAGATTTAAGAAATGAGCACACCAACCTCATAGGTTTAGATAGCAAATTTAAATAAACCCAGACAAATGTTCAATTGTTGAGAAACATTTGATATCCTTGTTATTACAGAATTGACTTTTCGAATAATGTTAAAAAATTTTTTTTCGAAACTGTCCCTTTAACAACATTACATATGCTAACACATATTTTAAGCTTGTTGCTATATCTACATGTACTTTGTCAAAAAAAAAATTTGAAAATCACATTTATATTGACGTGTTAAATAAAGTCTATTTTCTTTAAGAGACATTATTGTGTTAATATTTTATTGTAACTATTTTTATTTTAACAATGAATATGGTTTAAAGTCCTTTTAGGAGTGGGGGGGTGAAATATGCTAACAAAAATATATTTGAAGATTAAACTATGTGGATCTCATACATGATACAAAAAAACAACATTTGCATTCAAGGGACAGTATCCTATATTTTTTACATAACTGTATGTAATAGACACTACTACAAACAACAAGATTAACATATACTGATAGCAATATTAAAAAGCTTCAAACACTTGCAAATAAAATAGGGTTAGCTATATTTTAAATATAGATGAACCACCATTACAACCGTAAAACACAATACCCCATCATTAACATATGAAAAGAACCTTTACACAAACTGGACAAAGCTGGAGATGGTACTCACATGAAACTCATTGGCTTTGCGAGGAGTAAGAAAATTACTTACATTTTCTTACAACACAAGACAAAATAAACCTATTGGTTAAACAATGGACTATCTAACTAGAGACAAAATCAAATATTTTTATTTATAATGTGAGTGTCTAATGAACCTTTCATAAAATATACAACGAAATTACATTTAGAAGAAGTCGGCATCATATATTTAGCATATGATAAATGCATATTGATTACTTTATTCAAACACAATAGCGCATATTTATTAATTAGATATGTTCAACATTAAACACAACATTAATTTTTAAGAAAAAGGAACATTGTTGACAAACATATTAAACATGGACTGTAGAGATTTGCACTTGCCTAGAAATATCCTATGCATGAAAACATTTTGCTTTCGTTCGTTGATTCAACCAGACATCCAGCAAAAGAGAATGTGTTGGTCTTTATCAGCTACGGGTCAACAATGTAACATGATGCAAATAATACATATTCGCAAGCTTTTTAAAATTGCATGCAGTTACAAACGTTTTTAACGTGCACAAATATTGCGGGACTACGCAATCCAATCACACGTTTTTTTAACTTTACATGTGCCGTCTTAACATGGCGCTTCCTTGATCACGTAAGAACGCCATCCAATGAAAGGCACATTATTGATCACGTAAGAACGCCCAAAAAAAAAAGGCGCATCCTTGATCGCGTCAAAACGCAATCCAATAAAAGGCATATTCCTGATCACGTAAGAACGTCAGTCAATACAAGGAATCATTGGACAGCCTGGCAGGTGACGTCTTAAGCAACATGGCGCATCCGAGATCGCTGAAAAACCGCAGACAATACAAGGACTCAGTGACATCTTGGCATATCATTAAGAAACGTATTTATATTTTAGGAACTAGTATGTGTGTAGATTGCTATCTAGGAATGTCACCAAATCATGAATCATCTTTTCGGACTTGACTGTCCCTTGAACTATAGCTATGGTGTATATCTTTAACATTTAAAAGATACACATGAGAAATACATATGCCATTGATGTTTTAAGATATGTTTGGATTGTTGTTGAATAACAATAGTTATACATGTATTGATTAAACGTGTCATTTATTCAAGTTTAATTATGGTCAGCCTACCTATAGCCATATATGGGAGGAGATGTATTTTGTTAACATATTAGTTAACTAATATTCATCATCTACATTATTTGTATTACACACAGAGATTGATTTGGTTACACTTTGACAATAATATAGATTTGAAAATGAAATACAGGTGCTGTCAACATTACAATAAGATTGTTTATTAATAAAATTATATGTCCTTGTTCTTGTAAAAAGGACAAAAACGCTTTACAAATGGAAATACATTCATTTACAATAGTGATCAACATCACTTAAAGGGACATTATTTTGTTTTTAAAAAGAGCATACACATAGTCAATACTATTTAAATAAAATGAACACTTTACAGGGATTATATCATTGTATCAATACTCAGATCATTTGGTAAAGGTGCATCAATTCATGCAGAGTTTATAAATACACACATGGATATGAACATTTAAATATACATATATACACAAATACAAAAATATATATACATATATAAAGAAATTACTCTGCTAATCATAATCAGGCAATGATAGAGCTAAGAGAAAATAATATAAACACAAATAATAAGATTACATTGGAGATGTTAATCTTAAAGTCATTTACTATTGTCTTACATATATGATTTCATTATAACAAATAGATTTGTTAGGTCCCTTTAAGGATAAACAACATAAACTAGAGCTTGCAAAAAATAACAGGAAGAATGAGGACAAAGATTTGTGAAATAAAATGTATTTTATTAGTATGTAAGAAAACATACACAACGTTTATAAATAATCTTGTAAAAATAAGGAATATATGAGCCATATGACAAGGTAACACAGTGCATCACAGTCCATGAAGAGAGTTGCCAAGGGCCAGCATAGCCTCATTGGAGACACATGACAAGGTAACACAGTGCATCACAGTCCATGAAGAGAGTTGCCAAGGGCCAGCATAGCCCCATTGGAGACACATGGCAAGGTAACACAGTGCATCACAGTCCATGAAGAGAGTTGCCAAGGGCCAGCATAGCCCCATTGGAGACACATGACAAGGTAACACAGTGCATCACAGTCCATGAAGAGAGTTGCCAAGGGCCAGCATAGCCTCATTGGAGACACATGACAAGGTAACACAGTGCATCACAGTCCATGAAGAGAGTTGCCAAGGGCCAGCATAGCCCCATTGGAGACACATGGCAAGGTAACACAGTGCATCACAGTCCATGAAGAGAGTTGCCAAGGGCCAGCATAGCCTCATTGGAGACACATGACAAGGTAACACAGTGCATCACAGTCCATGAAGAGAGTTGCCAAGGGCCAGCATAGCCTCATTGGAGACACATGGCAAGGTAACACAGTGCATCACAGTCCATGAAGAGAGTTGCCAAGGGCCAGCATAGCCTCATTGGAGACACATGACAAGGTAACACAGTGCATCACAGTCCATGAAGAGAGTTGCCAAGGGCCAGCATAGCCCCATTGGAGACACATGGCAAGGTAACACAGTGCATCACAGTCCATGAAGAGAGTTGCCAAGGGCCAGCATAGCCTCATTGGAGACACATGACAAGGTAACACAGTGCATCACAGTCCATGAAGAGAGTTGCCAAGGGCCAGCATAGCCTCATTGGAGACACATGACAAGGTAACACAGTGCATCACAGTCCATGAAGAGAGTTGCCAAGGGCCAGCATAGCCTCATTGGAGACACATGACAAGGTAAAAGAGTGCAACAGGCACAACAAAAAACTGATAAAAAGGCCAAATGGCAACAATATAAATACAAATTCAACATGTGGACGGAGGATTATTATCTGCCACCATGGAGCATATCCAGATCCTCCACTTACTGGTCATCCTCTTCATTGTCCTGTGCATGTCCAGCTCCAGATTCAGGCCTTGAACGTAATTGCATAATTTCACGCAGAGTCAAGTCCTGAACCCGGAGCTGGGCCTGCATGGTGTCGTTCATCCCTCTCAGGACAGCTGCGTTCCTCAACACGGCCTGCTCTACTCTTGCTATCCCTTCTAGCATGAGCCATGCTGAGTCACAGCCTAAAATAAAATAAAAATTAATATTAAGGATAATTACACAACAGAATAAAAGATTTTAATACATACATTGTCATCATAAAGACAAATAATTATTTACATCAATTATTTTTCATATATTCTTTACACATGAATTAGGTTATTCAGACAGACAGAAATCATTAAAGGCTCATGTTACTCAAACATGTTGAACCCTTTAATTGGTTTTAGATGATCCACTTATACAGCTTGAGTGTATCAAATCTTGTTAAAGGATTTACATTGTACTTACATCAGCAATTTAAAAATTCAATTTAGACTGTGGTAGGCACACCTATCCTTAAACATTTTGGCATTGAGGACAAGCTGTGTAAACATAGCAACCAGAAGAAATTACATTCCCACTGGGTTAGACAAGAGATAATGTATCCACATTTGGACATAAAATTTTGGATCCAAGTAGTGGTGTTTGGTATATGTAGTGATATCCAATTAAAGGGACACTGAACCTAAATATTTAATGGACTGATTCAGATAGAGCATGACATGACAAATCTTTAGAAATTACACATATTCATTATATGTTTTAATTGTCAAGCTATATTTTGAATGCAAGAATGTTGGTTTTTATGGAAGCCAATATTTGTTGATGAACCTTGTTTGTGCATGCTGGTTGATGGATACATTCATCCAACAATAAAGAAATGATGGCCACATTTATTTTATTGTTTAAACTAATTATAGGAATAAGTTGTTTTCAATAAATATATCAAGAGAATGACGAATAATTCATAAGAGTATTCTATTATACATTGGCTTAACATTGCATGCTGGATTTGAATCACAATTTAACCAATTTAACTTCACTGTACCTTTAAGTATCTTATAAAGTGTATTTAGAATGATACTTACAGCTGTGCCTGGGAAGGACAATCTGACACCCAGGACAATGAAGGTTTAAACAGGGGGGAGGGATGGGATTGGCTTGGGGAGGGATGGGATTGGCTCGGGGAGGGATGGGAATGGCTTGGGGAGTGGTGAGCTGCTGCTCCAGGGTAGGCCGTACAGCTGGGGAGTGGGGAGTTTGGGTCTGGGCAGCTGTACGGGCCAGAATACGGGGAGAGCGGCGAAGGGGGGTGTATGTGCGTTTTTTTGGAGGGACAGGATATGAAATATGGGAAGGGCTGGCAGTGGTCGGGGCATGGTCATGGGTTTGGTGATGGGAAGGGCTCTGGGTGTGTGCAGAGGTGTGGCCATGGTCAGGGGTGTGTGCACGGGGAGGGGTCTGTGACTGGGCAGGGGCGGAATCCAGATGACCAGAAGTGGTGGATCCATCTGAAAATGTAAAAGAAATATATTAACATCTCATACATCCTGACATCAAATCAACGCATTTAAAATTGATTATGTTTTCAATATACCTCGAAGTGTGTTTGAATCTGTAAACTATTCTGAAATGAGGATATGGTATCTATATAGGCACTCAGATGAATCTCAATGACTGTCTGTACAATGTGAAACTTATTATTGTGTTTTGGCATGGAATATGCATGTGACATAATGATGGCATGAATTATATATTCTTAAAAAAATATATACAAGCAGATTTTCATGCTGCCTGATATAGAAAGGGGGCAGTAGTGTATTTGAACAGACAAATAATATTCCTTTTTAAAGGGAAAAAGCTGTAGACTTTGAATGTCTTCAATAAAATGATTTCAAAAAAAGAAACATGTTGGAAACATGATAGATATATTTCACATACCATCAGACTCCAAGGCAGCCTCTTCCTCCTCCATCCCACATGTGACATCAATCTCTGTAAAACATAACATGTTGTGTACACCTTAAGATCAGATATTATAACATATGTTACTGTTGCTCAAATACGCACATCAATGTTGCATTAAAGATATACACACACAAAGTTATGATTTACATCATTTTGATGGAGCATACAAATGACAATAGATTTGTTATTGTCAATAAATCAGAATATTAATGTATTGTTTGTCTTAATGTTAAATTCATAAAAGCATAGTACATAGAACATTTAAGATTTCTCATGTGTGTATCACTTGATGACTGTTGTTAAAAAAAAAAAAAAATGAAAAAAACATATGTTAGACATCTTATGAATAACAAATGTGTAGAATAATAAAGTAGAAATTATTAATCGCTCAATATAAAAAATAAATATATAATCAGAAGATAAATTCTATGATTTTTTATAATGTTATGCTTCATCGGAATCATGATCATAATATTGATTAGCAATACACCTTCAATTACATATAAATGAGTCAATGGACTTACCAGGAGTCCGCAAAGGCGGCTCTATGTCACTGCTGGATTCCTGTGGGCTTCCCACACCAACTCTCTCTATGAATGATATAGATATATATTATTAAACACATTTTGGATATCACTAAATCACATCTGTCTAGAATTTTAACATTAATCAACTTTAAAATGTGAAGAATAGAGCAGTCATTACACCAGAAAATGCTTGATTGAATCAAGGGGATTCTGTAAACATATCTGTATTCAACATATGTTTAATGTCAGACTACATTAGACATCAAATTCATCTCAGATGCTGCTATTGCATATCTAAATATACCCAATGATCAATGTTCTTAACCCTTTAAGGACACAGCTTTCACTTAGCTCAATTGTTTTATGACGGAATAATTCCGTCATATGTCCTTAAGAAGTTACAAGAATACACACAAACCACATATTGAGGAGCATCTGTTGACAAATCTAAACAAACATGTGTCACATCGACCCATTTTTTCAATGTACAGTAATCTTGTTTAGGACACAACACATATTTATCACAATACATAACAAACTTTATTATTACAAATATGTAATCATGGTGCTGTTAGAGTATGCAGATATATATAAAGTAACTCCAACAGATAATTAGATTTATATATCAATAGTTTTTAATAAAAATAATGTAATGATGAATGAATCTATTTTGTCTTAAAGGGACACTGACATGATTAATTTAAATAATTGATTTCTATGTTCAAACTGTAAAAAATGATTTAACATTGACTCCTATTATAATTCGAATGTTGTTCGATATTAATCTTAAAGGCAGATAAGGAATATTGGATTCAATAAATATTGTTTGTTGAAGGTATCCACCAATCATCAATATAAACCCAGGTTGGTCAACAAATATTTAGATGCACATAAACGTACTTTCTTTATTTTAAAATACATTTAGCAATAGAATATGTCACATATGATGATAGTATTATATTTTATGTTTATTAATATTGCATACTGTATGTGAAAGACAATATTAATAATTGTAGTTCAGTATCCCTTTAATCTAAAATTAAATAGATTCCACAATGTTGTTGTTTGTTAATGAATTATCTACTCCATATGTTGATGTAATGAATGGTATTGAGCATGCAATTAAAATCAAATATGTTATTTAAGTATATCCGAATAATTATATAATTTTCATCTATTAAATAGACATTACATATAAATATTGAACAATGTGTATTTAGTATGTAATGTTCATTCCATGTTTCTAAGACAAATGTCAATTAAAATGAGACATACCATACTGTGACAAGCCCTGGCTTGAGGATCCAGCAGCCACATCCATATCTGTAATATATTAAATGAGGATTGCATATCATTAATACTAATCATGCCATGTTTAAAATATTTACATTAATAACAAATCAATAGAAAAATATTAATCCTTTGGTAGTCCCATGAGTTAATAGTTTCCGCAATTAAATGAATGATAAATATATCCTGGACTCTTATTTTCAATCAGTTGTGTTGTTTACTGTATCTTTAAGAATATATGCTTGTTATTACATAATCATCAATTGATGGCCATATGTTATAATTTATTAGTATTATTCGTTTTTTATTAGATATAATATTTAAAATAAGAATACTGTATTCTTCACTAATCTAAGATTTTCCATTTAATTTTTAACAACATGTATAAAGCAATGCCACTTTCCGCAAACCCATGTTAACGTGGATGAGAAATGCCATTTTCGCGATCATTGCGCAATGATTCCAAGCGGAATTACGCATCCGTCATTTGAACAACATGTATAAAGCAATGCCACTTTCCGCAAACCCATGTTAACGTGGATGCGAAATTACATTTCCGCTCTGTGACGCATATTCTGTAGAGCGCAAGAAACATCATTCCAATTTCATGTATCACTAATGTAAAATCAGATATCTAAACATCATATGTAGTGTATGTTGTGAGATCTGTATAGGTTTAGTATCTGACTAAATACACATTTTGGATTTTTAACATTATAAATATTATATGAAGTTGGATAATTACCTGGTTCAGATTCTCTATCGGGTCCTCCCAGGCCACCGGACGGAGAAGCATCTGCCCTGTCCCCCGCGTCAGGACTTTCAGATCCCGCAGCTGGGAGGGAAGAAGAGGAGGCCGAGGATGGCGAGGATCTAAATCTTTTGGGGACCCGGAGATTGAGGAGCTCGCATAAAGTCACCTCATAAGGGAGTAGGTACAGTTTCCGCGGGGCCTTTCTTTGGCCCCCTCTTTTACGGGCTTGTACCCAGTCCCTTATGAGGTTGACTTTTTTCGATAAACGCAACCTCATATCTCCGAATCTCCTCATGATCTGATCCTGGGTCCTCTGGACGTCACACACCAATCTAACCGCATTGGTGATAGACTCCCAGAGGGCCTTCTTAACAGGCGCATCTGTCGAGCTCCTCTTGTTCCCAAACAGCTGGGGATAAAAGTCCTTGACGGCGTGGACCAGTGCAGCGCTCTCCTCCTTGGTGAACCTGGGAACTGACATGCCTGCTGGGTTGTACAATAAATATATTATAATAATATAAACTGCCTGCAGGCATTAGAGAACTGACAAAGATGGCAACGTGTAATGGACTTTTATATGGTGAAGTAAACATGAGATGCACCATGGGACAATTTATCTGTACATCTGATTGGATAAAAGTTTGAAATATTGTTATAATGTCTGTGAGACCATCCTGACTCAAGTTGTGTTTGTGTGATGAACTCTGATTGGCCGTTCCTTAATGTTTCATATCTTAGTAACTTCCTTACACATACCTCATGGTGGTGCTGTAACTTCATTTTTCATGTAGACTTATTTGTAACTCATGGGCCTGTCATGCGGATATGTGTGACGCATATTTAATATCCGTGATCCGTGAAATATTAATGATTAAATACTCTTTAAAATCTAATCCTGTCACATTATTAATGTTGTAGACATTTCTCGGTTTAATAACGGTCTGTTTCTTTAATACAAATACACATTTAATATTGTATGTCTTTATTGTTCTTTAAATAAATTTATTGTGAAGTATTGACATTGCTCTATTAAATGTATTTATAATGCACATTGATTGTGTGCTATTGCGTGACATTACACTAATGTTTAAATATGCTAATCTGGTGTTTGAAGATGCGTTTCCCACGCAATATTTATTAATGTTAAAATTCCGGGAAGAATGTCAGTAACTTTGATAATCTGTTTATAAATGTTAAACTACAGCTTTGTTATTCGCAAATAAACCTCGAGCTTGTATTTCTCTGAAGTGCTCATATATGTTATTGTGCAATGGCGTCTTTAGTTTTAAAGAGACATTACAAACAAACAATTGTATCAAATGATCTGTAGAGATAGAAGATTGTTTAGACTTTAAAATGTAAATCATTTTATCTTAGTATTTATATATCCTCAACATAAGAAATTTAAATGCACATGGTTGAGCCAATCACATAAGGCATCTCTGTGCATCCACCAATCTTCATCTACTGAGCCTATCTCGATATGCTTTTCAAGCAAAGTATGTCAAGATAGGAAGAGAAGTAAATACACTATTTCAAGCTCTTAAAGGGACACTGTCCAAACAAATTTACCATTGGTGATTGAGCATGAAATGTTAATCAACTTTATTATTTAATACGATTATCAAATGTTAAGTTATCTTGTTATGTTTCTTTGAAAATCAATAATGATATTTTATATTACGGACAATTGTTTAATAAAAACCTGGGTTGTCCTTGACGATTGTTGCATCAATTATTCCAAACAATCAAGTTCTGTCCAGAGTACTGAAGCAAATAAATTAGCTATTTACTGCCTTATTTCTAAAGTAATGATAGCAACATCACAATGAGCATTCATAATATGAGACAAGTTTTAAAGTTGATTAAAATAGAATACTCATTCAGAATGTATAAATCATTGTTTTTTTAAATGGCTACCTTTAAGTATATTTTGAGTTCATGTCCCTTTAAATAAACATTTCACAATAATGCTTAATATATCATAAACCTAGGCACCTTCCTTTTGCTAAATGAGTCTAACATATGAGTAAAGCTAATTTAGATTAACTTCTAGATTGTTTTACACACTGACTGAAATATATTTATTAAATGAGGTCTTTTTTAGCCTTCAGCGTAGAGGGACATTAAGCTATATGTTATGTATGCATTTTGTATCATAATCTTATATTTGACCAACTTAATATGTTTTGTTATTCAATCATTATATTGTAATTATATATATTCGTGGATTAAATACATCTCTACATAGGCTATTTTGATGCTGATTGTTGTTTGCATATAGATGCCTTATATCATTGACTAAGATATGTGCATTTATTTTTATTTTAACAAGTATATTTAAAGACTGAATGTAATTCTATAGTACATTCTAAATATGTTTAAATTCTTGTATGATATTTGTAACAATGTATACAAAATATACATTTTGAATGACCCCTTTAAGGACCCAAACATATTGTATTTTGATTTAACATTGACAAAATAAACTAAAGGGGAAATTACATTCTATATAGATATTTGATGTCTAACCCAAGAGGTAAGATTGTAATAAATACATAATATTACTAAGTATAGTTAAATGACTCCACTAGAAAATTACATAGATTAACCTGGCATCCAATAACTAATTATTAAAAATTATAAAGTTAAATGACCTACCATTTATAAATGTAATAATTGTAAAATATTTTCTAATAATGTTTTGAGATACCTAAGGAAGATACATGATCTTATACAATTCTTTTTACATTCAACAACACTGTCACTTTCATGTAATTGAACCACTTCACCTTATTAAATGTTAAAACAATCATAATATTAATACATATCCTAAATATTTTTAATATATACTTTTTCAATATAAAAGCATTGAAGAATATGACTCCCCAATTAATGTTAAAAGATATCTTTTAATATTCTCTGAAGAATTTTATTTTCTACTATTAATGCATTATTTTCTCTTATGCATGTGCTTGTCAAATAGCCAACTACCAGTCATGGGAGTCCAAGTTTTATTTATTTACAGATTATATTGATATATATTAGAATCTGCTAAAAAAAAACATATATTTAATAGAAAATAATTAAATATTCCATGAAGTCATCAGATGCCAATCTGAAATGACAAATAATAAAAATGGAACAAAGTTAATACACACGTTGTAAAATATTCATAAAATACATTTAAAATCATATGGTGTCTATGCTCTAACTTTGATCAACATTTTTTAAAGATAATCATTACATTCATTTTAAATTAATGAAATACATACACCATTATATTGTTGATTAAAAATAATATTTAAATTTCAAAAATTAAATTTATACATAATAATGTATATCACATGTAAACAATATATGTATGCTGAACATAAATGTAATATTTCATGTCCATTCAAATACCTCTATATCAACTATAATATGTATTCCTTTTTCTGATTGTGATCCCTAAATATCTAATTAAGAACTAAATATGACTAATGTATGTAAGCTACTAATATTCTACAGTCTTCACTAGCATGCATTGGTACACCAACCTGGACAATGCATGGTCTTTGAAAGTCAATTCAGGGGTAAACAGTTGATCTTCAATAGGTGTCTTATTCATCAGTTCATTAAATAGAGGACTGGGAAATACCATCTAAAAAAGTAAAATCATCTAAGTGTCTGATTGTGATCCCTAAATATCTAATTAAGAACTAAATATGACTAATGTATGTAAGCTACTAATATTCTACAGTCTTCACTAGCATGCATTGGTACACCAACCTGGACAATGCATGGTCTTTGAATGTCAATTCAGGGGTAAACAGTTGATCTTCAATAGGTGTCTTATTCATCAGTTCATTAAATAGAGGACTGGGAAATACCATCTAAAAAGGAAAATCATCTAAGTGTCTGATTGTGATCCCTAAATATCTAATTAAGAACTAAATATGACTAATGTATGTAAGCTACTAATATTCTACAGTCTTCACTAGCATGCATTGGTACACCAACCTGGACAATGCATGGTCTTTGAATGTCAATTCAGGGGTAAACAGTTGATCTTCAATAGGTGTCTTATTCATCAGTTCATTAAATAGAGGACTGGGAAATACCATCTAAAAAAGTAAAATCATCTAAGTGTCTGATTGTGATCCCTAAATATCTAATTAAGAACTAAATATGACTAATGTATGTAAGCTACTAATATTCTACAGTCTTCACTAGCATGCATTGGTACACCAACCTGGACAATGCATGGTCTTTGAAAGTCAATTCAGGGGTAAACAGTTGATCTTCAATAGGTGTCTTATTCATCAGTTCATTAAATAGAGGACTGGGAAATACCATCTAAAAAGGAAAATCATCTAAGTGTCTGATTGTGATCCCTAAATATCTAATTAAGAACTAAATATGACTAATGTATGTAAGCTACTAATATTCTACAGTCTTCACTAGCATGCATTGGTACACCAACCTGGACAATGCATGGTCTTTGAATGTCAATTCAGGGGTAAACAGTTGATCTTCAATAGGTGTCTTATTCATCAGTTCATTAAATAGAGGACTGGGAAATACCATCTACAAAATAGAAAATCATCTAAGTGTCTCCAATAGGATGTCTCCACAGCCTTATTCTATCAAATAGTTTGCACTTACCATGTGAACATGTCTTTGTATGGTTTTCAAGGTCAGCAGAATTTAAATATGCCAGACATGATCCCATTGGTATACTTCAATTTCAATCTTGGCTTTTTCCCCACTGTCAGTCTTGGAAATCTTCACTGTCAGGCTTCAAATTGTTCCCTTTCAGTCTTTATATTAAGTCATCTCCCTAATGTAAGAAATTATATATAAAGATTTCATACAAGTGTGTGAATCAGTTCTGTACCCCTCTCCCACCCCCCATTTCATAATAAATATCTATCACTAGCTTACTAAGCCTGTGTATGAACCTGTGTTATTTTCTATCAAGTGTGAAGATGAGTCATATTGAGCAGAACAAACCTCTGTGTGACATTGAACCATAGTCATTCTAGAGTATCCCTTTCTGATTATGTACATAAGTAATGTGTAAACAAAGTTATATTTTTAAAAATGTATGCCATATGATGTATTTGTGTACAAATCATGCCAGAAACAGTCCATACATTTCTACTTACCATCTGATGTCCTCTATAAAAACCAGGTGGCAAAGACTCGCTATAGGACCCAATGCCCAGAGCATCCCCTATATTATGAGAAATAAATATTATTATAACATTTGATCAATACTAACATGTTTGCACAATTCTCTACTTGTCATTTCCCTAGAGTTCACATCTATTGAAAATACTCCAGTGTAACTTCTATTATTTACCGTCTAAAGTGGCGGTTGATGACGTCTGCTCTGACATCAAGTCCCTCGTCCTGGAATTCCCCCTCTAGAACAGGATCATCCTCCTCATCTCTGAGGAGGTCTCTGTCCACCGGGACGGCCTGCAGCATCCCAGCCCGCTGTGCAATATTATGCAGGACGCTACAGGCTACAACGATCTTAGCCACCTTCTTTGGGTTGTACTGGAGTGCTCCTCCAGAACGGTCCAGGCACCTGAATCTCATCTTCAGGAGCCCGAACATCCTTTCAACCACCGCCCTGGTTCTCTTATGAGCCCTATTGTAGCGCTCCTCAGACACATCAGTTGGGCTACGCAAGGGGGTAATGAGCCAAGGCCGGCTCATGTACCCAGAATCACCTATAAATTTAGAACAGAACATAATTCAAACAGAATACTTAAACTAGTATATTGTTGTATAAATATATTTTTTAAAAACCATAATCCATATTAAAAGTTGTCAGAAACATAAAAAAAATAAATAAATTTATATATAAATCTGTATCTAGCCATTTCATCTAAGACATGCTACATATGCGTATTTCTCCTAAACCAAACCTTGTGTAAAATGCTAACTACATGTTTACATTGCATTCTCTATATGAACACTTAAGGTAAGACATGCTACATATCTGCATTTCAATAAAACTAGACATTAGCAGAAATAGACAATGACAGGGTTAAATTGCATGAGATAATATCTTGCCATTTCATCTAAGACATGCTACATATGCGTATTTCTCCTAAACCAAACCTTGTGTAAAATGCTAACTACATGTTTACATTGCATTCTCTATATGAACACTTAAGGTAAGACATGCTACATATCTGCATTTCAATAAAACTAGACATTAGCAGAAATAGACAATGACAGGGTTAAATTGCATGAGATAATATCTTGCCATTTCATCTAAGACATGCTACATATGCGTATTTCTCCTAAACCAAACCTTGTGTAAAATGCTAACTACATGTTTACATTGCATTCTCTATATGAACACTTAAGGTAAGACATGCTACATATCTGCATTTCAATAAAACTAGACATTAGCAGAAAAAGACAATGACAGGGTTAAATTGCATGAGATAATATCTTGCCATTTCATCTAAGACATGCTACATATGCGTATTTCTCCTAAACCAAACCTTGTGTAAAATGCTAACTACATGTTTACATTGCATTCTCTATATGAACACTTAAGGTAAGACATGCTACATATCTGCATTTCAATAAAACTAGACATTAGCAGAAAAAGACAATGACAGGGTTAAATTGCATGAGATAATATCTTGCCATTTCATCTAAGACATGCTACATATGCGTATTTCTCCTAAAACAAACCTTGTGTAAAATGCTAACTACATGTTTACATTGCATTCTCTATCTGAACACTTAAGGTAAGACATGCTACATATCTGCATTTCAATAAAACTAGACATTAGCGTCGGTAAATAACAAATGGTTAAATTTAATCCTATAGCTGAACATGACGCTAACAGTTAAAAAATACAGGGGCAATTGTCAAAATAATTAACCATGTTGTGCACAAATACTCACCAACGAGATAACCAGGGGGCATTTGTCTTTCCTCAAACTGTCTCCACAGGGACGACAGAGAGAGGATGCGGGCATCATGACAAGCACCTCCAAAATTCGCATACACATGCATAATCCTCATCCGTGCGTCACAAACATACTGCACGTTGAGGCTATGAAAATGTTTGCGATTTCTGAAGGGCAAGTCATCAATTGGAGCACGCAGCGCAATGTGGGTACAATCAATGGCTCCCAAGACATTGGGCAATTGAGCAATATCAAAGAATTCCCGCTTCAGGCGCCTCCAATCACCATCATTCTGTGGGAATCCTATGTATTGCTTACTGATACGTACCATGGCGTCCAGAAAGTTATCAAACACCACAGAGAATGTACCTTGAGCCAGGCCATGCATGTACAGTTCTCCTGATTGAAAACTCCCGGAGGCCAGGACGTATAGACAGCTTAGCATCTTACTCATGGGGGGAACAGCAGTCCTTATTTGTATACGTGGCTCCAAATGAGGTTTAAGAAGATCGTAAAGGCCAATGAGCTGTTCGCGATCGAGCCGATACTTATCAAAAACCTCAAAGTCACTCATGTTTTCCAAGGTGGGTCTCACCCTGTAGACACGAGGACCTCGAACCAGACGACCCCTTCGTCTCGGTCTGAGCCGCCGAGGCTGCCTGATTCGACCAACAGCTAGTTCGCCAATAGCAGCACCAGCAGCGTCTACCATGTCATCGTCATCCATCTTTCAAAACAGCGTAACAAGGTATGCACTTGATCTGATGTGGATCACAAGTGATGCATTGGCCATGTTGTTTGGGGGATTTATAGTACAATTAGTCCAATGGTAGTGAGTTTGTAATGATTGCTAATTGGATTAACTTGTTTGTATGTGAGCGGCGCGAATGCTTTCACAGTGGGCGTTTATTTGTTGTTTGCTGAAATGTTAGTTTCAAACAATGATTCTCAATGTGAAAGTGTCAAATATCACACATACAGTGCATGTTTGTAATGTTTGATCATATGCGTAATCAATATTTCCTAAACGCGATCTTATAGTAACAAGCACACGTCCAGGCTAACATGAATGAAAGTGCATAGTTGTGTATAATGTGCATCGAATGTGATCGATCAATGTTGCTGCAATATTGTTTGTAAACGATAAAGTAACAGCTGCCATCTGTAGTATTGTATATATAAGTGATTGCCGAGCAGTCAATATTGTATGCGTCCCTTTAAAATCGCAATAATAATTCCGAACTTCCCGTCTGCCATCTGTAGTATTGTATATATAAGTGATTGCCGAGCTGTCAATATTGTACGCGTCCCTTTCAAATCGCAATAATAATTCCGAACTTCCCGTCTGCCATCTGTAGTATTGTATATATAAGTGATTGCCGAGCTGTCAATATTGTATGCGTCCCTTTCAAATCGCACTAATACTGAATAACTTCCCGTCTGCCATCTGTAGTATTGTATATATAAGTGATTTCCGAGCTGTCAATATTGTATGCGTCCCTTTCAAATCGCACTAATACTGAATAACTTCCCGTCTGCCATCTGTAGTATTGTATATATAAGTGATTGCCGAGATGTCAATATTGTATGCGTCCCTGTAAAATCGCAATAATACTGAAGAACTTCCGGCTGTCATCTGTAGTATTGTATATATAAGTGATTGCCGAGATGTCAATATTGTATGCGTCCCTGTAAAATCGCAATAATACTGAAGAACTTCCGGCTGTCATCTGTAGTATTGTATATATAAGTGATTGCCGAGATGTCAATATTGTATGCGTCCCTTTCAAATCGCACTAATACTGAATAACTTCCGGCTGTCATCTGTAGTATTGTATATATAAGTGATTGCCGAGATGTCAATATTGTATGCGTCCCTTTCAAATCGCACTAATACTGAATAACTTCCGGCTGTCATCTGTAGTATTGTATATATAAGTGATTTTCGATCTGACGATATTGTATGCGTCCCATAAAAATTGCACGAATACTGAATAACTTCCGGCTGTCATCTGTAGTATTATATATATAATTGATGTGCGATCTGACAATATTTCTTAATTGTCCCATTGAAATCTCCATAATAATGCTGTTCAAAAGTGTGTTTTACGTATATGTTGTATTGTAGTATTGAGTGTTAAAGTTCCTAAAGGGGCGGTACAGTGGTGAATCTGTGATGTGTATGGTTGAATCTTCTAATGACGTCATGATATTATTAACCTGCCTATGTAGTTGTGAAATCCTCATTGTGTTGTTGTATTGTGCTACATTGTTATTGTGTGCTGAATAAAATCTAAATGTGTGCTTTGTGGTTGCGTGATGGGTGATGCGTGTTATGTACATGTACGTATATATTGTGATTGTGTCCCACATATGCTGACTTCTATATAGCGGTCTGGCATTGTTGTTCCTTCCCATAAAGTGACATTTGTAATCTGGTGTAATGATGTTCTTGTTGTACGTAATTCCTAATGGTTTCTGGTGATGGAATCATGATGTTAAAAGTACAGTAAAATCCATATGTTGTGTTTTGTGATTCCTCGAGAGAATGTAATGTGTTTTTCCCCCATCATTTGAATGCACATGTATGATTGAATGTTAAAAGTAATGTATGTGCATCCATGAGTGATCATGTGTTAAGCCTATGTAGATATGCAGTTGCTGCAAGCATATGAGTTGAATAACAGAAATGCAATAATAAAGGTAAATGAGAGATGTTTCCCATTGTGTAGTGTTTGTGAATCCAGAAATGTGTATTGAATTTTATTTTAATTGTAAATGTAATTTTATTGAAATAATAATGTGTTACTAGTGATGGGGATTTGTAGTTGATGTAATCTAAAAGTGTTAAAAATATTTATGGTGTGGTGAATATTTAATATTAAAAAACATAAGTCCACCATAGGGAAATAGTAATTTCTTGATCTATTTATCATAGCTGGGTCTAACGCATGAAATCATGTATTTTCTAGCGCTGGTATTTGGAGTTTTTCAGTCTACGCTATTTGCGTGCGTTAGGGAAATGAGGGTTTCGCGTGCACGAGCACGTCTTCCCAATAGAAGTCAATGGAGGCTCCAAAGATTTCTATTTTTTTTTTTCTAAGACTGGTTTTCCTCGTAAAGTGAGTGACGTCATGAGCTTGTGTGAAAAAGTAACTAAATCGTGTTCTTTTTGTAATAAATAAATATTTTGTGTATGTAATGTGGTGTATATTGTTTGTATGCATCGATGAGTGTATGTTTGTGATAATGTTATTCGTTAGATGTAGGTATATGAGGGTCTTTTCCCGTATGTCCATGTAAGTCAATGGGAAAATGGATTTGTGTGGATTTTTTTCAAACACCCGAGATCTCGCAACTTTAATCCTTTGTATTTTAAAGAAAAAATAAAAAATACGAAAAATAAAGATAGTGTTGTGTTTGTATGAGTGTAAGTGTACTTTGTGTAATATTTGTTTTGTGATTCGTGGATGTTTTTTTGTGCGGTATATGTTTACTACTGGGTCTGAGGTGGCGGTAGAAAGTTGAGCGTTAGGTGTATTTTGAGTCGCGGTAAATAAACTCTAAATACCGGAGTGCGTAAAAAACCCGCGTTAGGAGCCTCTAACGCTGGTTTTGACGGCTACCGCCGAACTTTAAATCTAGGCCTAAGATAGCTACAATGTAATTATTAATTATATTGTAGCTATCTTAGGGTTTATTTTACAGGTAAGTATTTAGTTTTAAATAGGAAAAATTTATTAAAGTATAGTGTAGTGTTAGGTGTAATTGTAACTTAGGTTAGTTTTTAGTTTACAGGTACATTTCTCTTTATTTTAGCTAGGTAAGCTATTAAATAGTTAATAACTATTTAATAGCTATTGTACCTAGTTAAAATAAACTGAAAGGTACCTGTAAAATAAAAATAAATCCTAAGATAGCTACAATATAATTATTATTTATATTGTAGCTATATTAGGGTTTATTTTAAAGGTAAGTATTTAGTTTTAAATAGGATTAATTTAGTTCATAATAGAAATATGATTTAGATTTATTTAATTAATATTTAAGTTAGGGGGGTGTTAGGGTTAGTGTTAGACTTAGGTTTAGGGGTTAATAAATTTATTACAGTGGCGGCGGTGTAGTGGGGGGCAGGATAGGGGTTAATAAATGTATTATAGGTGGCGACGGTGTAGGGGGGGCAGATTAGGGGTTAATAAATTTAATATAGGTTGCGGCAGGGTCAGGGAGCGGCGGTTTAGGGGTTAAACTCTTTATTTATTTGCGGCGAGGTGCGGGATCGGCAGTATAGGGGTTAATAACTTTATTATAGGGGGGGCAGGATAAGGGGTTACTAGGTATCATGTAGGTGGCGGTGGGCTCCGGGAGCGGCGGTTTAGGGGTTAATATGTATAGAGTAGCTTGCGGTGGGCTCCGTGAGCGGCGGTTTAGGGGTTAATCATTTTATTTAGTTGCGGCGGTGTAGGGGGGGACAGATTAGCGGTGTTTAGACTCGGGGTACATGTTAGGGTGTTTGGTGCAGACAGCTCCCATAGAAATCAATGGGATGTCTGTCATCAGCGAACTTGTACTTTCGCTATGGTTAGACTCCCATTGATTCGTATGGGATCCGCCGCCTCCAGGGTGGCGGTTTGAAAACCAGGTACGCTGGGCCGGAAAAGTGCCGAGCGTACTTGCTAGTTTTTTGATAACTAGCAAAAGTAGTCAGATTGTGCCGCACTTGTGTGCGGAACATCTGGAGTGACGTAAGAATCGATCTGTGTCAGACTGAGTCCGGCGGATCGAAGTTTACGTCACAAAATTCTACTTTTGCCAGTCTCTAGCCTTTGATAACTAAGGCGAATCAGCCTCGCCACAAATACGCTGCGGAATTCCAGCGTATTTGAGGTTGACGGCTTGATAACTACCCCCCTTTGTGTGACCTGGTCTGTGATGTTCTGGAAGTCATGGAGATAAATGTTACAAATTGTGTAGGTAATTCAACTGATGGTGCCTCCAACATGCAAGGACAATATAATGGATTCACCACATGGCTAAGTACTAAGGCACCTGGCCAAATCCACGTGTGGTGTTATGCACATGTGCTAAATTTAGTAATGATGGAAGTCACCAAAATGTCTGTAGTAGCAGTATCATTTTTTGGATTGCTAAATTCATGTGCTGTGTTTATTCGAGACTCATACCTTCGAATGAATGTGTGGCGAGAAAAATGCAATGAAGAGAGAAGGAGATCCATTTCTGTAATTGGAGAAACAAGATGGTGGTCTAAAGAATCAGCACTTACTAAAGTGTTTGGTTCTTATAATGACCCAAGTCTAGCCATGTATGTTGATCTGATCCAAACAATGGAAGAGATATCATCATCAAATGATTTTAATGCAGAAACAAGATTTAAGGCTGGCATATATTTCGAATCCCTAAAAAAAATTCAATACAATACTAACAGCTCAGACATATCTATTAATATTCAGTAAAACAACTCCCTTGTCTCTCTACCTGCAAACTCAAGGTTTGGATGTGCTACAAGCATATTGAATGGTAAATGAAACCACGGACAATTTAAAAATATATCGTCAGGATTTTCTTGGAGTAAGGGAGGCAGCAAACAAGTTTGTAATTTTGGCAAATGACAAGTTGGAGAAATTGGACAGTGAAGTTATCGTTGAGTCAGATTTCCCAACGTGCCGAGTACCCAAAAAAAAAGAGGTTACCTGGTGAGCTTGCAGCAGATCCTATCCAGTTGGTATGTGATAAATTCAGAGTAGAGGTTTATAATGTTGCATTAGACAAAATCGTCACTAATCTGCAGAACCGTTTTACAACACATGGTCAGCTGTTTGCTGATTTAGCTTGTTTGGATCCCAGAAATTTTCAGGACATACTCCAACACCTTCCTTCAAATGCTCTGGAATGACAGAGCAGCTTAGTTGTTAAATGTGATTCAGCTGCATCCAAAGAACAACTGCAAAGGGAGTTGCTTGATTTTGCATCAAAATGGAACAGATTAAAAATGTCTCTTGTTGAAGAGTACATTGATGCCAACGTTGAAAACCAGGATGTTGATGAAGACGTCCTTTATCATCTGACCTCTGAAGCTGAAGAACAACAGCATTCTAATGTAGGTCAGATTAGGGCAAAGTGCAGGACTTGCAAAAATGTTATTGCATGCTGCTATAATGTATTGCTGCGTTACAACTTGTACAGTTTAGCTTACAGTTCACTTTTCAATGCATACAAGCTGACACTGACACTTTCCTCTTCCCAAGTGGCATGTGAAAGGTCTTTTTCCAAACTTAAGTATGTCCTGAACAGACTTAGAAATTCCCTTTCACAGCAACATTTAGAAGCCTTTATGCTGATGTCATCAGAAAAGGTGCTTTGATGTCACTAAGTAATGAGACAATTATTAATGTTTTGGCTTCCAAAAGCCGCTTGCTGCAAGGTTTGTTACTGGATTAAAGCAGGGCAGTCAAATCAAACTTTCCAGAAGCTATGATTTTTTGTTTTACAGGTTGTTAAACCGTTACTTAAATATTGTTAACAGTTAAATATTTTTTTTTTACGCTTGTATTTTGTATTTATATATTTCTGCACTTTGTTGTTATCTACTATGCATCCAGAATGTTTGGTGTTTGTAAAGTTAAATTGTAATACTATTTAAAGAAAGGAAGAGTATGTGTTCAGTTATGCACTTTTATTATTACTTGAATGTAGTTTGATATTTATTTTCACTATGTAGATTTGTGATGTCCCACAAGGTTAATGTGTATATATACATTTCTGCACTTTGTTATTATCTGTGTATCAGATAGTTTGATATTTTTCATATTTAAATTATTGTATTATTTAAAGAATGGAGGACTATGTGTTCAATATCTCTAAAGTGCTGTTCCTGGCAAGAAACATGTAAGCTGTCTATTGGTCATTGTTTCTGCTGTGCAGTATCTTTCTCTTTTTTTTTAATTTCTTTTTTTATAACATATGTTCTAATAAAGTATTGACGTTTCACCTTAATATCCCTAGGCAAAGATGCATAATTTTGTTGCCCCTATTTCACAAACATTGCACTGTTAGAAGATCTATCCATTATGTACCTAGCATATTCTTCACGAGTTTACATACATTATACAAAAAGAATAAAAAAAAAAAAGGAAGAATATCCCATATCCCAATTACCCACTGTGAAAAATCGGGCATGTACATTCTATGGGCACGGCGCGGCAAAATTTAGGGCTGGTCTAAAAATTTTCCAGAGCTGCTTTTCATTCCCAGTCCGGCCCTGGTTGGCTTTCCTATAGTATCTAAGAAGGTTAACTTTATTTTGAAAGTTTAAGAATTTGATTAGTACCAACCAAGGTCTAGCATTCCCTTCCTTATTTGGTTGTATGGGCCCAACCCTGTGTGCTCTTTCTACTGTAAGGGGGTTGGATAATGGTAACCCTAACAATTCTGGGAGCCTGGTTAAGGAGAATGTTAAAAGGTCTTGAAATTCATTGGTTTCTGGGAGACCAACCAACCTAATATTATTGCGGAAAGAGCGGTCTTCCAGATCTTCCACTCTCGCCTGTAGTGCTTCAATTTGGTTTTTATTGGTCAGTATAGAGTTCTCTTGGGTATAAACCTTATCCTCGACATCCAAGACCCTTGCCTCAACCTCGTCAATTCTCACAAAGAATTGCCTAACTTCATTGGTTAAACTAATAATTTCTTGTCGTAGAGCTTCAAACTGTAGGTTAATAATTTCAGCAAATTGATTAAGCAGATTGACAGGTTCTGTATATTGGAGGAAAGTGTTGTTACATTCATGAGCAATACTTATACTATTGTCATTGAGTTTAGTATTTTTCTTATCTCTATGTTTAGGCAGAATTGCGGGTGAACTAGTTTTACTGTGTGAAACAAATTTGTCCATGTGAAAAAATAGAAAAAAACAGAAAAACCTGGTGTGCAAATTCTGGAAAAAAAGAAGAGCAAAAAGGATTGGGTTTTGTGAGTTATGTGAATTCTAAGCCGACAGATAGAGGAAGAGATTGAGTTTTGTGAGTTCTGAGCTGGCAAAATATATATATATATATGTGAGTATTGTGTTATATGTGCTCTCTGTGGAAAAAGAAAAATCGATGTGAAGTTATGGCAATCCGCCTACACTCTTGATTTCATTCAACTCTTTCTTACTTCTAAGAATTATAGCAAACAGTCCAGAATGCAGCAGCACTGTTTATATAAAAAGATTTATTAAGCCAAAAATCACATACAACTTTTCGGACCTCAGTCCTTAGTCATGTATAAAGATACACTGATACAATTCCAAATTATATACCTAAAACCCCTCCCACTTAATCAGGTAAAACACCTGTATATACCTGTGCTCTACTCCCCCTAGTGCAAAAAACTCATTTTCCTAACAATGTTTACAAGTTGTTTCTCTATATTTATACAGATATTCTATATCCAGTCCATTTCTCTATTCATACCCCCAGGCCACATAGAACCCAACATATAGATCCAGTAAAGTTCTCTCTGCTTCAAACATTTTTCTCTATTGCCCCCTCTCCTATGCTTTTTCACATGATCTATTATTTGAAACCTTATTTGGCTAAGGCTATGGCCTGCTGTCAAAAAATTGTGTGCCACAGGTGCATCTAATATTCCTGTTCTAATGTTACTCTTATGTTGGTTCATCCTTTCACGCACCTTGCGGATGGTTTCCCCTACATAGCCCCACCCACATGGGCATTTGATTAGGTACACAGCATACTCTGTGTTACAGATATAATACCCCCTAATCCAAAACTTCTTGCCAGTACATGGGTGGGTAAATGTGGGACCCCCGTATCATGTTATTGCAATAGGTACAATTCAGGCAGGGAAAACATACATTATTATTCTTGCTGATATATCCCTGTACCATCTTCCTACCAGGGCTTATATCCGCCCTTACAAAAGTATCCTTTAAGTTTTTACACCTCTTATATGCTGGCATAGGGAATTCATGAAACTCCCTCACATCTGGATTACAACTACTTAAAACTTTCTAATGCTTCCGTATAATCCCCTGTATCTTGCTACTCAATGGGGAATACTGACTAACAAAGACCATTCTATCCATCTTTTTCTTCACTTTTTCCTTTTGTTCCAACAACTTCTGTCTAGGGGTCCTCATTGCATTTTCTATGCCCTCTTGTACCAGCTTGGATGGATATCCTCTCTTCAGGAAAGCACACCCAATCTCACTCAGCCTTTTACGTGCCAATCACTTGTCGGATACAATGCGTCTTACTCACAAAAACTGGCTTTTTGGCAAAGACTGGGCGAGAGTGTTGGAATGTACACTACTGTAATGTAGCAAATGTGTAAAAGCCTAGGAGAGGGGGCAATAGGGAAAAATGTTTAAAGCAGAGAAAACTTTACTGGATCTATATGTTGGGTACTATGTGGCCAGGGGGTATGAATAGAGAAATGGACTGGAGTGTCTTTTGAACAAATCAGCTTTTATGTGTATAAACTTGAGAGTTATAGTTTAAAAGGACTAAACTTTTTCATGTGATATATATGTGTCAACTTTTCTGTGTAACATACATATGCCTAAGATGAGAAAGAAATGTATAATGTATAGTATATCTGTATAGAATATCTGTATAAATATATAGAAACAACTTGTAAACATTGTTAGGAAAAGGAGGAGTTTTTTGCACTAGGGGGAGTAGAGCACAGGTATACACAGGTGTTTTACCTGATTAAGTGGGAGGGGTTTTAGGTATATAAAGTGGAATTGTATCAGTGTATCTTTATACATTACTAAGGACTAAGGTCCGAAACGTTGTTTGTGATTTTTGGCTTAATAAATCTTTTTATATAAACAGTGCTGCTGCATTCTGGACTGTTTGCTATAATTGTTTGGGTTATGGTAAAGACCCTAGCAGCTTGCACGGATTTACTCCACTGAGTGCTGAACAATTACTTTGGTTTACATCCAAAAATTATTGTACTGTTCTCTTCTTCCCTTTAGCCCTCCTTCCCTATCTCCTCGAAGTATAATGGGGGAGCACTCAAATATCCTTATGCTGAGGGATGATGGTTAACCTTAGGCTGGAAGTTAGTGATACACTCTTAATTATCACTTCTTGCCCAACCCTCTTGCTCGCTCCAGCTTACTCACATTTCTCCTACCTCCCTTTCATTCTGAGTTTTAAACAATCTTATCCTTACCTTGTAATATAGAAGAAAAAAGTTGTTAGTTAAAAACACAGATTTCACCAAAGTATGTAAAGCTTGCAAAACACAGACAAAAAAGGAAACAGCTTTTCTTACTCTTAGAAATCTCTATATACTGTTAATAATTGATAATGAATATTAAACGGGAGGGGGGAGTTTTGTCTAATACACAATCCAAACTTTAGGTAAGACATTTTTTTATGTCAATCCTTTATATGATAGGTAGATTAACTAATGTAGCACTAGCTGGTTAAAGCCACATCAAGACTCTTAACTCTTTAACTGGTTCCTTTTCCCGTTATCCAGTTATTAGGGAATATGTAGTACCAGGGCTAGGTTTTAGTAGTTCCTGCAAAACCTTTCAGCCACAGTCAATGGCTTGTTCTTAAAGGGACACTGAACCCAATTTTTTTCTATCATGATTCAGATAGAGCATGCAATTTTAAGCAACTTTCTAATTTACTCCTATTATAAAATTATTTTCATTCTCTTGGTATCTTTATTTGAAATGCAAGAATGTAAGTTTAGATGCCGGCCCATTTTTGGTGAACACACTGTGTTGTTCTTGCTGATTGGTGGGTAAATTCACCTACCAATAAAAAAGTGCTTTCCATCGTCTGAACCAAAAAATAGCTTAGATGCCTTCTTTTTCAAATAAAGAAAGCAAGAGAATGAAGGAAAATTGATAATAGGAGTAAATTAAAGTTGTTTAAAATTGCATGCTCTATATGAATCACAAAAGAAAAAAATTTGGGTTCAGTGTCCCTTTAAATAGCATATAATAGTCACTACATATATCACTAGCGGATGTCTGACAATCCTTTACTACATATATCACTAGCGGATGTCTGACAATCTCTTAAATCAGGGGACTTGCAATCAGGTACAGGAAATCCAGCCAGAATATAGCAATAGTGGTTCCCAGTGCCAGACGTAATTCTCTTCTCAGGTAATTAGAGTTCTTATATTGAGAGAGATGTAAAGCTGAACTCCTTAACAGATATGCCAAGTGTTTTTAGACAGACCCACTTCAGGCATCGGTTTCTTGAAACATTAGTTTAGGGGAAACCTCTCTCATTGCATGGTAATAATACCACCACTTTTTGCAGCCAAGGACTCAAGTCAGTTTGTTAGCTTAAGCAAGCATATCTGTTAGTAGCGTTTAAGCATTAAATTCAAACTCTCAGCCAATCCCCAGCAAAGGAAAACAAACAAAGAAGGCTAATCCCAGGCAATAGCAAGCAGAGAAAGGAGAGTAGTCCCAGCAAAAACTCACGCTACAGTTCTGAACAAAAATACTTGCGCTTCAGTGTTTTGCTCGCTGCTAGTTTTCTTGTCTTCCCCTTTGCTTCCACACTGAGGTCGTGCAATCTGTTTGAAGGTAACTGCCGCTCACGTTCTGTATGCAGGGCGGTATGTACCGGTCACCTCTGTACCTCTGCAGCTAAAGATCTCAGGTAAGTAGCTGGTCCCTCCAATGTCTGCATCTTACTTGCTTCTTGCTTGCGCCCAAATCCTTGATTGGCCCCAGGGAGGTCTTATCATGACAATGGTGCTCTAGCCGACAGAGCCTTATGGCACTCGTGTGACTTCCGAGCATACAGCAGATTCTGCTGGCAGTCCCAAGCCAGTGTTCGATTGTGGCCAAGGAATTTAAATGCTATGGGTATGCTGGAATACTGCCCTTTTCCACAGAGCACAGTGCTAGCGCGCCCACCGCTATCTCCACCCAACAGGAAGTCGTTCTAGAGGTTTATTAACATACATGGGAGGGGTAAAGAACCGTCTTTACACTGAGCAGCATTTCGACTAAATCTGGGTTGAGCAGTGTGCAATTAACATGCCCGTTTGTGGGCGCACGGGCATGCTATTAACATACTTTCACTTACCAGATTGAACTTTTTCCAGGACGCTTGCTGCCGTACTTTAAGCCCTGAGTGACAATTGTGCTTATTCTGTATTGATATTTTTAATGTTTTATCTGAAATGTGAATAAAATGTTTTGAAGCGTTCCTGTATACACCGGAGGTACATGTTTGAGCACTTGTCTTAGAGCTTACGTAGCACCCCCTTTGTGAGAACAACTTACCTGTGTGGAATAAAATCCTTAAAGGGACACTGAACCCAAATTTTTTCTTTCTTGATTCATATAGAGCATGCAATTTTAAGCAACTTTCTATTTTACTCCTATTATCAATTTTTCTTCGTTCTCTTGCTATCTTTATTTAAAAAAGAAGGCATCTAAGCTAAGGAGCCAGCCAATTGTTGTTTCAGAACCCTGGGGAGCACATGTTTATTGGTGCTGTCCAATCAGCAAGGACAACCCAGGTTGTTCGCCAAAAATGGGCCGGCATCTAAACTTACATTCTTGTTTTTCAAATGAAGATACCAAGAGAATGAAGAAAATTTGATAGTAGGAGTAACTTAGAAAGTTGCTTAAAATTGCATGCTCTATCTAAATCACAAAAGAAAAAATTTGGGTACAGTGTCCCTTTAATTGACAGTATTACACTATATAATACATTTTTTAATCTTTTTGAGGAATTTGTCCTGTGGAATACCTACTAGGACTTTTTTGCTGTTTTCGAAAATAAGTATTTTTTTGTATCACTTTGGCACTTTATATTGTATACTTTTATATATTGACACATGTTTATACATTGTATATTCATGGCTGCAATGTTTACTTTTTTGGTAAATTAATTACATGAATCCATTCACAATGTCATGTTCTTCCAGGGGTTTTGGTAAGATTAACTGTTGCGCACAAACGATAAGGGGTTTATTGTGGCTCTTTGCGAGCGTCGGAAGTAGAATACGTATTACAAGTTGAAAGTAAACACGTTTGCTCGAGTGCAATTGAATTTAACAAGCGTCTGGATAGCAAAACCTCAGAGCTCTGGTTAACTTTTACACTTTGCTAAAAAGTCACACAAAACACATCAAAATACATTTAAAAGTACAGTTATACTCTTAATAAATAATAATAAAAATTATTTTAAAATATTTGCAATAAAAAGTTATAAGGGATTAAAGATATGAGGCCTCAGGCATGCAAAGGGCTTTAACATAGAGATACATACATATATATTTCTAAATATGTATTTATATGTGTATAAATGTATTTACGAAATATATACACATATAAACACATAAATACATATACAGTATATACATTGGAGCCCTCTGCAGTCAAGTAGTTGAAAACATGAAAAATCATACAATATTCATTTTGAATTAAAGGGACAGTCTACACCAGAAGTTTTAAAAGATAGATAATCCCTTTATTACCCATTCCCCAGTTTTGCATAACCAACACAGTTATAATAATATACTTTTAACCTCTGTGATTATCTAAGCCTCTGTAAACTGCCCCTTTTTTCAGTTCTTTTGACAGACTTGCAGTCTAGCCAATCAGTGCCTGCTCCCAGATAACTTCACGTGCACGAGCACAGTGTTATCTATATGAAATACGTGAACTAACACCCTCTAGTGGTGAAAAACTGTTAAAATGCAATCTGGCTTCATGGTCTAAGAAATTAGCATATGAACCTCCTAGGTTAAGCTTTCAACTAAGAATACCAAGAGAACAAAGCAAAATTGGTGATAAAAGTAAATTGGAAAATTGATTAAAATTACATGCTCTATCTGAATCATGAAAGTTTATTTTGGCCTAGACTGTCCCTTTAAGTGTTTAACTGTGTATGCACTATAAATATTGCAAATTCCAATGTTCTTCACATAAGGGAATATGTTCTAAGTATTTATAAATAGATATTCTTATATTATTATTATTATTAATATTTCATGTCGGGTTAGCACACTTGAGAAAATGCAAGCAGGTTTCCACTACTTGTTGGATGTTTTTTTTTTTTTTTCACTTTTCGCACTTCTTGAAGTCTAAGGGGAATACATTAATGCGGTCGTGATATTCTATCTTCAGGCTTTTTGCTGGCGTCAGGTTTTACTTTTAACTTGTAATATGCTCCGAAGTCGAGGGGCGATAACATTTAAGAGCTCCACTCGTAATATAGCCCTAACTGGAGATAGCTCACTTTACATTTGTTTCATAACTATCTAATGGTATATAACCAAATCAGTCATTTTTTATTATATAACTGTAAATCTAATCTGAAAAGTTTTATTATTCTATAAATAAAAACCTTTCTTTGGTTTTAAATAGTAAGATTATAATACCTCTCAATAACAAGTCTTTATGTAGAAAATTATGATTTAAATTGTCTTACTAGCTAGTAATTTAAATCATCCTTAGCATCCACTTTTGGACCAACATAGACCTCCTGTTAGTATCAAAAATAATAAAATAAAGAACCTAATTTGTTTATATTGTGCTCTATCATATGCATTATAGACAATTTTAGATTTGAATGTCCTTTCAAATAAGCACAGGATGAGGTTAATTTATAAAACTTGTGCAAACATAAGAAGAATGCACAAAATACATGCTCTTTAGAATAGACAGTCCTATGCTTTCCAAAAGATTTATTTATTTTATTACTGATGGCTCACTATCTAGTGGGGGTGTACAATCTCTTCACACGTCCCTCACCTCTGATTTTTAGAAATATATGAGGCAAATAAATATGAGCTAAAATTGTTAAGGATGGGGGGAGCAGATTTCCCAGCACCCTAGTAGAGACTTCCTGCATGCATAACCTAAATACCAAGATGGCAAATGCTGAACTTTATACCAGTAATTATATCCTTCATAAAACAAAAATGTTTAACAGTGGGGGGGGGGGGGGGGGGGCGGAGCCAACTGTGGAAGGAACTAGACGCATATCCTTATAGCTCCTCGACTAAGGCCAAACTTAATATATATTAAAGGCAAAGAAACAAATTATTTTGGTATACCAATGGCTAACAACTAATCTCTGACTAAAGATCACCTTAAGAGGTACTTTGAGACCAGGCTACTTTACGGTGACATCAAAAGGAGGAGGCCTGTATGCTTTGAGTGGTGAGATACGCAGCCTGGTTCCCACTGTAGCCGACTTACTTACACCAAAGCCGATACTATATACCCTTTGGACATGGATGAGATACGGATGCTTCTCTCCAAGTTAGAGCTTAAGATGCAAAGTAACTTTATTGAACTAGCGCTTATAATCAGGACACTTTGGGAGATGACACTTTAAACAAGATGGCGGAGGGCAGAGCTGAGGTACTACAGATACAGGCTGCAGAAGACGCTCCTCTCTCAGGTATCAAAAAAGAGGCCCATTGGATTCTTTAGTTTTTTGTATTTATTTATTTCTTTTTACTCTCTCTCTGCCTGCCTCATGTTCATGCAACTCGTTCAGAGATAAATTACTGTAGCTTTGAAATTTTTGCCTGTCAGCTATGGGTGATGTCCATTTAGCTCTACTAAATTGTGAATACCTAATGCATACATGTAAATGGCAACCCCACTGTTTGGAAATATTAGCATACTTACTTATGACTATAGCTAGCATATAAATAGAAGATACTATACAATGAGTTTCTCTACATGTACTTTACAAATGATGCCCTTATAGTCTATATTGGTCTAGGTAATAACTAACTATTATCACTTGAAAAACCTGTTTTCCCCTCTTTTTCTTATAGTTTATTTTACCATGAGATGTTAGTGTTTGCCCTATTATATTGTGATATATTAGATATATGGGATAGGTAGAAAGTATCACACCAGGGTTGCTTTAAATTTGAAATCTCCTTTATGTAATACTATTTACTAAAAAGTGATTAGTTAAATATAAAACACTTAGGATACCTACATGTGAATGTTCAAATTTGATAATTGTGTCCATCCTACTATGCCTGTCATCTATCTAATTAATACACTCTTATCCTAGTATTCATTGCACATCCCACTAATGTCTTTTCTATTTAGTAAAGCTAACTTACTTTTAGCTAGGGTATCTAAGATGATGGATCTTTAACTATAGGCATACTGTTAGCAGTTTTACACTACCCTACCAATACAGTTTATTCTAAAACCATTTTCTAGTTCACTTCAATCTCCTAAAATGTAATAGAGGGAATGCTCAGAAAGTCCCCAAAGCGGCCTGTTAGATATTGCAGGGAGTATTTCTTATAATATAAAAGGGTAGCTTTATGCTTTTATTCACTGCATATTAGATTTGGGTTTATATGTTATTTATCTTGTCATATTACCATCACCAGTTGTATTTACCCTGTGCATCTCCTAGAGGGATGTAGTACCAAGTAGAATGCTTAACAATACTAATACTGATTCTTGGCTCTTTAATGTTAACAATGATGTTTGATTTCAAAGTCCCTGTTTGAGCTGAGGGTCACCAAAATTGTGGTTTATGGGTAGAGACCTAAATGTTTTTCCTATATACAGTTCTGATTAACTTTATATCTACCTATTGTATGGAAGAACTCAGCAGTTCTTTCCTCAGGGACAAGTTTTACTATTTAGATTTTAGTTTCGTTTTTTCTTTGATCCCATAATTTTTACTGCTTTATAATGACAGGAAATATATAGATTTCATTCCTCCAGCACAGAAATCCCAGGCTCAAATGCTTAAGGTAGAGAGTTAAATGTAAGCTATCTACTCACATTCAAGTGTATTATTGTACCATAGGGTCTATCCCACAATATATGGGCTTCCTCCTTATATACCAACCAAACTTTTATGCCAGAGAAGAAGTCGACCTATAGAGTCGGTAACAGTTCCTTGTGCTGAGTCAGTTTAAGACCTTCCCTACATAAATTGTAGCTATCTCTAGGATATCTTGGAGGCTTCCTTTTTCTTATATCAGCCCTTAATACTATAATTAATATCCCTTATATCCTAAGATGTACTTATGGCTATAATCCATATCTTGATTGTTAACTATTGTTATATTCACATATTTGCCCTAGAACCTTATCATCGCCACTCTCTACATCTATTTTTTACTTTAGCTTAAAAGATCTATGTCCCTGTCGTGTGTTGGCTACACAGGCTTTATTAGTCTGAGCTACATGTTTTGTCATTTATGGTTTTACTTAGCCCTTATACTCTAGATCTCACATACCTAATTACCCTATAGGGGTATAGATGATATGTTACCAAGAAAGTGTCAGCTAGTTTGATTTGGCTAGAGCCGACTAGATATTATAACTGATTTCTATTCCTGTAGAGAACCCTATATATTACTATTCTGGTCTAACTACCTACTACAACACCTAGTTCCCACTAACTTAAGATTAATACATTTTACCCCGCCATGTCCCTTAAATTTCCTGTGTATCTATGGCTCCGCCCCTCCACCCTTTCCCTCATTTACAGAGCGGTGCTTACACGCTGAAATTCCCCCCCCCCTCATTATATACTTATTCCTTCTCTTTCTGAAGCTCCTAAAGAGCTACCAACCTGATCATCAGCTATCTGTTATATTTCTGGCCCATTTGGCCTAAAACTGTGTTCCCAACTGATCAGTCATTTATGCTATCCTATTGCAAAATCGAGGTTTCATCAGCCTACCAACAATGTATTTTATAACTGCCGAAATGTTTTGCTCAATTTTGTTTATATTTTCTCTTTGTTATCGAAAGGCATACTATGTTTTATGTTTGTTATGTAAAACCTCAATAAAAAAATAATTAAAAAAAAAAAAAATGTTTAAAAGTCACTTAAAGGGACAGTAAAGTTAAAACAACATTCATGATCAGATAGTGCATGCATTAATATTTTATTTCTGTTATCTTATTTGTGTTGTTCTCTTTGTATCTTCTATTAAGCATACCTGGGTGGGCTCAGGAGCAGCAATGCACTACTAGGATCTAGCTGCTGATTGGTGGCTGCACATATATGCCTATTGTCATTGCTCCCAGTAGTGCTTTGCTGCTCCTGAGCCAACACTTTAACAAAGGATACCAAGAGAAAGCAAATTTGATAATAGAAGTAAATTAAAAAGTTGTTAAAAATGATATGCTTTGTCTGAATTATGAAAGACAAATTTTGGTTTTCATGTTTTTTTTAAGCCCCACTAGATCTTGCAAATATCTTTATCAGTATCCAAATTTGAAGGAAATATGAATAATAGTTAAACAGATAAAACATTAGGGAAAGCAGAGTAAATCACATACACCGATTTCCTCTCTATGTTTTACATTAATAAAATGAAAGGTTTGATTATTTTGCCACATATAATTTTGTAGCATGTCTAGGTGGATACAACACATTTATTTGTGATAAAAAATGTTTTAACCCCCCACACACTTTTTTATAGGTTGGTAAAGCTTTTGAAAAACCAAAAGCCCTTGCTGAACTAGGACTCATAGCTTCAAAGGGGAAGGAGCATCTCATAAAAGTAGATGACTATTCAGCACTTGATGGACTTCTTTCTTCCTTAGAGCAGAAGATCATTGGAATAGAAGGTGAAATTAATGATATCTTGTTAGAGGGCTACTATGCTAGGAAGTTGTTAACTGATGCTGGTCTGGGACTGGAAGGGGGAAATAGAAAGTAGACTCTTCTTTCTTCGCCTATGTCCCTGCTCCTGATTTACTGTCACTTGAGCTATTGGTAAAGGATCAAACTCAAAAGAAAGCTAAATTAGATTTAATAATCACAAACAGTGATACTGTTTTTAGATGTATCTATGGGTGAAAAAGTAAGGTCCAGTGGTCATCTATCTGTTTGGTTTAGTATTAATGTGCAGAAACTGTCCACACACACTAACATTATAAGTTTAGAAGGATGATTTTTCATAGATGTTCTTTAAAAGGGATAAGATTTCTGAAGAGTGTCAACTGCAACCCATATTACGCATGTCTATAAAAGTAAAAAAAAAAAGACGAAACCAATATGGTTTTCTAACAACAGTAGCACAGGCTGTGAAGACAAATATATTGTTTATAAAAATACAGTCAAACTCAATCAGATGATGACATGAAAACATGAAGACTACAACTAAAAAGACTAAGGCCCCTTTATTCAAAGCATCCGCAGACTGTAGGAAAACTGCTTCACTGGCCTCATCGGCCTCGCAATCCGATGGTCTGTAGAGATATTCCAAGAAAAAGAGCGTGTCCGAACAATGCTAGTGAGCGGCGATGTCTCTCAGATAGATGTCGCCATCCACATTGCCGTTATTGCCCCTTGTCTGCATTCTGCTGTGGCCGGGGCCCTATTTGAAGTGTGCCTACATGGCACAGACAGTGAGCTTACTGAAACTTAAACTAGTTTCCGTTTAGGCACACTTCAAATATTGCTGTGGGCACCTAAGTTTAATTACACCTACACCTACACTAACAGGCGATGTAGTCTAGACAGCTTATAGCTGGCGAGACAAATATGGCCGCTACCCTCCTTGCAAACTGCACTTCTCTGCTTCAAACACATCGATCTTGTGTTGATGTGTCCGAATCAAAGTGCAGGCTACTTCCACTAGCACGCCCCTCTAACGCCCCCTGAATGCCTATAACTACATCATTCATAAGTTACACTCCCCCTGCTACGCCTCGCTACCTACCACCAACCGTCTACACCTACGTCACAGCTAACCTTCATTTCCTTTGCACTGCCCAACTAACTCCCCTTGACCACCTACACCACTCCTAATCTACAACCCTCCCGGAACGCCTAGCTAAGTCCCTAATACCACCTACACTGACATAATATCTAAACTACTGTCCCCTGGAACGCTCCAGCTAACTCCCACATACTGCCTACTGTCAGAAAAATACCTTACTATAATAAACTATACTAAATAATAAACCTCCCCATTATAACTATAAAGCTATGTCGCTAAAACAATAATCAAAGTTTAAATAATGTTTCACAGAGATGCATTAAAATGTCAGAGGCCGACCGCCGGAGCATGGGCAAAACCTTGCTGGCCGAGCCGGGCTCCTGGGACTCAATGCCGGACTGTAATACACATACTCAGAAACACAATTTCTCTCTCTCTCTCTCTCTCTCTTACACACTTACTCACTCACTCACTCACACACACATACACTCAGAAACTCTCTCACACACAAAAACACAATTTCTGTCACATACACACAAACACAATTTAATAATAAAAAAGTACATTATTTTCTATGTGAAAAACATAGGAATGTAAAATACGTGTTTTGCACATCATGTTTCGAGTTTCGATCTTAACAAGGTTGGGTTAGCGCACATGAAAACATAGTTATCTTAAAGTGCGTTATTTAAATATTACATAAAAAAATATTTTAAAAAAATTAAAAAATTAAACATACTGTAAAATATATAGATATGTTGGCTGTTCCTCCCCATATAGGATTCATAACTATAGGAGAACAACTGCACAGCACCTGCAGTGCTCACTGCTTTAAAGTACATTGGAACTGGCTAAAATGTACATAAACTATTAAATTATGATATGAAATAACTTGAAGTAAAAAATATATGACTTGAATAACAGAACAAAACAGCAAACATTAATGGCAAATCTTATTTTAAATGTGGGGTACTAAAAACACAAACACAGAGAACAGTGATTCTGGCAGGTGGTTTTGGTCTTTTGCCTTCCTTATAACACTCTCCATGTGCCCTGTAACTATAGGGGTTTTCCAAAATATATTGTGTCCCACTTTCCTTTGTTACAGTGAATATTAATATCATAAGACCGCTACTCCTTAACTCGTCTGCCACCTCTGAGGTGGCGGACAGCAATCAGCACGATCAGGTTGATTGACCCCCCCCCCCCCTGCTAGCAGCCGATTGGCCGAGAATGTGCAGGGTGGGTGGTATTGCACAAACATTTCCCTAGAAATGCTTGTGCAATTATAAATGCCGACAGTGTATGCTGTTGGCATTTATCGTCGTGCGGCGGACATGATCTGCTACAGCGGATCATGTTCGCCCGCACATTGATAAATCTACCCCTAAGAGGTACATGCTTTAAAAACACCTGTACGCTGTCTACAGAAGAGGCGCAAATGCGCACACCTTAGTGGAAACAGTGGTTATTGTCTTTTGAAAAAGCAGATCAAGTAAAAATGAAAGCTAGTTTTGCAAAAAATATGATTATACTTAGCTGATATTTTAATCTATAGCAACACAACAGAAATGTATATTAAATAATAGTGCATGATTCACACAATTTTTACACCATTATTCTAAAAGAGAATACAATTTAAAATAAAAACATACCTAATAACTTCCATTATCAAAGTTGCTTAATTGTTTTACAAACATTTGTGGATGTTGGAAAAGTGCACTTCTGAGATCTAGGTGAACAAATCGGGTGAAACAGGAGTCATAGATGTTCAGCCATCAAACAGCAGCTTACTCCTGAGCCTACCTAGATATGCTTTTAAACTATAGATAACAATATAATAAAGTACATTGCATAGCAGTAGTGGAATAGAAAGATGTTTACAATGATTTGTTTTGTCTGAATTTTATAAAAATGAAATATTACTATATTTGCATATGTATTTGCTTGATAAACATTAAAGGGGCAGAAATCACACCAACACATTTTGTGTTTACATTACTTAAAATATATCTGTGATGTTAAGGCTGTTACTGCATTTCACATGTATTTTTTTTTTATTTAAGAATGTAATTGTATTTTTCTTTATTTCCTTCACAAAAACTTAAGTGCTTTTCAACACTGACTGCATTACTGTCATATTTCGTAATGGGCAATAACATTATACTGAATATTAATTTATATATTTATATATATTTCTTTTTTTTTTCTTTTTACATTACATTTTCATATTTTTTGTAACTGTTGAAAAAAAAAACCCTGAAACCTTTTATCACAATTTTTAAAATGAATACAGTACAGTACAGATGTTTATTTCCTAACATTTAGGCGCCTAATTATCAAGCTCCGAATGGAGCTTGATGCCCCTGTTTCCGCGCGAGTCTTCAGGCTCGCCGGAAACAGCAGTTATGAAGCAGCGGTCTAAAGAGGTTGCGGACATCAATCCGCCTGATTCTATAAGATCGGGCTGATTGACATTCCCCAATTGGCTGCAAATCTGCAGGGGGCGGCATTGCACAAGCAGTTCACAAGAACTGCTTGTGGAATGATAAATTTATTGATTTGCGGCGGACATGATGCTCTACATTGTATCATGTCCACTCGCACTTTCATAAATTGTCCCCTCTAAAACACACCCGTTTATGTGGAAGCCATTTTAGAATAAGTAATGTTAATGCTCATGTACAGCTATAAGAGTCCAATATATATCATTATATCATTATCATTATAAACAGAAACAAAACTAAACTGTGTAAATTCTGTAACACAAATATGACTGTTTTATATATGTTAACAGACGGCTAGATTACAAGTTTTGCGTTAGAGGCTGTGCGGTGCTAACGAGCAGTTTATGCTCACCGCTCACTTACAGACAGCGCTGGTATTACGGGTTTTTACAAACCCGGCGTTAACCGCAAAAAAGTGAGCGTAGAGCAAAATTTTGTTCCACATCTCACCTCAAGACCAGCGCTGCTTATGTTAGTGGTGAGCTGACTAAACGTGCTCGTGCACGATTTCCCCATAGGAATCAATGGGGGAGAGCAGGCTGAAAAAAAAACTAACACCTGCAAAAAAGCAGCGTAAAGCTCCTAACGCAGCCTCATTGATTCCTATGGGGAAAATACATTTATGTCTACACCTAACACCCTAACATCAACCCCGAGTTTAAACACCCCTAATCTTACACTTATTAACCCCTAATCTGCCGCCCCCGACATCGCCGACACATACATTATATTATTAACCCCTAATCTGCCGCTCCGGACACCGCCGCCACCTACATTACACTTATGAACCCCTAATCTGCTGCCCCCAACATCGCCGACACCTACATTATATTTATTAACCCCTAATCTGCCGCCCCCAATGTTGCCGCAACCTACCTAAACTTATTAACCCCTAATCTGCCGTCCCCAACGTCGCCATCACTATATTAAAGTTATTAACCCCTAAACCTAAGTCTAACCCTAGCACCCCCTAACTTAAATATAATTTAAATAAATCTAAATAAAATTACTATCATTAACTAAATTATTCCTATTTAAAACTAATACTTACCTATAAAATAAACCCTACGCTAGCTACAATATAACTTATAGTTACATTGTATCTAGCTTAGGGTTTATTTTTATTTTACAGGCAAGTTTGTATTTATTTTAGCTAGGTAGAATAGTTATTAAATAGTTATTAACTATTTAATAACTACCTAGCTAAAATAAAGTACCTGTAAAATAAAACCTAACACTACACTATAATTAAATGAATTCCCTAAATTAAATAAAATTATCTAAAGTACAAAAAAAAAACAAACACTAAATTACAGAAAATAATAGACAAATTACAAGATTTTTAAACTAATTACATCTAATCTAATCCCCCTAACAAAATAAAAAAGCCCCCCCAAAATAAAAAAGCCCTACCCTACACTAAATTACAAATAGCCCTTAAAAGGGCCTTTTGCGGGGCATTGCCCCATAGTAATCAGCTCTTTTACCTGTAAAAAAAATTACAAATCCCCCCAACATTAAAACCCACCACCCACACAACCAACCCTACTCTAAAACCCACCCAATCCCCCTTAAAAAAAACTAACACTAACCCCCTGAAGATCACCCTACCGGGAGACGTCTTCATCCAACAGGGCAGAAGTGGTCCTCCAGACGGGCAGATGTCTTCATCCAAGCCGAGCAGAAGTGGTCCTCCAGACGGGCAGAAGTCTTCACCCAGACGGCATCTTCTATCTTCATCCATCCGGCGCGGAGCCGGTCCATCTTCAAGACATCCGACGTGGAGTATCCTCTTCTTTCCACGGTTACGACTGAATGAAGGTTCCAAGATGGCGTCCCTTCAATTCCGATTGGCTGATAGAATTCTATCAGCCAATCGGAATTAAGGTAGGAAAAATCCTATTGGCTGATGCAATCATTCAATAGGATTGAACTTTAATCCTATTGGCTGATCCAATCAGTCAATATGATTGTGCTGGCATTCTATTGGCTGTTCCAATCAGCCAATAGAATGCCAGCTCAATCCAATTGGCTGATTGTATCAGCCAATAGGATTTTTTCTACCTTAATTCTGATTGGCTGATAGAATTCTATCAGCCAATTGGAATTGAAGGGACGCCATCTTGGATGACGTCATTTAAAGGAACCTTCATTCAGTCATAGCCGTGGAAAGAAGAGGATGCTCTGCGTCGGATGTCTTGAAGATGGACCAACTCCGCGCCGGATGGATGAAGATAGAAGATAACGTCTGGATGAAGACTTCTGCCCATCTGGAGGACCACTTCTGCCCGGCTTGGATGAAGACTTCTGCCCGTCTGGAGGACCACTTCTGCCCGGTTGGATGAAGACGTCTCCCGGTAGGGTGATCTTCAGGGGGTTAGTGTTAAGTTTTTTTAAGGGGGGATTGGGTGGGTTTTAGAGTAGGGTTGGTTGTGTGGGTAGTGGGTTTTAATGTTGGGGGGGATTTGTAATTTTTTTTACAGGTAAAAGAGCTGATTACTTTGGGGCAATGCCCCGCAAAAGGCCCTTTTAAGGGCTATTTGTAATTGGTAGAGCTTTTTTATTTTGGGGGGCTTTTTTATTTTGTTAGGGGGATTAGATTAGGTGTAAATAGTTTAAAAATCTTGTAATTTGTCTATTATTTTCTGTAATTTAGTGTTTGTTTTTTTTGTACTTTAGATAATTTAATTTAATTTAGGGAATTAATTTAATTATAGTGGTAGTGTTAGGTGTAATTGTAACTTAGGTTAGGTTTTATTTTACAGGTACTTTTGTATTTATTTTAGCTAGGTGGTTATTAAATAGTTAATAACTATTTAATAACTATTCTACCTAGTTAAAATAAATACAAACTTGCTTGTAAAATAAAAATAAACCCTAAACTTGCTACAATGTAATTATTAGTTATATTGTAGCTACCTTACCGCTAGATTTGGAGTTTTGTCGGTAACGACCCGAAAAACTAACGCCGGCTTTTTTCTGGCCGCACCATAAAAATAACTCTGGTATTGAGAGTCCACAAAAAGGCTGCGTTAGGCTCCAAAAAAGGAGCGTAGAGCATTTTTAACGCAGCTTCAACTCTCGATACCAGAGTTGCTTACGGACGCGGCCAGCCTCAAAAACGTGCTCGTGCACGATTCCCCCATAGGAAACAATGGGGCTGTTTGAGCTGAAAAAAAAACCTAACACCTGCAAAAAAGCCGCGTTCAGCTCTTAACGCAGCCCCATTGTTTGCTATGCGGTAACCCTTCCTACGTCTGCACTTAACACTCTAACATGTACCCCGAGTCTAAACACCCCTAACCTTACACTTATTAACCCCTAATCTGCCGCCCCCGCTATCGCTGACCCCTGCATATTATTATTAACCCCTAATCTGCCGCTCCGTAAACCGCCGCTACTTACATTATCCCTATGTACCCCTAATCTGCTGCCCTAACATCGCCGACCCCTATATTATATTTATTAACCCCTAATCTGCCCCCCACAACGTCGCCTCCACCTGCCTACACTTATTAACCCCTAATCTGCCGACCGGACCTGAGCGCTACTATAATAAAGTTATTAACCCCTAATCCGCCTCACTAACCCTATCATAAATAGTATTAACCCCTAATCTGCCCTCCCTAACATCGCCGACACCTAACTTCAAACATTAACCCCTAATCTGCCGACTGGAGCTCACCGCTATTCTAATAAATGTATTAACCCCTAAAGCTAAGTCTAACCCTAACACTAACACCCCCCTAACTTAAATATAATTTAAATCTAACGAAATTAATTAACTCTTATTAAATAAATTATTCCTATTAAAAGCTAAATACTTACCTGTAAAATAAATCCTAATATAGCTACAATATAAATTATAATTATATTATAGCTATTTTAGGATTAATATTTATTTTACAGGTAACTTTGTATTTATTTTAACCAGGTACAATAGCTATTAAATAGTTAAGAACTATTTAATAGCTAAAATAGTTAAAATAATTACAAAATTACCTGTAAAATAAATCCTAACCTAAGTTACAATTAAACCTAACAATACACTATCAATAAATTAATTAAATAAACTACCTACAATTACCTACAATTAACCTAACACTACACTATCAATAAATTAATTAAATACCATTGCTACAAATAAATACAATTAAATAAACTAACTAAAGTACAAAAAATAAAAAAGAACTAAGTTACAATAAATAAAAAAATATTTACAAACATTAGAAAAATATTACAACAATTTTAAACTAATTACACCTACTCTAAGCCCCCTAATAAAATAACAAAGCCCCCCAAAATAAAAAAATGCCCTACCCTATTCTAAATTACTAAAGTTCAAAGCTCGTTTACCTTACCAGCCCTGAACAGGGCCCTTTGCGGGGCATGCCCCAAGAAATTCAGCTCTTTTGCCTGTAAAAAAAAAACATACAATACCCAAGCCCCCCAACATTACAACCCACCACCCACATACCCCTAATCTAACCCAAACCCCCCTTAAATAAACCTAACACTAAGCCCCTGAAGATCATCCTACCTTGTCTTCACCATACCAGGTTCACCGATCGGTCCATAAGAGCTCCTCCGATGTTCTGATCCAAGCCCAAGCGGGGGGCTGAAGAGGTCCATGATCCGGCTGAAGTCTTCATCCAAGCGGGGCAGAAGAGGTCTTCCATCCGATTGAAGTCTTCATCCAAGCGGCATCCATCCGGAGCGAAGCGGCAGCATCCTGAAGACCTCCACCGCGGAACATCCATCCTGGTCGACGACTGAATGACGAATGGCGTCCCTCAAATTCCGATTGGCTGATAGGATTCTATCAGCCAATCGGAATTAAGGTAGGAATATTCTGATTGGCTGATGGAATCAGCCAATCAGAATCAAGTTCAATCCGATTGGCTGATCCGATCAGCCAATCTGATTGAGCTCGCATTCTATTGGCTGTTCCGATCAGCCAATAGAATGCAAGCTCAATCTGATTGGCTGATTGGATCAGCCAATCGGATTGAACTTGATTCTGATTGGCTGATTCCATCAGCCAATCAGAATATTCCTACCTTAATTCCGATTGGCTGATAGAATCCTATCAGCCAATCGGAATTCGAGGGACGCCATCTTGGATGACGTCATTTAAAGGAACCGTCATTCGTCGTTCAGTCATCAGCCAGGATGGATGTTCCGCGGTGGAGGTCTTCAGGATGCTGCCGCTTCGCTCCGGATGGATGCCGCTTGGATGAAGACTTCAATCGGATGGAAGACCTCTTCTGCCCCGCTTGGATGAAGACTTCAGCCGGATCATGGACCTCTTCAGCCCCGCGCTTGGGCTTGGATCAGGACATCGGAGGAGCTTTTCTGGACCGATTGGTGAACCTGGTATGGTGAAGACAAGGTAGGATGATCTTCAGGGGCTTAGTGTTAGGTTTATTTAAGGGGGGTTTGGGTTAGATTAGGGGTATGTGGGTGGTGGGTTGTAATGTTGGGGGCTTGGGTATTGTATGTTTTTTTTTACAGGCAAAAGAGCTGAATTTCTTGGGGCATGCCCCGCAAAGGGCCCTGTTCAGGGCTGGTAAGGTAAAAGAGCTTTGAACTTTAGTAATTTAGAATAGGGTAGGGCATTTTTTTATTTTGGGGGGCTTTGTTATTTTATTAGGGGGCTTAGAGTAGGTGTAATTAGTTTAAAATTGTTGTAATATTTTTCTAATGTTTGTAAATATTTTTTTATTTTTTGTAACTTAGTTCTTTTTCATTTTTTGTACTTTAGCTAGTTTATTTAATTGTATTTATTTGTAGCAATTGTATTTAATTAATTTATTGATAGTGTAGTGTTAGGTTAACGTTTCGCTGGTATGACAAAGCATACCAGCGAAACGTATGTCGGAACTGAACTGTTCTATATTGAGTTTTATTGCGTCTCTACACTAGCCAGGACACCTGGGGGCTTAGCGCTATTGTCTTGCTACTAAAAAGGTTTTGGTTTCAGCGGTCACACTCCTGCTGATCCATTTACCTCTTTGCAAGTTTGGTGATTTGAAGCATTTGTTACAGCATATCTGCTTTTGTACCCTTACATTGTGGTGTTATCAAGGCTTATGTGATGCTTTTATATATTTTAAAATAAATTTGTATCCAAGTTTTGCCTAGTGTACTGTTTTCCCATCAGTATAAAGTGGGAGTGCGCATATCCTTGAGCTTAGTGGAAAGCTCCAACAAATGTGAGTAGTCATTTATTACAAAACAACTACTTCCTCAAAGTGCCATTACAGATTCACACTATGTTGCAATTTTCTGTTTCCTTTTTTATGGGATCTCACTGAGGAATGCTAACAAGCTGAAAAACTCATCCAGAGGACACAGACATATCCTTGATTCAGAACTTTATTTGGTTTTCCTTTTATGATTTTTGTTATCACATTTATTTCACATTTTTTTCTTTGTGATATTCGGTATATTTATTGTAATAATTCACAATTGTGCTATGAGATGTAAAAAATATTGGTTTTCAAACCACTCTTACAGGCTTTACAGCTATGGCATGGGAAAAAAAACTCTGATTTTTCTCGCATTTAAATCACTGACCCCATGATTAGTCTGTCTTGGTATACTGGGGGCTAATGTATTCTTTAGGTTATTAGTTTTCTTATAAATGAATATAGGTTGTAGTGTTAGTTTTTCTCCTATAATATCATCGTTTTTAAGTAGTGGCCAATGTTTTCTAAAAATATTCTCAATTTAATTTCTATTTTCACTATATTCTGTGATTAGTGGTATAGTGATCATATTATCTTCAAAGTTATTGGTGCTCTTGGCTTTGTTTCTAATAAGTTCCTTCCGATCAATGTTTCTTACTTCATCTATGTTGTTATCTAATGTGTTCTCATTGTACCCTCTTTCTAGAAATCTTTTCTTCAATATCAGGGCTTGTTCCTCCCATTTACTGGGGTTTGAACATGTTTTCTTTATTCTAAGAAGCTGACCCTTAGGTATATTGGATTTCCAATTCTTATGGTGGCAACTGTTCTGATGGATATAGTTGTTGCAGTCTACTTCTTTAAAGAATGTTGATGTTTCTAGTTTTCCATCTTTGACTTCAATTTTCAAATCTAAAAACGTCTGAAAAGCTGTCTTCGAAAGTAAATGTAAGATTTAGTGTATTCTCATTCATTATTTTTATTGTGTATTTCAAGTCCTCTAGTGAGCCTTTCTATATTATTAAAATAAGTCTGCGCATGCTGGGCATGATTCCCAAAAAATGAGTTCTCATCTGCCGATGTATAAGTTCACATAGCTCGGTGCGAACCTGGTCCCCATAGCTGTTCCGCAAAACAGTCTGTAAAATTTCCCATTATTATTAAAATAATTGTGAGTTAAAATATAGTGTATGCTGTTTAGGATAAAATCTTTTTGTAGTTGTGGTATATTTGGATCTTTTTGTAAAGAAGTTAACAGCATCTAGCCCTCTATTATGTGGTATACTGGTGTACAGGGATGTTACATCACATGTTGCCAGTATATAGTTGTCTTCCCACTCTAAGTTCTCTAAAATATTTAAGACTTAAGTTGAGTCTTTTAGGTAGGATGGGAGTTGGGTCACATATTTTTGTAGATTCCTATCAACATATTCGGATAGGTTACTGGATAATGAAATGATCCCTGAAATTATTGGTCTACCTGGTGGATTCGTTAAAGATTTATGAATCTTGGGAAGGTAATAGAATACTGGGGTTATGGGATGTTTCACTCCAATGTATCTAAATTCTATCTCATTTAAGATACCAAGTGTTCTTGCTCTGCCCAAGATTCCATCTAGTTCTTTCTTATATTTTTCCACTGGGTTGTTCTGTAATGTTTCATATGTATTGGTATCGGTCAGTATTCTATTACATACATTACTGTAATCTTCTTTATTTAGAAAAATAATACCGCCACCTTTATCGACTAGCTTAATGATAATATCATGGTTGTGTTGTAGAGTTTTAATGGTATTAATCTTTGATTTAGATAGATTGTGCTTGAAATTTTTTAGTTTTCCTTGGTGTATATTTCTAATGTTGTTACATACAATTGTCTCAAAGGTCTCAATCGCATTCCCTTTACTGGTTGTTGGGAAGAATGTGGATTTAGGTTTCAAATTGGTGTGTGAATAGACATCATGTGCATTGGGTTTGCTTGTGGTATATGATTTTAAGAACTGCTTGTGCAATGATAAATGCCAACAGCGTATGCTGTTGGCATTTATTGATGTGCGGTGGACATGATACACTGCATCGTATCATGTCTGCTTGCACTTTCATAAATCTGCCCCTTAGGCTCTAAAACACACCCGTTTATGTGGAAGCCATGTTAGAATAAGTAATGTTAATGCTCATGTACAGCTATAAGAGTCCAATATATATCATTATATCATTATAATTATAAACAGAAACAAAACTAAACTGTGTAAATTCAGTAACACAAATATGACAGTTTTATATATTTTGTGACACAAATCTGGCACATTTCTTTGCAATTTTAAAAACAAATACAGTATTGCGTGTTTGCATATGTCTTTCCTAACATGTAGGCTAAAAGCCGGGCAGATAGCTCATTGTGCTAATGCACTGTTACAGAAATCTGTGGCAACCCAAGGGTTGCAGGTTCGATCCTGTCAACTCAGCCTTTCATCCTTCTAAGGTCAGTAAAATGAGTACCATTAAATTGGGTAATAATAATACCTGTTTGCATAAAAAGAGAGAAGCGCTCTACCAGGAACAAACAACAGCTCATTAGCAAGTTCTATGGCGATTTACCACCTGGAAGCAGCCTCCGATCGTTTGGGCCTCGTCAGTGAGGTGCAGCCACATTCCTCTAAGCACACTGGGCAATGAGTCCACGTCTGGTTTCCCCCATCACCCATAGGGAGACTTCCCAAGGGTCATATTAATTTGCATACAAAGAGAGAAGTGCTCTACCAGGAAAAAACAACAGTTCTATGGTGAATTACAGTTCTATGGTGATTTACAGTTCTATGGCGATTTACCATCCGGAAGCAGCCTCTTTTAGACCAGTATGCTTTTAACAAAGGAAAACTTTCCTTAAGTATATCAGTCTGATCCCGCCAAGTAAGGTCAGTCCAGCCCCGAAATACCAGGCAATTCTCCTCTGAACAAGGAACATGACAACCCCAGGCAATCATTTCGGCCTCCTATGGGCCTCGTCAGTGAGGTGCAGCCACATTCCTCTAAGCACACTGGGCAAGGAGTCCATGTCTGGTTTCCCCCATCACCCATAGGGAGACTTCCCAGGGTCATATTAATTTGCATACAAAGAGAGAAGCGCTCTACCAGGAACGAACAACAGCTCATTAGCTAGTTCTATGGTGATTTATCACCCGGAAGCAGCCTCTTTTAGACCAGTGTGCTTTTCACAAAGGAAAACTTTCCTTAAGTATATCAGTCTGATCCCGCCAAGTAGGGTCAGTCCAGCCCCGAAATACCAGGTAATTCTCCTCTGAACATGGAACATGACAACCCCAGATGATCGTTTCGGCCTCTTATGGGCCTCGTCAGTGAGGTGCAGTCACATTCCTCTAAGTACACTGGGCAAGGAGTCCACATCTGGTTTCCCCCATAACCGATAGGGAGACTTCCCCAGGGTCATATTAATTTGCATACAAAGAGAGAAGAGCTCTACCAGGAACGAACAACAGCTCATTAGCTAGTTCTAAGGCAATTTACCACCCGGAAGCAGCCTCTTTTAGACCAGTGTGCTTTTCACAAAGGAAAACTTTCCTTAAGTATATCAGTCTGATCCCGCCAAGTAAGGTCAGTCCAGCCCTGAAATACCAGGCAATTCTCCTCTGAACAAGGAACATGACAACCCCAGATGATCGTTTCGACCTCCTATGGGTCTCATGAGTGAGGTGCAGCCACATTCCTCTAAACACACTGGGCAAGGAGTCCACGTCTGGTTTCCCCCATCACCCATAGGGAGACTTCCCCAGGGTCATATTAATTTGCATACAAAGAGAGAAGAGCTTTACCAGGAATGAACAACAGCTCATTAGCTAGTTCTATGGTGATATACCACCCGGAAGCAGCCTCTTTTAGACCAGTGTGCTTTTCACAAAGGAAAACTTTCCTTAAGTATATCAGTCTGATCCCACCAAGTAGGGTCAGTCCAGCCCCGAAATACCAGGTAATTCTCCTCTGAACAAGGAACATGACAACCCCAGACGATCATTTCAGCCTCCTATGGGCCTCGTCAGTGAGTTGTAGCCACATTCCTCTAAGCACACTGGGCAAGGAGTCCATGTCTGGTTTCTTCCATCACCCATAGGAAGACTTCCCCAGGGTCGTATTAATTTGCATACAAAGAGAGAAGCGCTCTACCAGGAACGAACAACAGCTCATTAGCTAGTTCTATTGCGATTTACCACCTGGAAGCAGCCTCTTTTAGACCAGTGCGCTTTTCACAAAGGAAAACTTTCCTTAAGTATATCAGTCTGATCCCGCCAAGTAAGGTCAGTCCAGCCCCGAAATACCAGGCAATTCTCCTCTGAAAAAGGAACATGACAACCCAAAACAATCGTTTCGGCCTCCTATGGGCCTCGTCAGTGAGGTGCAGCCACATTCCTCTAAGCCCACTGGGCAAGTAGTCCACGTCTGGTTTCCCCCATCACCCATAGAGAGACTTCCTCAGGGTCATTTTCATTTGCATACAAAGAGAGAAGTGCTCTACCAGAAATGAACAACAGCTCATTAGCTAGTTCTATGGCGATTTACCACCCGGAAGCAGCCTCTTTTAGACCAGTGTGCTTTTAACAAAGGAAAACTTTCCTTAAGTATATCAGTCTGATCCCGCCAAGTAAGGTCAGTCCAGCCCCGAAATACCAGGCAATTCTCCTCTGAACAAGGAACATGACAACCCCAGATGATCATTTCGGCCTCCTATGGGCCTCGTCAGTGAGGTGCAGCCACATTCCTCTAAGCACACTGGGCAAGGAGTCCACGTCTGGTTTCCTGCATCACCCATAAGGAGACTTCCCCAGGGTCATATTAATTTGCATACAAAGAGAGAAGCGCTCTACCAGGAACGAACAACAGCTCATTAGCTAGTTCTATGGCGATTTACCACCCGGAAGCAGCCTCTTTTAGACCAGTGTGCTTTTCACAAAGGAAAACTTTCCTTAAGTATATCAGTATAATACCTGTTATCAGTGCCGCAAGTCGATTAAGTTTGAGGTTGTGCGCTATACAAGTATCAAATTAAAAAATAAAACACACCCATTTATGCAGAAGCCATTTTAGATTAAGTAATGTTAATGCTCATGTACAGCTATGAGAATCTGATATCTAGGCCTGAAAAGAAAACTAAACAAATAAGACTAATTAACTTGGCCAGTCTCTGCCACAGATCACCACCACACAAGGCACTGGGTTCATCCACATAGCCGCAGGATGCTCCCTTTCTGTATGCTGATCCAGAGGATGGTGGCAGTTCTGCAGGAGGGAACCATATTGCAGGTGAAGAAGGGGTTGTGAAACAAATTATTATGCTTTAAGTCACCTCATAGAGTGTGAAGGCAGGTGGTTGTGATCCCTAAGCTTACCCCCCACACAAGCTCCCCCATGGCCACCACCCCTTACATCCATGACAGTAACTTTATGTTGGTCATTAGTTTTTATGCCGCACAATCTCTTAACCTGCAAGAAAATCCTCTGTTTGCCTGCCACCACATTAACAGCAGCAGTGACAGACTCCCAGTGACAGACTTTACTACAGAGCTAGTCAACCTCTTCTGGTCACCAAATAAGCGAGAGTAATGTGGTTCTAGGTTTCACACCAGGGCATCATTTTCTTCCGTAGTGAACCAGGGACCAACCATCTTTTTCGTTTAGGAAAGTGATAGGCAACTGAAAAACAATAAATACGTGACTAGGTCTTATATGTGCAGTAGTTCTTTATGGGACAGGACATGTCAGTTTTTAATGATTTTTTTAAAGGAAAAGTTGCATTTCCTGCTATCATTCTAGATTTTGTTGTATAAATTTGTCAGAGAGCTTCTTCAGGTGTAACTTCAGAAGCGTCACTTTATTGTTATTTGTATTATTTTATAGTGTGTATAGTGTTAACAGCCTGATATAACTGTACATACTTTTTAGAATTATACTCTAGTATACATTTTTGCAAAACCACATTTAAATATATTAGTAAACATACATTTGTAAATATTGAACTTACTATGTCCTACATTTGTAGGGTTGTATTTTTGATAATGGATTTAAAAAAAAAAAAAAAATATTACAATAAATTATACTGGTAATTTAACATAAATGTTATTTGATCTTAATATTAATTGAATATATTAAATCATACAAAGAATATAAAATGTATTTGTATTTTTTATAAAGAAAATATGTTTAAATTGAGAAAAGTAGCATAAAGGGAAATAAAACCAATTTTATTCTTTCATGATAAAACATGCGATTTTAAACAACTTTCTAGTTTACGTCTATTATAACATTTTCTTTGATTTCGTTGTATCCTTTGTTGAATTAAATGTTTTTTGTTTTTTTTAAACAAATAGCTGACAAAGCAATTCAGACATAGCATATGCAAAACATGTCATCATTGATGCAGTGATTTTTAACACAAGTCCTAGGTCTAAATGTCATAGGATGTAACAAATCATCACATGCTAAAATGATATGTTGTTTACCTTGGAACATCATTTTAAATAAAAGGGACAGTCTACTTGAACATTTTTATTGTTTAAAAAGATAGATAATCCCTTTATTACCCATTTCCCAGTTTTGCATAACCAACACTATTATAGTAATACATTTTTTTTACCTCTGTGATTACTTTGTATCTAAGCCTCTGCAGACAGCCCCCTTATCTCAGTTCTTTAAAACAAAAAACTTGCTTTTTAGCCAATCAGTGCTGACTTATAAATAACTCCATAGAAGTGAGCATGATGTTTATCTATATGACACACATGAATTAGCATTATCTAAGTGAAAAACTTGCAAAATGATAAGAGGCAGCCTTCAATATCTTAGAAACTCTTTTAGATGTTTTTATGAATTTTTGAAAAATACTATATACCGTACATGTGCATCTTAATTTCCCCTTTCAATATTGCACAAATGTTCCCTTATCATCCTTTAAGGTTCTTATTGTTTCTCCTATATATTGCTTTTTTACAGGAGCACTATGAGATATATTACTCCTTTATCCTGGCACCTGATAGTATCCTTAATGGAAAACTCATCCCCTATATGCATTTTTTGTTTACTGCTAAATTTACACACCCTACATCAGGAAAAAATGCTCAGCTCCCTACCTTGGATGTTTTCCTACTTTCCTATCTTTGTTTTCTAATAAACTCACTTGTTTTTCAAGGGTTTTTTTCTTGTCTATATACAATACTAGGATCTGTTTGTACCAGATGCCAGTGCTCACTACTAATCTTATTTAGCACATTAAAAATCACAATTATAGTCTGTAATCAGTAGACATATATCCAATTGGATTCAGAATTCTCCTCTCTACTTGTTTTATTATACTCCAGAAGTTTGCTCCTATCTTTTATTCTAGCCCTCTCTCCATAACCACTTCTACATCATACCCTCTTTCAAAAATTTATATTTAAAGATTTTCCCTTGTTCCTCATAATCTTCTATTAAAAAACAGTTCTTTCTAATTCTTAGGGCTCCATTTATTAAGCAGCAGATGCAGCTTCGGAGGCCCATCATTTCAGACTCGCCTGAAGCAGAAGTTAATAAGCAGCGGTCATAAGACCGCTGCTCCTTATTCTGTCCCCCACCTTTTAGGTGGTAGATTGAAATCATCCCAACACAAAATGACCGGGATGATTAACAGCCCCTGCTAGCGGCTGATTGACCGCTAGTAAGAAGGAGGCAGCATTGCACAAGCATTTCCCCAGAAATGCTTGTGCAATGTTAAATGCAGACAGCGTATGCTGTCTGAATTTAGGGATGTCGGGCGGACATGATTCGTTATAGCGAATTATTTCCGCTCGAAATATGATAAATGTACCCCTTAGGCATTATCCAATTAGATTTTCTCCTTCCACCAGTTTAGATGACAGCAATTTGTTTGTATATAACAAACACTGTCTTAAGGTGGGTTTTCAATTCAAGGTTGCCATTAACAGCTTGTATATATAAATATAGAAAAGTAATTTTATTTCAACTATAGGTATGGGTACATTTTAATCCCACCTCATAATGATTCATAATATTTAGGAATTCTTCTGATTATTCTATACCACTTTACATATAATTAAAATGTCATCTATATATCTTTTGTATAGTAAACGATTCACAGCCAGCATGTGTTCTCTTTCCCACTTCCAAATAAAGAGATTTTTATTGCTGGGTGCAAACCTTGTACCCATGGCTGTGCTTTTCATTTTGATTTAATTGATGGGAAAGTAATTCTGATTTAATATAAATGTAATGTAAACTCATCACATTATCACCTATTAAAAATGTCAATGTCACTAATCCCATAATCATGCCTTATGTTGGAATAGAGAGAAGACAGTTCACAAGAAACTAAAATATAGCCCTCTTCCCATTTGAGTCTATGTAAATTTTGAAGTGCATCTGTAGTATCTTTATGATATGATGGTAATGTTTTTATATATTTTTGTAAAAATCTATCAATGTACTGTGAAAGATTAGATGTTATCAAATCTATACCTGATATTGGGCCAGATTACGAGTGGAGCGCAACGATAAGGGGTTTATCATGGGTGTTTGCGTGTGTTGTGTTTATCGCTCATATTACAAGTTGAAAGTGAACACGATTGTTTGAGCGCAATTCAAGTAAACACTCGTCAGGTTAGAGTGTCCGTAGAGCTCTGGTTAACTGTTTCACAAAACAAAAAAGTATCACAAAACACATCAAAAATACATTACAAAGTACACTTATGCTATTACTCATAATAACATAATCTAAAAAAATAATTAAAAAAATATTGGGCTCAAAGATATGAGGTCTCAGGTGTTAGAAAAAAAAGGCAGCCAAAGGACTTTAACAAAGAGATGCATACATATACATCTCTAAAGATTTATATGTTTGTATGTATATATATATATATATATATATATATATATATATATATATATATATATATATATATATATACCTATATATGTGTACATATGAATTTATGTATTTATACATGTATTGGAGCCCTTTGCAGTTAAAGTGATGGTAAATCCTATAGTTTCTGAAACACTAGGATTTACCATTGGAATAAATAAAGGGGACTTTCATTCACAAAGTTTAAAATACTTCATGCTAAAAGCTCCTTTATTTGTTCCAAGCGATCACCTTCACTGAGCTGCTAAGGCAGCCCACTGGCAAAACGCTATCTGGCAGAGAGGTGACATTTCTCTTAGCCAATAGCATTGCGGGAAATCTGGCTTGGCCTGTTAATGCTTGTGTGGGAGCGTTAAATAGTGCACCACTTGTCATCTAGCCCTTTATTGGCCTGTCTGGTGGGATTATCAAATCTTTATGTATTTTTGGTAATAAAAAATTGTAATGTTAGGATATTTTGGGAGTAGGAAATAATATTTATTTTTATTTAACATGCCTTTCTCCTTTGCTTCATTTAGCATATTTCTTAATCTCGTAGTGAATTTCTTTGTTGGATCTAAAGCAATTTAATATGTCATCTGATCACTCTTTTGGCCTCTTTTATGTATTGCGCATCAAAACCTACTCCATTATCATCTGGTTTAATAACAATATTTTTCTTTTTCTTTAATTCTGCTAATACATTTCTCTCATTCTGAGATAAATTGTATTTTACGTTTTATTTTATTTTACTACATGCCTCAGTATTGCATGCTCCCTGTGCCTCTGGGCAAGATGCCTTACACATATGATTCTGTTGACACAAATCTGTCCAACAGCCAGCAAATTAGCTAACTCAGCATCCATTTTGCAAAGCAAAGGTAATCTGAAACTCAATGGTCATCAAAGAAAGATCTGCAGTAACGTGATATTTATTATCCAATCAGGACTCATTCAGACTAAGTTTTTACTTGTATTAACATAGTCTCTAAGAAGTGTGATTGATTAACCATAGCTTAACACTCTGGAAAAGCAGTTACACGATAATAGAAATCCCTCTTGTGTGCAATGGTTAACCATGAACTTGTAATAAACTTGTAAAAAAAAGTGTGAGCTTCCTCTTTGCATGCATCATAGAAAGTATTGGGAGTGTTCATTATTGTGAGCTCGGGAAAGAAAGGTTGCAATATTTCTTGTAACACTCAACTTGTAGTATGGGTTGTAGTAGGAAAAAATACTACCTCACAATTGCGCTTATCTTATAATCTAGGCCAGAGTGTCTTAATAAATGGAGTACATTCAACAGAGGGGATGGTAACTAGTGCTGCTCCTCAGGGTTAGTTCTGGGGCCTGTTTTGTTTAACATGTTTATCAGCAATTTCAGCAAATGGCTACAGGGAACGCTATGTCTGTTTGCTGATGATGCAAACATTTGTAATAGAGTTGATGTTCCATGGGGGTGGATCAAATGAGAAGTGATATGAAAAAATTAGAATTCTGGACAAATGACTGGAATCTAAAGTTTAACACCACAAAGTGCACAATGATGCATTAAGAGCAATTCCACATAGCATCCAAGCAACACCCCCTACATGTCTCCCACAAGGCAAAATTCTCTAAAACGGAAAGGATCTCACTTGACACCTTACAGCCCCTCCCTGTTTGCTCATAGTGACAGTTCTGTAGCATTGTTATACAGTCCTGATCACTAGTGGGTCTCATAGGATCTTGCTTCAAGTAGGTTGTTAGAGTGATGTTTTTTTCAATAGGCCTTGCATTCTTTAGTGTATTTTTAGTAATGGTGTTTTAATCCAGATTTATTATTGTTTTTTTACAGGAACTAAAGGTGATGCTCTGGAATTTGACTTAGCAGAGATTGGCTTTTCAGTACATCTAAAGGATGAGGTAGGAGAGGTATTAATGTCTGATATGTATCTGAACTGGAGCATTTCAAAGCTGCATTCATATTCTGTCCAGCCCATTAGAAATGCTATGCAACATAATCCAGTACATAGAAACACATATCCTGTATATACTATCAAAATAAAATGTCTTCATTTTGCTGTGAGAGAATCTGTCAACTCATAGATCATTGTTTCCATGCCACCATGTTTATATTTGGATGCCTAATTTGCAGGCATCCAAATATAAACATGGTGGCATGGAATTGTACATATAATTATGTTTTTTTGTACTGTTATGATTAAAAAAAAAAAAACACAAACAAGGATTTTAATATTTGTCTCAAACAAACAAGTATTATTTCATTTTAACACAATAATTGCTCAAACATTGTAAAGAATCATAAGAAAACACTGCTTTTAAAAATAATTTCTACCTCAAAAGGATATTTAAAAAAAATAACTAACACCTAGATTACGAGTTTTGCGTTACGGCTTTAAACGCTGAAAAAATGGCAATTCCAGCGTAATGGCAGGAACGCAATATTACAAGTCGTGTGGGTATAGCTATACCGCAAGCATTTTAACCTGTACTGCAACGTCCATTCAGCACTCCAAAAAATGACATTTTTACATGGGATTTTCATAGCGCCAGTATTACAGGTTGTGCGGTCCGGCTAAAATGCTTGCATCACAGCCTATACCGACAAGATCCATACCTCCATCTGAGACCAGTAGTTATGAGTTTTGCACAACAAAAATGTTTCACAAAATTCATAACTAAAATGTTACAAAGTACACTAACACCCATAAACTACCTATTAACCCCTAAACCGCCAACCTCCCGCATCGCAAACACTATTTAAAACTTATTAACCCCTATTCTGCCGCTCCCCGACATCGCCGCCACTATAATAACGTTATTAACCCCTATTCCGCAACTGCCCGACATCGCCACCACTATAATAAAGTTATTAACCCCTAAACCTCGGGCCTCCCACATCGCCGCCACTAAATAAAACAATTAACCCCTAAACCGCCAGCCCCCCACATCGCAAAACAATAAATAAACTATTAACCCCTAAACCTAACACCCCTAACTTTAAATTAAAATTACAATATAACTATCTTAAAATTAATAAAAACCTATGAAATAAAAAATAAAAAATAAACCTAATATTAAACAATAAATTAACCTAACATAACTATTCTAATAAAATAAAATAAACTACAAATTAAAAAAATCTAAATTACAAATTTAAAAAACCTAACACTATGAAAAAATTCAAAAATCTAAAATTACAAAAAATAATAAACACTAAATTACGAAAAATAATAAACAAAATTATCAAACATAAAAACAATTACACCTAATCTAATATCCCTATAAAAATAAAAAAGCCCCCCAAAATAAAAACACCACTAGCCTACAATAAACATTGCCCTAAGATAAACAGCTCTTTTACCTGTAAAAATATACAAAGTCCCCCAACAGTAAAACCCACCACCCAACCTAAAGGGACATTTGTATGGGCATTGCCCTTAAAAGGGCATTCAGCTCTTTTTCACTGCCCTTAAAAAAGCATTTAGCTCCTTTCCAAAAGCCCAAAGCCCTAATTTAAAAAAAAAAACCCACCCAAAAAACAAAACAAAAAAACCGAACACTAACCCAGAATATCTACTCACGGTTCTGAAGTCTGGACATCCATCTCCATCCAGGCGGCGAGAAGTCTTCATCCAGGCAATGACACCTTCATCCATCTCGGGGACGTCTTCTATCTTCATCCTGGCGGTGCAGAGCGGAGCCATCCTGTGCGGAGCGTCCTCTTCATACGGTCACCGCCGTACACTGAAGCTTTAATGCAATGTAGCCGTTTCAAAATGGCGTACCTTGCATTCCTATTGGCTGATTTGATTCTTCAAATTCAAATCAGCCAATAGGATGAGAGCTTCTGAAATCCTATTGGCTGTTCAAAACATAGATATTCTGGGGTTAGTGTTAGTTTTTTTGTTTTTTTAGGGCTTTGGGCTTTTGGAAAAGAGCTAAATGCCCTTTTAAGGGCAATTCCCATACAAATCCCCAAAGGAAACTGTTTCTAATTGAAAGCCTTCCTCAAATTGGAATAAATCCAAGCCATTTAAGAGATCAAAGCTAGCCCCCAAGTCCGCATGAAGGTGCGGCCCTCATTCCAGCTCAGCTGGTAGGGGGCAGATTATAATTTTTCAAAGATGTTTGGATCAATTCAGTCCTAAATCATTGGATTCAGAGTATTGTCTCTCAGGGGTACAGAATAGGATTGAGAGTAAGACCGCCTGTGAGAAGATTTTTTTTTCGCACTCTGTTTAGAGCAAAACTCGTAATCTAGGTGTAAGTAAATAGAACGGTGTGTCAGAAACACAAAATCAGTGTTTTTTTATAATGGCCATCTCAGTTTCTGAACTTGAATCAAATTGAAAATGTGGTCTGTATTGAAGAGAGCAGTTTACAATTCTAAGGCCAATTATCTGCATGAATGAGTGATGCATAAGTCCTTCAAAAGTGTGTGCTGACATTGTCAGACTTTACAGAAAGAGGCTTAGGGCCTGATATTCAAAAGCTCGCCACTCAGATGAGATTATCTAAAACATCTTGTCAGTATGGAGAGGCCCCCAAAACATTTTAGAAACATAAATTTTAAATTGAAAGATATTTATCTCACTATGCAGGGTTCTTGATGAGAAGGAGATATGCCTACAAAATATGCACACAAAATTTAATAGATTCCCCATAGTGTAGAATAAGGGGTAGATTTATCAAGCAGCAGATGCTGCAATCTATCCCCAAAGTTTCAGTCCACCTGAAACCTAAGCTAAGAAGCAGCGGTCTTAAGCAGTTATCCCGATTGGATACAATCGGGATGATTGACACCCCCTGCTATAGCGGTCGTTTGGCCACGAATGTGCAGGGGGCGGCATTTCACGAGCATTTCACCAGAAATGCTTGTGCAATAATAAATGCCAACAGCGTATGCTGGCAGCATTTATCGATGTCGGGCGGACATGATCCGCCACAGCATATCCTGTCCGCCCGACCTTTGATAAATCTACCCCTAAGTGTGTAATTAGGAAATCAGTATGATCTGAGAAAGCTTCCGCTTTGCCATAGGAACAACAGCTCTTGTCCCATAGTCTGCCCATGACCGTGACTACCAGTCAGCCCCACCTAGGATTATTCTGACTACCAATACAGAATTTATGTAGGTATAAGTGCCAGACCTATGCTATACTCACCACTGATTCTATAATCAATTATATTACATAGATATAGATCCACCAAACTAACTATTCACTCAAATCTTGGTTTAACTCACCTCTCTTAAATGGCACTGAACTCCCACCAATATGTTCTGGAGCGCCAGGATAATGTGACAAATAGCATGAAACTGGGAGATGGAGTTTCTATATTCTAGTAGAGTTAGCAATGCAAGAAAGAAAGTCCCAAACTTAATATGCTCACTTTCACCAGAACTGCTTGAGCAATGCCGCCCCCTGCAGATTTGCGGCCAATTGGCCGCTAGCAGGGGGTGTCAATCAGCCCAATCGTATAGGATTGGGCGGATTGTAGACCACAGCCTCAGAGTCTTAAGGCCGCTGCTTCATAACTTCTGTTTACGGCGAGCCTGAAGGCTCGCACGGAAACAGGAGTATCAAGCTCCATTTTGAGCTTCATAATTTAGCCCCAATGTCACTTTTGTTATGTTATTATGTGTCTGTTTTAATGAATCAATGTGGGAGATCTATGCTCACCTTCCTGTACCTTTATTGAGATTATAAGAACAGCCTGCTAAAAATATATTGAGTCAGAAACATTTTAGCTTCTGTTAACAAATAACTATTAACTCTCTTCTTCACCAACACAGAAATCTCTGGTATTTGGAGCAGTTGGAGCATTTGATTGGTCTGGTGGGTTGATTCTTGCAAATACTCAGTTAGATAACGTGAAATTTCTCAATGAAACTGAAGAGAATGCAAAGATGGCTAATTATGGATATTTAGGTAAGAACATTTGTTTTTCAACAATGTAAAACATTTCGTCAGTATGGAGAGGCCCCGAAAAAATGTTAAAAACACAAATTTTAATTTGAATAATATTTATCTCAGGGCTCAAAAATGTGTTGCACTCACAGCGCTTAAAGGACCTATTGCTCCTATCTAAGGTGGGCCCCCACTACCCACAGAGGAAGTACTATTGTAAGAGAGGTTTAGAGAGGAGCGCCAGTTAAGTCAAGGTCTGGTGTGTGTGTGTGAAAAGTATATTCACACTAGAACGAATAAAACCCTTTTAGTGAGGGCTTAGTTCCTATGATTGGATTTAGAACCTTATGTGATAGTAAGACAACTAGGGAAAGGATATAAAATATATGATACAATGTATTACAAACACAATTTAAATCTATAAACATGGATCCATGGTACATAAAAAATATAATAAGACAATTAAAATATATTGGGTAAAATTCAAGGGGATTGGTCCCTCCAAAGGCAGAATATCCCCAAGGTTGTATATAAAGATTGGTAGACGTTATTAGACTATACTACCCTCTACTCCAAAAAATAGGGGGCGCCCTAAAGCGTGATCAAATATCAAACCTAGTATAGTAATATATATATATCACGAATCAATTAAGCAAAAATTATAAATCAATTATTAATGTATATATCACACACAAAATATAGACAGTTGGTAGTATTCCAATAATTTGAATAATACAATTGAAGGGCCTCTAAGGAGTGAGTTGATATAGAATAGTCTTTAGGCAGCAATCTGTAAAGAACCCGGCCAGGATCCCATAGAGATGATATACAAAACAAGAGAGAGACAGATGCGCCACATGGCCCAATATTGTTTGTTCAACACAATGTATATGATCTAGTCGTGCTAATGCAAACTCACAATTCAGGAAGCACTTCAATCAGTGCAATAGAAGCAGCCTGGGATCAATCACAGTCACCCAGCAGACTGACCTCTAGGATAAAGTGGAGTAATCTGTAGTGGATATATAGAGAGACCCTCTACTCCATATGGTTATATAAATGCTAATTGACAGATTAAGCAGATTAAGCAAATTAAACAGTTTGAACAGATTGGTGGAATGGTATTAAGCAGAAAAGTATGTAGCTCAACAAAATATCATAAAAAATCATGTGAAAAGATACGCAGTGAAAAATCAAAATCGATCAAAAAATGTGATCAAAATAAACTAGTGTGTACACAATCTAGTGAAAAAATGTGGTCTCAAAAAATATATCATGTGGTCTCAAAGAATTGAAAAAAGCAAATCACATAGCAAATCGCATAGACTAAAAATGTGTAGTGAAAAATGCGAATAAATAAACAATCAATAATCAATAAACAATATAAGGGGGAGTGGGCAATTGTTAAACGTGGATGATATGTAAATACTGAAAATAAATGTAATCAAATCAAAGTTCATACAAATCAAATAGTGATGGCGTTATGGCAATCCTGAAAAAATATCCAAAATTATGAATAAATAAGTCCATATAAAATGTCTCTTGTCCTCCAATGGGTCCTAATATTCCAATCGAAAAACAGTTCAAAAGCCTCAGTACCAAGGCAAAAATAGAAACAGAAACAAAAAACAAAACAAAAATGACAATGTAAAAATGCTGGGAAGTCCTCAAAACCTAAGGGTAGAGAAACATAACATAGTATAATACTGTTAAAAGTGTAGATAAATCAAGAAATATAGCTCACCATATAGTTGTCAACGCGTTTCGGCCCACAGCTTGGGCCTTTCTCAAGACTAGTATCATATATTTTATATCCTTTCCCTAGTTGTCTTACTATCACATAAGCTTCTAAATCCAATCATAGGAACTAAGCCCTCACTAAAAGGGTTTTATTCGTTCTAGTGTGAATATACTTTTCACACACACACCAGACCTTGACTTAACTGGCATTTATCTCAGAGACTCCTAAATAACAATATAAGGTCTAATGAAATCATAAAGATTTTGCATTATTTCTCTCCATGCCAGCGAGCTTTTGAATATCAGGCCCTTAGTGCTTAGCAAAAGCAAACACAGTTCCATTAGGTGTGTATTAGCAAACACAATTTAATAGATTCACCATAGTGTAGAATATGTGTGGAGTTAGGGTATTAGTAGGGAATCACAGAAAGGGGGGAGAACAAAGGGAGAGAGAGAGAGAGAGAGAGGAAGTACAAGGGGAGAGAGAGGGGGAGTACAGAGAGAGAGGGGGTAAAAGGGATAGAGAGAGAGAGAGAGAGAGAGAGAGAGAGAGGGAGTACAAAGGGAGAGAGAGGGGAAGTACAAGGTGAGAGAGAGGGGGCAGTACAAAGGGAGAGAGAGGGGGAGTAGAAAGAGAGAGAGAGAGAGGGGGGGGGTAGAAATTGAGAGAGCAGGGAACAAAGGGAGAGGGAGAGATAAGGGGTAAAAAAGGAGAGGGAGGGGGAGTACGAAGGAAGAGAGAGGAGGGTACAAAGGGAGAGAGAGAGGAGGGGGTACAAAGGAAGAGAGAGAGGGGAAGTACAAAGGGAGAGAAAGAGGGGGGAATACAAAGGGAGAGAGAAAGAGGGGGAGTACAGAGAGAGAGGGGGTAAAAGGGAGAGAGAGAGAGGGAGTACAAAGGGAGAGAGAGGGGAAGTACAAAGGTGAGAGAGAGGGGGGAGTACAAAGGGAGAGAGAGGGGGAGTAGAAAGAGAGAGAGAGAGGGGGGTAGAAATTGAGAGAGCAGGGAACAAAGGGAGAGGGAGGGGGTACAAAGGGAGAGATAAGGGGTAAAAAAGGAGAGGGAGGGGGAGTATGAAGGAAGAGAGAGGAGGGTACAAAGGGAGAGAGAGAGGAGGGGGTACAAAGGAAGAGAGAGAGGGGAAGTACAAAGGGAGAGAAAGAGGGGGGAATACAAAGGGAGAGAGAAAGAGGGGGAGTATTAAGAGATAGAGGGGGATAAAAGGAGAGAGTGAGGGGGCAGTACTGAGAGAGAGAGGGGTAGTACAGAGGGAGAGAGGGGGAGTACAAAGCGAGAGAGAGAGGGGGAGTACAAGGGGTGAGAGAGGGGGAGTACTGAGAGAGAGGGAAAGTACAAGGGGAGAGAGAGGGGGAGTACAGAGGGGGAGAGAGGGAGTACAAAGCGAGAGAGAAAGGGGGTATAAAGGGTGAGAAAGAGGGCAAGTACAAGGTGAGAGAGAGGGGGAGTACAGAGAGAGAGAGGGGGAGTACAGAGAGTGAGAGAGGGAGAGTACAAATGGAGAGAGAGAGAGGGGGAGTACAAAGGGAGAGATAGTGGTGAAGTACAATTTGAGAGAGAGGGGAGTACAGAGAGAGAGAGAGATGGGTAGTACAGAGAGAGAGATGGGGAGTTCAGAGAGAGAGATAGGGAGTACAAAGGGAGAGGGAGAGAGTGAGTACAAAGGGAGGGAGAGAGCATACAAAGGAAGAGCGAGAGAGGGGGTACAACGGGAGAGAGAGAGAGAGAGAGAGAGAGAGAGAGAGAGAGGAGTACTAAGGGAGAGAGAGATAGAGAGAGGAGTGCAAAAGGGAGAGAGAGAGAGAGTACAAAGGAAGAGAGAGAGAGTACAAAGGAAGAGAGAGGGAGTGCAAAAGGGAGAGAGAGGGAGTACAAAGGGAAAAAGAGAGGGGGAGTACAAGGTGAGAGAGAGAGAGAGAGAGAGGGGGAGTACAAAGGGAGAGAGAGGGGGAGTACAAAGGGAGAGAGAGAGAGGGGGAGTACAAAAGGAGAGAGAGGGGGAGTACAAAGGGAGAGAGAGAGGGAGTGTAAAAGGGAGAGAGAGTGAGTACAAGGGGAGAGAGAGAGAGAGAGAGAGAGAGAGAGAGAGAGAGGGGGGGGAGTACAAGAAGAGAGAAAGCGGGAGTACAAAAGGAGAGAGAGAGGGAGTGCAAAAGGGAGAGAGGGAGTACAAAGAGAGAGAGAGGGGGGGGAGTACAAGGGGAAGGAGAGAGGGGGAGTACAAAGGGAGAGAGAGAGGGGGGGTACAAAGGGAGAGAGAGAGGGGGAGTACAAAGGGAGAGAGAGAGGGGGAGTACAAGGGAAAGAGAGAGGGGCAGTACAAAGGGGGAGAGAGAGGGGGAGTACAAAAGGAGAGGGAGGGAACTACACATATAAAGGTACTGATTTTGTTCATATGTTTGACATTTGTTTTGCCTTTAAACACCTCCTCGATAAAAGTGGTCACAATGAATGGTTCACAAGAGTGACAGAATTTATTTTAAAAACTTTTACACTCCTTAAATATCCCCATACGTTTACAAAAGTTTCTTGTATAAACATACAGCTTCCATGAATTACCATACCATGCATTTGATCTGAGATGTCACTTAGATGCCTCTCCCCCCTCTGTTCCCCCCCTCTGTTCACTCTCTCCCCCTGTTCACTCTCTCCCCCCCTCGTTCACTCTCTCTCCCCCTCGTTCACTCTCTCTCCCTCTCCTCTGTTCTCTCTCCCCCTCTGTTCTCTCTCCCCCTATGTTCTCTCTACACCTCTGTTCTCTCTACAACTCTGTTCTCTCTCCACCTCCTGTTCTCTCTCCCCCTCTGTTCTCTCTCCTCCTCTGTTCACTCTCCCCCTCCTCTGTTCTCTCTCCCCCTCTGCTCTCTCCCACACTCTGCTCACTCCCCTCCCCTCACCTGTCTGCTCTCAGTTTTCCCCCTTTCTGTGCTCTCCACCTCTGTTCTCTCTCCTCTCTGCCCCCCCCCCCCATATATTCTTTAAAAATGTAAGTACATTTTGTAATGTATGTCAATATAATAGATACTGAGCACAATAAATCAATCAGAGTACTGGCACTTTTTTTTTTTTTGTATGTTTATGTGTGTAAAATATTTATTCATCATATTGCAGCCCCCAAAATTTATTTTTTGGCTGTCTCATAGATATTTTAAATCATATTTGTCATATCCTGCCTTATATCTAAGCACCCACTTAAAGGGACAGTCTAGTCAAAATTAAACTTTCATTATTCCAATAGGGCATGCGATTTTAAACAACTTTCCAATTTACTTTTATCATCAAATTTGCTTTGCTCTCATCATGGTATTCTTTGTGGAAAACTAAACCTAGGCAGGCTCATATGTTAATTTCTAAGCTGTTAAACTGCCTTTTATCTCAGTGCATTTTGCCAATTTTTGAAAGTTAGACATCGCTAGTTCATGTGTGTCATATAGATAACAGTGTACTCACTCCCGTGGAGTTATTTAAGAGCCAGCACGGTCTGGCTAAACTGCATGTCTGTCAAAAGAACTGAGATAAGGGGGCAGTCTGCAGAGGCGTAGATACAAGGAAATCACTGAGGTAAAAAAATGTATTAATATAAGTGTTGGTTATGCAAAACTGGGGAATAGATAATAAAGGGATTATCTATCTTTTAAACAATAAACATTCTGGAGTAGACTGTCCCTTTAAGTCACTCTTTTGACACCAATGAGCTACCATGTTTAAAATTATGTTCAGCTAAATGAGCAACTCTGCTTCACAAATTGCCACGGATATTATTGCCCCCTGGAAAAATGTCTGCTGATGCCCATGATCAGGCATGTTATTACACCGGGAAACAATTCATTATAATTTTTATATGAGGGTCAATGTATCATCAGTGTTTGAGTTAACACCAATCAAAGCAATGTTTTTCATTTCTGGTTATATTTTTCTGTAAATCTCACAACATTTTGGTGAGGATCTCAGTGTAGTGTCTGAATATGGGCTTTACTATGGAGTCCATTGCTGAAAATGCTGCAATTGTTAGTTACAGAGTAGAAACAGATCAATACTAGTACCAAATCTTATAGATTTATATTCATAATATGAAATACTGTTATAGACGGAAACACTGACCTCAAGATGGATAATATATGGTTTTGCAGTAGAAGCCTCTGCAAGCTCATTCATTTGCTTTATGATCTGGCCAGAAACAGAACAATTGTTGGAACAGGCAGCAAAGGGTTAAAAATTGGCATGCTGATCCAAAGGGCAAGGCAGTTATTACATGAGACAAACCAGGTCCTAGAAATATGCTGAAATTTGTAACAGAATAGTCAGGAACATATGATCTTGTGGAACAGGGCTGTCTGGAGCATGTTCCTCTTGAGATTATGCACAAATTGGAACAGATAAAGTCATTTTACCAAAGAAAAAAAAGGATAAAAGTCTGCCCAAAAGATTAAATGAGAAGAGAATAAATCAAACTTATACAATAATGAGAACATGTAGAGATTTAAATATCCCAGTGAAATAAGGGGTTAAACAATGAATAGAGATGCAAAAACAAACAATAGATCTGTGATCAGCAAAGCAAAGAGGACTAATTGTAGTTACTGGACTTTATTTGGACAGTGCATTTTTATGATTAAACAATTTCTGCCTCTGTGGTGATGTCATCTCATAAGGCCACTGTATTCTTTCCATTCTAGGCTATGCTGTATTTTTTATGATAACGATTTCTGTACTTTATATTTTCATAGTTTTCATATTAGTTATCATTTGAAATCTGCTCTGTTAAACAGAATGTGTGGTGTTTTAAAATAAAAAAAAAGCTTCACATTGTACCAATAGATGGTGCTATTGTCCATGTTTTATCTCAAAATATATGTATATAGGATAGTAAGACTCTCAAACTGTCACATATATTTTATTGTTTAAGGGAGTTAAGGTTGTTTTAGAATTGAATATTTAGTAAATAAACGTTGGGACAACCTGAATGTTAAACATTCTTTTTATATATTTTTTTTTATATTGTTTTATTTTTTCATGTTTTCCTTTGCTAAGGATATAGTGTCACCACAATACAAGATCCACAACTTTACATTGGGGGAGCTCCACGACACAGCAATGTTGGGAAAGTCCTAGTTTTTGAAAAAGACATCACAACTTACCACCTGATCCAAAAGTTGATGGGTGAACAGGTACAGTTTTATTTAAGTCTCAATATTTTAACAATAGAACTATAGAAGCTGAAGCATAGGACGTATCACTATGTTGCAACCAGGGGCATATTTAGTTAGTTTTTGTGCCAATCTAAGCATGTCAGCTGTGTAGCAATTAAATGGCATTACTTTATTTTACACTCAGAGTCACAGATAATATCAACACTGAGAGCTTGATGAACTAAATCCCTCCACTCTGGCGAGATTATCTAAAAAATCTCATCAGTACTGCGAGTTCCCTCAGATAATTTTATAAAGGCAAATTTTAACTTGAGAGCTGTTAATTTTGCTATGCAAGGTCCTGTGTGTAATTTAGTCACACCTACATTACAATATAATGCTAAAAAATCCCAACAATATTGTATGATTTCTCTCCATGCCGGCAAACGTTTAATCATTGGGCCCTAACTTACAAAAGTACTCAGAGAAAGTCAGAGAAAAGTACTCTGATTAACACATGCACACAATGTATCCATACATCTTTCAGAAACACTTTCATACAGACATACACATTTACTGTATACATTTTCTGACACTCAAATTCAGAAATGGCTTTCACCAGTTACGTCATATTATTCTTTGCAGCTTATTCATCTCAGTCATTTTTAATAAATGTTCTGACAAACTGCCTAACAATTAGTGAGACTGGCAGCTTTCACCTAGCTTTTCATGTGCTTGCTGGATTCTAAGAGAAAGTTGCTCAGTCCTATAGAGCGCTCCTAACCTAATCTTATAGTGAGATATATATACGGAAATGCTTGAAAGTGATGCAGCGTATTAGTAAAACACTGACTCGAATATATCTCTTTGTAAAAAAATAAAAATGTTTTTCCTCAAGATTTCCTCAACAACATCCTCTTGTAAAGGACTTTTAAGCATCCAATCAGGAAGTTTGTCCTGGAACTTTCAAGGGAGTGTGCATCTGGCATGTGCAGGCTCAGCCATTTTATTTTCCTCTTCAGTTTAAGGAAGTATACTATGAAATATTGAAACAATAAAGCAAAATGTGAACTAAGCACTGATGATGCTGATTGGCTAATTATTTGTCACCATGCAGAGGACAGGTAAAGAGTAGCTGAAAGCTAACTGTTCACAGAACACTTAGGGGCCTATTTATCAAAGGTCTTGCGGACCTAATCCGACAGTGCGGATCAGGTCTGCAAGACCTCGCTGAATGCGGAGAGCATTACGCTCTCCGTATTCAGCATTGCACCAGCAGCTCACAAGAGCTGCTGGTGCAACGCCGCCCCCTGCAGACTCGCGGCCAATGGGCCGCCAACAGGGGGGTTTCACTCAACCCGATCGTACTCGAGCATCAGAGCAGGCGGACAGGGTTATGGAGCAACGGTCTTTAGACCGCTGCTCCATAACTTCTGTTTCTGGCGAGTCTGAAGACTCGCCAGAAACACGGGCCCGCAAGCTCTGTTCGGAGCTTGATAAATGGGCCTCATACTCTGGTTAGCTGGAAAAAAATCTTTAATAAAATATCTTCCTTTTTACATAGAGATGCTCATGTCTCTACTTGAAAGAAAAAAAGCATGGTTATTTAAATGATAGGGTTACCTTTAATACATTAGCCATGGTAACTAAAGGTCAGGTTCTAACTACTGGATGCTAGGTTTAGAGTAAGAGAAGAACTTTAAATATCTGCAGCTATCTCTGCCAAAATACTAGCAAGGCTATTCATTGGTGAGAGGAGAATATCTTCTCTTAGAAGACATAACTCTTAAAACAACATACTTTTGATGAAAATGACAGTTATTTAACCTACTTGATACTCATTTAATAATAGGAAATGTAGATCGGCAAAAATTTGTGCAGTAATCATTAACAAATTAACCCACATATGGAAAGGAGGATAATCTCTGCTTTTAAATAATGGGTACAGCTCTAGCATTGTTAGTGTAAAGATGTTATTTAACAACCCTGATACTAAGTAAAGAGGAAAACCGGAAGTTGTGATGATGGTCCGTTGTGTTGTCAAATCTGAGACCATTTCATGACATCAAAGATCATCGTTATCTATGTAAACTTTTTCAGGTTTAAGGGACCCCTAGGTATTTCAGGAGTTTGGTGATCCACTCTGCGCTTAATATTAATTTCCTTCTAAACTATTTCAGGGCTTTGCATGTAAAGAACTGTTGTGTGTCAACCTATCAGAAAACTCTTTTGTATTAGTTATGGCATGATTTTTGGACATTTTTATTTGATTGGTTTTGACGCCTTTCAAATTGATCTGCAAGTTTTTCCTCTTTCATGATTCAGACAGAGCAGGCAATTTTAAGCAACTTTCTAATTTACTCCTATTATCATTTTTTCTTTGTTCTCTTGGTATCATTATTTGAAAAAGTAGGAATGTAAGTTTAGGAGCCGGACCATTTTTGGTTCAGAACCCTGGGTAGGGCTTGCTTATTGGTGACTACATTTAGCCACCAATCAGCAAGTGCCACCCAGGTTCTGAATCAAAAATGGGCCGGCTCCTAAGCTTACATTTTTGCTTCTCAAATAAAGAAAAATTGATAATAAGAGTAAATTAGAAAGTTGCTTAAAATTGCATGCTCTATCTGAATCATGATAGAGAAAAAATTAGGTTTCATGTCTTTTTAGTATCTAACTATCATAGATATAGAAACTATGAAGTACCTAAATAAAGTATAACGTGTGTGTGTATAGTCTGACTTCCTCTTATATATAACCATGATGTGGGTAATAAGACATACTATACAATATCTGGGAGTACAATGCTACAAACATCTGCATATCTTCAGTGCACTTTTCTTTTTTTGCAATAAGCAAAGAGAATCCCCTACTAGACAATTAAATAATTCTAAAAATACTTAATCAATTTACTTCAAATACTGCAAAGTACTGCAGCTTTTCTAGTCACTGAGAGTACCCATAAAACTGACTCATTTTAAAGAATCCAAAGTTACAAGCTCCTGAAAAACTAGGTAGAGAGAACTTAAAGTACCATGCAGATACAGTATATATATATATATATATATATAGAGAGAGAGAGAGAGAGAGAGAGAGAGGAGAGAGAGAGTTAGTGAGAGAGAAAGAGAGTGTGAGAGAAAGTGTGAGAGAAATAGAGAGAAAGAGAGAGAGTGAGAGAGTGAGTGAGATGCACATAAATATAATATACTTCTTCTAATACCTCAGTACAATAGGAACTGTCTGAATATAATTAGTTGGAAGTGTAACATTGTATTTATAGCATACATAACACAATTAATCACGATTGTGCTACTATAACAAACATTAGAACACTAAAATAAACATCTTTAACACATTTTGTGTTCTTTGCTTTCTACAATACAGCTTGGATCCTATTTTGGTTCTGAAATCTGCTCTCTGGATGTCAGGGGCGACGGGAGGCTAGTTTTCTTGCTAGTGGCTGCTCCTTTCTATCATGTCAAGGGAGAAGAAGGAAGAGTTTATGTTTATAAGCTGACTGAAGAGGTAAAATCAAGTTGTCAGTACTTACCATAAATACTGTAACTATAAAAATATTTTCTGTGATCCAGATTAGGGCAAATTGTTAAAATATGAATTTTTGGGCTAGATTAATTAAAACTCACAGCTCTGCCAAATGTATATTCATGCTGCATACCATGTATGCGTGTCACCAGTATGCCTTATGTGTTTCTTTGCTTATAAGATGAAATAGGACACCATGGAACAAAATAAATGTGATGATAGTAAGATAGCAGACTCATGCCATTTGTAATGGAGTTTACATGATAGGATTCCACCATGCCCATGTTTATTAGTTTTATTTATATATAGTTTATATAAAAACTTTAATCCCATTGACAATATGTATATATATATATATATATATATATATACTGTACATATATATATATATATATATATATACAGTATATATATATAAATACTATATATACTATGCTATATATATATATATATATATATATATATATATATATATATATATATATAGTAAGATACACTTTTAACATGCCCAAACAAAGCTGTCAGCACATACTTTATTTAGCCTCATCTTTTTAACATTTTGTTCTATTAAAAGCCATGTGGGGTTGTCCGTATGTTACTGATTTAGTAATGAGAGATATTTCACTGTATTTTTATGCTCACTGTAAAACTCCACAGGGGCCACATTATAACAATGCCTGTTTGCATTAACTGATTGTAATAATTAGATGAGTTATTTAGTTTATTCTGACTGAAACAGGTTTGTGTAAGTAGTCAAAAACATTTCAATCCTTCTCATATGGTCACTAGTGACATTATTATTTGACTGACACCTAGGGTTGCCACCTTTCTTGAAAAAAATACCGGTTATGCTCATTAGCATAGATTTGCATAAAAATTATACAGCATAACTCAGAAATTAAAGCTGCTAGGACAAATTTTAAAGGCATGTTTGTTTATAATGTAAGTGTTATTATTCTACCCATATCTCTATTTAAAACCTGCCTGTCTTTTATAAAATGTAGCTTAATCCTCAGTGTTTGGCTGTCTCGTATTTGCTAAAAACGCATCCTAACAAATAATATAACATAGCTAGGTCCCTTGTTGGCCACAGTCAGGTTACTTGCCTTCATTCCTGTGTTTGTGTGTGTGGGAGGAGATAGGAAGATATGTTTATGCAGCCCAGGATCAGGTTCAGGAAGTTTGTCCTGGAACTTTCAAGGGAGTGCACATATGGCATGTGCAGGCTCAGTCACTTTATTTTCCTCTTCAGTTTAAGGAAGTATACTATGAAATATTGCAACATTATTGTGAAATCTAACAAGATCACAGTAAAGCAAAGTGTGAACTAAGCACATATGATGCTGATTGGCTAATTTATTTTTTACCATGCAGGGGACAGTAGCTGAAGGATAACTGTTCACAACGCACTTACTCTGGTTAGCTGAAAAAAATCTTTAGCAAACAATAATAAAGAAGATGAGGACTTTGAGGTAGATTTATCATAGTGCGAGCGGGCATGATACGATGTAGCGTATCATGTCTGCTGCTCATTGATAAATGCAGACAGCATACGCTGTCGGCATTTATCATTGCACGAGCAGTTCTTGTGAACTGCTGGTGTAATGCCGTCCCCTGCAGGTTTGCGACCATACGGAGCTTGATAAATCGTCCCCTTTATGTAAATAATTAGACAGATAAGATAATGAGGCATTCTCTCCCTACCGGGTCAGCCCATTGTATTGGATTGTGGTGTCAGTTAGCAGAGATAGCTATTTCATAAACAAAAATATACCAAACGGAAAAAAAATCTTTTTAAACCATTCAGCTAGTAAACAAGTAATTGGAAACACATTATGGAGAAACCAATTTTACAGTGCACTGTCCCTTTAACTTAATATTTGCAAAAAAATATGTGCATGTTAAAATAGTGATAGTCTTTATGACATTAATGTACCTCGACCATAGTATTTCACGCAGTAGGCAATTAAGATTCGGGGACCGATTTATCACTGCCCGAATGGGGCCGTATACACCTGTTTCCGCGCGAGGGGCGGCATTGCACAAGCATTTCTAGTGAAATGCTTGTGCAATGATAAATATATCTGTTCGCACTTTTCATAAATCTCCACCCTCTATGTAAGAGTAGGTTTATAAAGCTCATCATATCTTTGATGTTGCAGCCATGATCTGCGAGTAGCTGTGCAGTGATGCATTATATGCTGTTTGTCCATGACTCTGACTTTATTTATTAAATAAATATACCCAGGATTTTATGATACAGTCAGAGATAATATACATTATAAGTATTTTTATATGCTTTATGCCCTTGACTGAATATAAAACTATATACAATTAATTATATATGTGCATAACATATCATTTGTTAAATCCAATTAAAAATCTGCAAACAAAATAAATATTTTAAAAGCATTTTAAACTTCCACATAGTTTCGCTGTTTCAGAGCTCGTTGATGAGAAGTGATCTCCTTTCCTGTGGCCAATAAGAAATCACATATCATTTTACCCATCATGCAGTGCCTGCAATTCACTGTGTAATATTCCCACATTTACTCCAGCCTCTGGTAGATTACAGAAAATGTAGGAAATATAAATAATAATTGTACATTGCAATTTTGTTGTTTATACAATGCTTAATTAAATATGTTATTGTCGTTTTCAGCTTTACATACTTACCCGCCCACACAACAAAACTCTAGTTTCATTGGTAGCCAGATATTAAATCTGCAGCTTTCTCAGTTCTTTCCAATCCAAATAGTGCCAATCTATATCCACAATGTAAAATTATATTTTTTAGTACCTCAGCATAGATGTTTTTTAAAAGGTGGAGTTGTTTGAGTTTTCAGTATTCATATGGAGCCAGTTTGGTTAGAAATCAAAGGGTGTAGTGATATCTTAAGAATACAAGGGCGTTGTCATGACAGGCATAGGGAATGTGAATGTTTATGTATGAATACGTAGGCGATGGGCATCTTGGGTTTGGATAACCCAATAGGTAAAAATACAAGGCGCAAAAATGTATCAAGGGGTTGCATTTGTTTTTATTTCACTGATTTAAAACTGTCATATTTTAATCGTTTTTATGTGCGATCGGATAAAAATTCTAGTAAACAAGCAATTTAGTCTTTCCGAATGCTGAATAATTCTATACCTTTTCCAACAGAACAAATTTTCAGATGTTGACAAGATTCTGGAGCAACACAGTTATGCCTTTTCCAGATTTGGATATGCTATAGCCAATATTGGTGACATTAATCAAGATGGATACCATGATGTTGCAATTGGAGCTCCCCTTGAAGGCCATCTTGAAAATCCATATTCTTTTGGAAGTGTTTATATATATAACAGTGACAAACATGGTCCCCGCAGTTCTCCCTCCCAGGTTTGTAAATGTGTATAGTGCATATGTATGTTTTTAATAGTAAACACTGTATATGCCTTACAGTAGAGTAAGAATGTAAAAAAAAAAAAAAAAATAAGACATTATGGGCGAGTGGAGCGCTATTTTAACGTGCATCAGTAAAGGTGCAAGCTTACGGTTTAGCTTTGTGCTTAACGCAATTAACCAGAGGTCAGACTTTTGGTTAATTAAAATAAATGTGCCTCAATAGCCCCCAAAATAAAGAGGACAGTTCATTATTCTAAAATAAAATAATGAGCATCTTTATTGATTTTTTTTTTAAAATATGCATGGAGCAGTTATAAGGGGTTAAAGTGAGGGGGTGTGGTGTGTTTGGAAAAAAAAACAGTCTACACCAGAATTTTTATTGTTTTAAAAGATAGATAATCCCTTAAATATCCATTCCCTAGTTTTGCATAACCAACACAGTTATATTAGTACACTTTTTACCTCTGTGATTACCTTGTATTTATGCCTCTGCAAACTGCACCCTTATTTCAATTCTTTTGACAGACTTGCATTTTAGCCAATCAGTGCTAACTTCTAGGTAACTCCATGTGCGTGAGCACAGTTTTATCTATATAACAAACATGAACTAACATCCTCTAGTGGTGGAAAAACTGTCAAAATGTATCTAGATAAGAGGCGGACTTCAAGGTCTAAGAAATTAGCATATGAACCTTCTAGGTTTAGCTTTCAATACCAAGAGAACAAAGCAAATTTGATGATAAAAGTAAATTGGAAAGTTGTTTAAAATTTCATGCACTATCTGAATCATGAAAGTTTATTTTGGACTAGACTGTCCCTTTAAGCTGAATGGGGACTGTGTTTTTACTGTAAATATATATGTATATGATTTTATATATATATATATATATACATGTGTGTGTGTGTGTGTTAATGTGTGTAATGCACACGCAGGAGTGCAGAATACCACTCCACTCCTAATCTAGCCCTGAATGGGGAGAATACGTAGACGCAGTCTCGATACCCGAAGTCCTGAAGTTAGCTTGCCTGAGTCTTTAAGTGGCACGCTACCTTTATACTTCTAACATATAATGCGCGCTCCAATGCCGCTGCATTCATTTTTAACTTTGAGTACAGTTAGCGATTGAGGGAAAAAAATGAGTACTCCACCTGTTATCCAAACCAAAATATGTTACCAACTGAACTCAATTTTCTTTTACTTAACTTTCACATTTGAAGATATACTGGCATAAAATGGATTTGATAATATCCAAGACCCCAATACAGTTGATAAGGAATCAAAAACACTTCTCTGGAATTTGAAATATGTCCTTAACAATCAAAAATAAATTGGGTGTGCATAAAAGTAAGGCCCTGATAGTCCTCTTTATTTAGGTAGGATATTCTAAAATGATCCTTCAACACTGCGAGATCCCTAGTGACATTTTCTAAAGGCAGATTTTGCTTTACTTCTCCAAGGGGTATTCCTTTTATTTCTGTATTGAAGAAGAGACAAGCCCAGTGCAATATAGAACTGTATGACACGAGAGTTCTGCTGCATTTACACTTTGTGCTTTGTATTTTATATCACTTTACACTGATTAAATTGTATTACATTTAAACTTTGCACTTTCTATTTTTTATTTTGTATACAGCAATGTATTTAGAATTTTGATTTTACAAATTTTGACTATAAAGCTGACTTCACAGGGGCAGAACTCATTTAATTTTCTAAGAAAAGGGGAGGAACCTGGAAATCCCAGAGAGATGAGAGATGCCTTCCAGAAAGTAATAAAACTCTCTGGGATACAAACTTTCACATGTGAGAGAGAACATAACTGAAAAACCCCTGGGGCTGATATAAAGGCCTCTATTTATCAAGCCGTCAACTTACCTGCATTTGACGGAACCAATACGCTCGCCTAAGTTCGCCTAACATCGCTGCCGCGGACCTGAATACGTTCTCCAAAGTTACCAAAAAAGCTGTCAAAAAGCCGAGCACCAAGTACGGGGCGATGAGCAGCGGACTGTTGTTAACTAACAGTCATCGATCTCACTGCTCTTTGGATTTTTTTCAGCTTTCTTGGTACCCTGTCACTAAACACCCACACTATACTATATGTTTACCCCCTATACCGCTGCTCACGGACCCCGCCGCAACTAAATAAATTGTTTAACCCCTAAACCGCCGCTCACGGAGCCCACCGCCACCTACATTATACATATTAACCCCTAATCTTCCGCCCCCTATACCGCCGCCACCTACATAAAGTTATTAACCCCTATCCTGCCGCTCCCGGACCCCGCCGCAACTAAATAAATTGTTTAACCCCTAAACCGCCGCTCCTGGACCCCGCCACAACTAAATAAATTGTTTAACCCCTAAACCTCCGCTCCCGGACCTCGCCGCCACCTACATTATATTTATTAACCCCTAATCTGCTCCCCCTACACCACCGCCACCTACATTATATTTATTAACCCCTAATCTGCCCCACCTACACCGCCGCCACTATATTAAATGTATTAACCCCTAAACCTAAGTCTAACACTAACCCTAACATCCCCTAACTTAAATATAATTTACCTAAATTGAAATAAATTATTCCTTTTTAAAACTAAATACTTACCTATAAAATAAACCCTAAGATAGCTACAATATAACTAATAGTTACATTGTATCTAGCATAGGGTTTATTTTTATTTTACAGGCAAGTTTGTATTTATTTTAACTAGGTACAATAGTTATTAAATAGTTATTAACTATTTAATAACTTCCTAGTTAAAATAAATACAAAAGTACCTGTAAAATAAAACCTAACCTAAATTACAATTACACCTAACACTACACTATAATTAAATTAATTACCTACATTAACTACAATTAACTAAAATTAACTAAAATTATCTAAAGTACAAAAAAACCCCCACTAAATTACAGAAAATAATAAAATAATTGCAAGTTTTTTTAAACTAATTACACCTAATCTAATCCCCCTAATAAAATAAAAAAGCCCCCAAAATAATAAAAAGCCCTACCCTATACTAAATTACGAATAGCCCTTAAAAGGGCCTTTTGCGGGGCATTGCCCCAAAGTAATCAGCTTTTTTACCTGTAAAAAAAGTACAATACTCCCCCACCAACATTAAAACCCACCACAAACACACCCAACTCTACTCTAAAACCCACCCAATCCCCCCTTAATAAAACCTAACACTAACCCCTTGAAGATCACCCTACCTTGAGAAGTCTTCACCCAACCGGGCCGAAGTCCTCCACGAAGCCAGGCGAAGTGGTCCTCCAGACGGGCAGAAGTCTTCATCCAAGCCAGCCAGAAGAGGTCCTCCAGATGGGCAGAAGTCTTCATCCAGGCGGCATCTTCTATCTTCATCCATCCGGCGCGGAGCGGGTCCATCTTCAAGACATCCGACGTGGAGCATCTTCTTCCAACGACATCCGACGACTGAATGACGGTTCTTTTAAATGACGTCATCCAAGATGGCGTCCCTTGAATTCCGATTGGCTGATAGAATTCTATCAGCCAATCGGAATTAAGGTAGGAAAAATCCTATTGGCTGATGCAATCAGCCAATAGGATTGAGCTCACATTCTATTGGCTGTTCCAATCAGCCAATAGAATGCAAGATCAATCCTATTGGCTAATTTTATCAGCCAATAGGATTGAACTTCAAACCTATTGGCTTATTGCATCAGCCAATAGGATTATTCCTACCTTAATTCCGATTGTCTGATAGAATTCTATCAGCCAATCGGAATTCAAGGGACGCCATCTTGGATGACGTCATTTAAAGGAAACGTCATTCAGTCGTGGGATGTCGTTGGAAGAGGATGCTCAGCGTCAGATGTCTTAAAGATGGACCCGCTCCGTGCCGGATGGATGAAGATAGAAGATGCCACCTGGATGAAGACTTCTGCCTGTCTGGAGGAGCTCTTCTGGCTGGCTTGGATGAAGACTTCTGCCCGTCTGGAGGACCACTTCACCCGGCTTCGTGGAAGACTTCAGCCCGGTTGGGTGAAGACTTCTCAAGGTAGGGTGATCTTCAAGGGGTTAGTGTTAGGTTTTATTAAGGGGGGATTGGGTGGGTTTTAGAGTAGGGTTGGGTGTGTGGGTGGTGGGTTTTAATGTTGGTGGGGGGTATTGTACTTTTTTTTTACAGGTAAAAGAGCTGATTACTTTGGGGCAATGCCCCGCAAAAGGCCCTTTTAAGGGCTATTCGTAATTTAGTATAGGGTAGGTCTTTTTATTATTTTGGTGGGCTTTTTTATTTTATTAGGGGGTTTAGATTAGGTGTAATTAGTTTAAAAAAACTTGTAATTATTTTATTATTTTCTTTAATTTAGTGTTTGGTTTTTTTGTACTTTAGATAATTTTATTTAATTTTAGTTAATTGTAGTTAATGTAGGTAATTAATTTAATTATAGTGTAGTGTTAGGTGTAATTGTAACTTAGGTTAGGTTTTATTTTACAGGTACTTTTGTATTTATTTTAACTAGGAAGTTATTAAATAGTTAATAACTATTTAATAACTTTTCTACCTAGTTAAAATAAATACAAAGTTGCCTGTAAAATAAAAATAAATCCTAAACTAGCTACAATGTAACTATTAGTTATATTGTAGCTATCTTAGGGTTTATTTTATAGGTGAGTATTTAGTTTTAAATAGGAATAATTTATTTTGATTCAGTTAAATTATATTTAAGTTAGTGGGTGTTAGGGTTAGGGTTAGACTTAGGTTTAGGGGTTAATACATTTAATATAGTGGCGGCGGTGTAGGGGGGAAGATTAGGGGTTAATAAATATAATGTAGGTGGCGGCGGTGTAGGGGGAGCAGATTAGGGGTTAATAAGTATAATGTAGGTGGCGGTGGGCTCCGGGAGCGGCGGTTTAGGGGTTAAACACTTTATTGAGTTGCGGCGGGGTCCGGGAGCGGCGGTTTAGGGGTTAATAAGTATAAAGTAGGTGGCGGCGGTGTAGGGGGCAGATTAGGGGTGTTTAGACTCGGGGTACATGTTAGGGTGTTAGGTGTAGACATTACCATAGGAATCAATGGGATATCGGGCAGCAGCGAACATGAGCTCTCGCTGCTTTCCAATTCCCATTGATTCCTATGGTATCCGCGGCCTCCAGGGCGGCGGATTGAAAAAAAGGTACGCTGAGCCGGAAAAGTGCAGAGCGTACCTGCTAGTTATTTGATAACTAGCAAAAGTAGTCAGATTGTGCCGAACTTGCGTTCGGAACATCTGTAGTGACGTAAGCATTGATCTGTGTCAGACTGATCGTATGTTACTTCACTAAATTCTACTTTTGCCGGTCTGTAGGGTTTGATAACTAAGGCGAATCAGGCTCGCCACAAATACGCTGCGGAATTCCAGCGTATTTGCAGTTGACAGCTTGATAAATAGAGGCCAAAGGCTCAGTTTGCATAAATTCCAAATTAAACTGAAATGTTTTCACTACAATTTAACTTGCTTTTGTCTATATTTTGGTATATGTTACTTTTTTGTTAGTTAAACGCTTCCACCTCTTAGCCAATAACTGTGCGGGCTATCCGGCTTGGCGCCAGATGGCCCGCACAGCTATTTGCTAAGAGGTGGCAACATCACCTCTCAGCAAAATAACGTTCTGCCGTGGGGGGAAATGAGATAGATTTCACAGTGCTTGAGAGTTCCCCCCTTTTCTTTTGAAAATTCACTGAGTTCAGCCTTTGTGAATCTTTAAATATCAGGGCTTAAGAGAGAACTTTGCTTTAAATGTCATGATGGTACAAGTGCCTGCATGTAGGTTCAAAAGGGTGGGAGAATGCTTGGGGTGAGAGCAAGTAAGAGATTGGGTTTGTCTAAGAGAGACCATGAGGGGGTTCTGGCATACCAGTGTTGCCTGACAGGAGAAAAATACCAGTTATGACACAGCTTTCTGCTTCTGGGTGGTTGGGGCTGACAATTAAAACGCCCCACCCCCACTACACACCATGATGGCCCCCAGGGACCCTGCTCAGATGAAGGAAGTATTATAACACCCAGGAGGGGGATAATAGCAGAAATCCACATTAGTTCATATCAATTTTATTTAGAAGCATTTTTGCAATACACAAGCTATCATTGTTTCAGTAATAACTTGTACTTCTAAAGTGCTGACAGATTATGCCATAGCATAGGTGACAGGTATTGTGCCAATAGCAAAGAAATATTCTTTATTGCTGATGCAATATGTGGCAATGCCAGCTTTCTCAGCAGAAACCTAAGCAGCTCCTTACATCATATGCACAGTAATATCTGTCACTGGAACACATTATTTATTTTTAATGTAAGCATTTTACTAATACATGAGCATTGCAAAAATTCTTATTTGAGATGCGCTGATGGGCATCTGAATTTTGGGTAAAATGTCTCTAACCTGATATACTTTGGAGGTAATCTACCTATCTCTTTTTTATATAATCCGTTATGTTCAGACTAAATGAACTGATTTTCTTTTTTTTTTTTAAGTAAACTAGAAATCGTTATGTAATCAGAATTTGCTACCTCTCAGTGCACATGCTTAGTATTATGTAATTACACTCCAGATATGTTAATAATGAATGTGCAATGCGATTATGTAAACAGCAGCATGCGCACTTAGAGGTAGCAAATTCTGACAAGGAAATTATTCTGTTGGATTTTGCTGCAGCCAATAAATGGGGGGACACAAATATACATATATATAACTTAGAAAGGAAGATGCACTCTCAGGTCTTGACGTTTCAATGAGGCCCATTTATCAAGATCCATGCTCCAGACTCGCCAGAAACAGCAGTTATGAAGCAGCGGTCTTCAGAGGAATCGCCACAATTCAACCCGATCGAGTACGATCGGGTTGATTGACACCCCCCTGCTGGCGTGTTCCGCAAGACCTTTGTTAAATAGGCCTCAATATGTCTTCAACATTTTTATTTCTTAATGCAAACAATTATCTGTTCGACGTTTTGGTCTCTGCATGGATCTTTGTCAAGACCAAATATATATCTTATATGTACATCGCATCTCTGGTACAGTCCCAGAGATAAGGTGTACATATAAGATATTAAAGGGTCAGTAAACCTTAAAAATAATGTTATATAATTCTGCACATAGTGCAGAATTATATAACATTATATTAGCCAAACTTTGTAAATCATAATATTCCCTTTTTATTTTGTATAAATACCGCTGTTTTACAGACCCGCTCTCTGTACTCAGCTGAGCGGGTCTGTTGTTTTTACTGAGCGCATCGGGCCAGCTGTATAGTCACAGCCCGGCCCGACCGCGCCATTAGACACAGTGCAGCTCGCTCCTGCTCTGTCTGACAGCGGGAGCAAGCTGCACTGTGTCTAATGGCGCGGTCGGGCCCGATGCGCTCAGTAAAAACAACAGACCCGCTCAGCAGAGTACAGAGAGCGGGTCTGTAAAACAGCGGTATTTTTACAAAATAAAAAGGGAATATTATGATTTACAAAGTTTGGCTAATATAATGTTATATAATTCTGCACTATGTGCAGAATTATATAACATTATTTTTAAGGTTTACTGTCCCTTTAAGCTGGTTATCAACAGCAAAAGGCTGATATGTAGCTAGTCCCACTAATGAGTATTGGATACCGTGTTGCAAAGATCCCATACAGAAAGTCCTGTGTGTACTGTGAAGAGGAAGCTATGTCTTGCTGAGGTAACCCGATGTAACCTCCACATGTGCATAAAATCCCTTAAGAATGCTCAGTAATAGTAGGTGATAGCTGTGGAACCCCTTCCAATCCTGGGATGGTAGCTTGCAAAGAGTATAAACAGATATTATACTGTCATACCTGTAACGTGCTTTTTCTCTGTAAGTCCGTGAAGACTCCTTAGAAAACCAAGACCGCTTCATCTGTTTTCATGGTATCTTCAGTACCTGCTGTAACCGCATTCATTCCAAGAACGGGGAATGTTCAGTTACACTGGTACCGATAGCTGAACCTCAATATATCACTTGAATTCGGCTGATGTTGATAAAGAAATAACGGGGGCTCGGCTGTAGTCCCCCGCAAAGGAATTATCCATGGCGACTACGCGCGTTTCACCCGAAATGCCATACTTCTGTCGGGTTTCGTCTGGCCTGTATGCTGTTCAGTTATTGGTCTGAACTTTATAAGCGTTGCTATAAAGTCAGTATTTGAACTACCGTTCCTTAAATTTGTATACTCCGGTCTGTAAATAATACTGCCATTCCAACATATTTTACTCTATTTCATTCTATATGTACTTCAGATCATGTTAAATGTACTCACAATATGCAATGATTAACATGTTTACGAATTGTTTATTATTATCATACATGTATATCCTAACAAAATAGACAAAGTTTATTTCACCCTGTGGGCGTAGACAAATGACGCTAATAAAGTTCAGACCAATGACTGAACAGCATACAGGCCAAATGAAGCCCGACAGACGTTTGGTGTTTTGGGTGAAACGCATATAGCCGCTACAGCTGAGCCCCCGTTATTTGTCTATCAACGTCAGCCGGATTCAAGTGAAATATTGAGGTTCAGCTATCGGAACCCATGTAACTGAAGTTTCCCCATTCTTGGAACAAATGTGGTTAGAGCAGGTACTGAAGTTACCGTGTATACAGGTGATGCGGTCTTGGTTTTCTAAGGAGTCTTCATGGACTTACAGAGAATAAGCTCGTTACAGATATGACGGTTCCATTTATATAAATATTTTATTTTATATTTATGTATTTATTCAGTAGTAAGTTACCAAAACGGATACGCCTTTATGACATAAAATATATTTAACTTCAATTCTTCCATATTTTTTGTATTCTCTTGATACAACCAATTATTTTTTGTTGATGCTGTAATTCAGACAAAAATCTCTGTTATATTATATTCCTCTCTTTACATTGTTCGTAAGTTTTGGTTGTAGAAATTAAAGATAGTAAAAATTATATCAAGAAAGTGAAAGATGGAGCTTTTTTTTTTTTTTAAGCGAATAAGATCAACTGATCTAACAACAAGGTTACAATACTTTGGCCAATACATAGATGGCGGCCTGGATCTCACTAATGATGGCTATCTGGACATATCAGTTGGAGCTGTAAACAATGCAGTGGTTTTAAGGTAGGTGGCGATAAATTATAATATGTGCACCATAATGTAACAGAGTTCAGGGTGCTCTAAAAAGAGTTACTGGCGTGTGATAAATTATAAATTATATATATATACTAGAAAAAGGAAGAGACAGTGGTATAAAAAAATATCACTGTTTATAAAGACAGGGGATCCAGCACTCTTTTGACAATATATACAACAATCTTATAATTCAAAAATACTACATTTATTGACACAAAATATTGTGAGTGTAGACTCACAACAAAAAGCAGGAAACAACATGTCACCAAAAAAGATACACACTTAACAAAATAAGCTACAATAATGATAAAAACAGGACCGGTCCTGGAATGACAAAGCTAACCTATGTATAAATAACACAGTAAGAAATATAATAACACCCCTGCAGGGTAGAGGTAGTAAAATGTGAGGTATGGACAGACCAACTACACCCACTCAGGATACAAAACCCCTAAAGCATATAAGGAGGCAAGGTCTGAGCTGAGAACGTAGTAAGGGATCTAAGTTGTTTGTACATAACCACTCAACATGTTGTTAGCAGCATATCAATATTAACCACTCTACAGGGGGCGTGGCCATGCTGTAGAATATACAAAACACTGTAAGTATAATTCTGTAATCAACTCAAAGTTAAGAACATATACCAGTTTCGGACAAAGTATGAATCAAAGTGTCCACAAGTGATGTTGAGGAAAGTCAGTATATGTCCCAATTGAAGCAGCGGTTTTAAGGCAAAGCAGTTAGTCAGTGTTCCCAAATACCCAAACCGGGCAATAAGAGATAGTCCTTGACCAGAGCAAAAAGCAAGGTTACACAAAATAAAGGCAAAATTCAGGCAGCAAAGGAGCAGAGTTAATATTGCCAAGCAGCATGCAGTTATAGCGGTTATCACAGCAGTCAAATACCCATCTGTCGATTTCACCTGCACAAAGCGACTGCCTACAAATCCACATAGAAACTTACAAATCTCCTGATGTGCTCTTTAAGGAAAATAATCCAACCTCTACTGCTACACACATAGATTGCAGGGTTTGTAATGGAAGAGGTGAGGGAAGATTAAGTGGGTTATGTTAATCTAAATTTAAGGGATAAATCAAAATTGTTAATTATTATTTGTAACCCTTAAATTCCAGAACCTTTAACAGTAATATACATCGGAATGTACTAAGAGATGCAAAAAAAGAGGTTTGCAGCACAAAGAAAAGACTGTTGGTTACTGGACTAGTTAATACTAAGGCCCACTGCTGGGATATTCTCCAATGAGTGGAGTTTGCAGCTAGCATTGAATCAAACAAGCCCCGAGATAGCCCCATCTCTCTGATGACGAGGGGGTGAAACGCACGTCGGCATTGGCTGACTGGTTCATGTGACTGACACGCTGACAAGTTGGCGATGAACGCTGTGGTAGACACTGGAACATAGGCAAGTTTGCTGATTCGTGAAGTTACCCTGCTATCTATCGGAATGTACTAAGAGATGCAAAAAAAAAGGTTTGCAGCACAAAGAAAAGACTGTTGGTTACTGGACTAGTTAATACTAAGGCCCACTGCTGGGATATTCTCCAATGAGTGATGTAGAAATTTAGATACTTTAAAATAACACAGACATCTTCATTCACACTAAATAACTTTATTTGGAGAAAAAATTTAATAGTCCAGCTGGACTAGTACTCACGCACACACACACATACAGTTAAAACTTGCTGGAACTCAGAAAGTGCAATTATCTAGAATGCACCTGTTTAATGCAAGTCATTTACTCACAAGAGATATTTATAATATGTGTGTTTATACAAATAATTAACCCCTGTGGGTAAGCAAGTATGTTGTCAGCAGTTATAGCATAGTGTGTCTGAAGTATATATTTACAGAAAAGCACCACACTGTTATATATAATAAACAATAAAATTTGTTAATTTTGTGTGCTAAAATGTAAGGTTGAAAAATAGTCTCCAACACACACCGTATATATATATATTGGTAATTCAGTCACAAACCAAAATAATGGTTACAATGTTTCTTGGGTTTGTAATTACAATGTGCAAGCTGTGCTGATTTTATATCAAAAAACCTAAGTTTGAGCAAAATCACTGGTAGCTCTAAAGTATGGTATATACCTTTAAGGTCTGAGAGAGTTGCCAACTATATATTAGCGCAATTAGTATCCCCAATGTTTTTATCTGTGTATACCCATTTGTTGCAAGGATTGTAATTAGTGTGGTAGGCTCTAGGCTTAATAATATAATTCAACAATGTTATATTTATATATTGGCTAAAGCCACGAGTAATATGTTAATGCGACACACACAGATATCTGTTAAAGAAATCAATGCTCTATTTTTGCGCCTCACCGCTTAATGCGGTTTAAAATCTCTCTGTACCACTTGTACCTTTAAGTATTCACTTTTCCATAGATAAAAGGATAAAAATAAAAACTTAAGTTCAGCTTAGCTGTGTAAAAAAACAACAAGTTAACCACTGCAAGGAAGATGTCTGACTGAGCTAAAAAAGGTCTCTTCTATAGCGGAGACCTGAATTAACGTTAACTGCCACTGTTCGTGAGAACCATAACTGAGGTGTTATTCAATTATTTAACTGAGCCAGCTTTGTCTAAAATAGAGGTTCCATAACCTCGTGTTAGTGCCCCTGACGCGCGTTTCACATAACGCTTCCTCAGAGGGGTACACGCCGGCCGGACAGAGCGGGGTATATCACGATCTAGAGCCCGCCCCTGTGTTCAGATTGGTTCTCCCCGGTTGCACTTTGCTTTGTTCTAATTGGTTAACATTGATTGTCACTGTGTCTGGCATAGATCAAATCCAATAGTAACTTGAGCTGGCTACTGTTTGTATGTGAACCAGATGGACAAGGCGTATCAAGACTAAGAGCGGCTGTATGTGTCAATCACCTACTACAACAGCATACTAATATGCAGAGACAGAAGAAAAAGAATGTATCAATGTTTTGCTTTACTAATATCATCTTGTGCAAGGTTACCTATGACAGTATTAACACTGGTAGTTTTACGAACCAGGAAATGAGTAACATAAACAATATAGAGATGTTCTTATGTCTGATGCAAGCGCTGTGTACTTAAAATGTGGTTTAACATTAAACAAATGTTGGTGAGTTGAAATAAAAATAGCGTGATGTGACTGAAACTTTTTTCTTTATACTTACTATGTGTTATAAATATCAGGAAAATTAATTAAAGAGATATTCATGAGTGATAACAAATCAACTTTATGTAGGTTTAAAAGTGGTGTCATGTTACATAACAAGTAACATCTAAGAAGAATACTAATGTTAAGCTAAATAAAAATAAGCTTTTTATAAAGTGCTACAAATTCTAAGGTGAAAAATATTTGAATAAATATAAAAATGATAATTTAAAGTGTAAATGTGCTTAAGAGTCATATAAGACAAAAAGGTAAAGGAACAAGCTGTGTTTGCATGGGTATACTTTGTGACTGAATTACCAATATATATATACGGTGTGTGTTGGAGACTATTTTTCAACCTTACATTTTAGCACACAAAATTAACAAATGTTATTGTTTATTATATATAACAGTGTGGTGCTTTTCTGTAAATATATACTTCAGACACACTATGCTATAACTGCTGACAACATACTTGCTTACCCACAGGGGTTAATTATTTGTATAAACACACATATTATAAATATCTCTTGTGAGTAAATGACTTGCATTAAAGGGACACTGTACCCAAAAAAATTCTTTTGTGATTCAGATTGAGCATGAAATTTTAAGCAACTTTCTAATTTACTCCTATTATCAAATTTTCTTCATTCTCTTGGTATCTTTATTTGAAATGCAAGAATGGAAGTTTAGATGCCGGCCCATTTTTGGTGAACAACCTGGGTTGTCCTTGCTGATTGGTGGATAAATTCATTCACCAATAAAAAAGTGCTGTCCAGAGAACTGAAACCAAAAAAAAGCTTAGATGCCTTATTTTTCAAATAATGATAGCAAGAGAACGAAGAAAAATTGATAATAGGAGTAAATTAGAAAGTTGCTTAAAATTGCATGCTCTTTCTGAATTACAAAAGAAAACATTTGGGTACAGTGTCCCTTTAAACAGGTGCATTCTAGATAATTGCACTTTCTGAGTTCCAGCAAGTTTTAACTGTATGTGTGTGTGTGCGTGAGTACTAGTCCAGCTGGACTATTACATTTTTTCTCCCAATAAAGTTATTTAGTGTGAATGAAGATGTCTGTGTTATTTTAAAGTATCTAAATTTCTACATCACTCATTGGAGAATATCCCAGCAGTGGGCCTTAGTATTAACTAGTCCAGTAACCAACAGTCTTTTCTTTGTGCTGCAAACCTTTTTTTTTGCATCTCTTAGTACATTCCGATAGATAGCAGGGTAACTTCACGAATCAGCAAACTTGCCTATGTTCCAGTGTCTACCACAGCGTTCATCGCCAACTTGTCAGCGTGTCAGTCACATGAACCAGTCAGCCAATGCCGACGTGCGTTTCACCCCCTCGTCATCAGAGAGATGGGGCTATCTCGGGGCTTGTTTGATTCAATGCTAGCTGCAAACTTTTAAAGCGCTGCTTACTCCACCCATATTGAAAGTGAAAGATGGATAGCTTAAAGATGGATCAGCCAATCGGAATTCGAGGGACGCCATCTTGGATGACGTCACTTAAAGGAATATTTATTCGGCGAGTAGGCGTCGGTGGATGAAGATGGCTCCGCGTCTGCTGCTTTGGAGATGGCTCTGCTCCACTCCAGATGGATGAAGATCGAAGACGCCGCCTGGATGAAGACTTCTATCGGATGGAAGACCTCGTCAGCGCCCCTTGGATGAAGACTTCGGCCGCTGCGGATGTCCTCTTCTGTTCCATCGGTGGTCGGCTGGCTGAAGACGGCTAAAGGTAGGATGATCTTCAGGGGGTAGTTTTAGGTTTATTTAAGGGGGGTTTGGGTTAGAGTAGGGGTATGTGGGTGGTGGGTTTTAATGTTGGGGGGGTTGTATTTTTTTAACATGCAAATGAGCTGAATACTTTGGGGCATGCCCTGCAAAAGGCCCTTTTAAGGGCTGGTAAGGTAATAGAGCTGTTAACTTTTGTAATTTAGAATAGGGTAGGGCATTTTTTTATTTTGGGGGGCTTTGTTATTTTATTAGGGGGCTTAGATTAGGTGTAATTAGCTTAAAAATCTTGTAATTTTTTTTTATTTTTTGTACTTTAGTTAGTTTATTTAATTGTATTTAATTGTAGATATTTGTAGTTAATTAATTTAATTAATTTAATGATAGTGTAGTGTTAGGTTTAATTGTAACTTAGGTTAGGATTTATTTTACAGGTAATTTTGTATTTCTTTTAGCTAGGTAGTTATTAAATAGTTAATACTATTCTACCTAGTTACAATAAATACAAAGTTACCTGTAAAATAAATATAAATCCTAAGATAGCTACAATGTAATTATTAATTACATTGTAGCTATCTTAGGGTTTATTTTACAGGTAAGTATTTATTTTTAAATAGGAATAATTTATTTCATGATAGTGTAGTGTTAGGTGTAATTGTAACTTAGGTTAGTTTTTATTTTACAGGTAAATGTGTCTTTATTTTAACTAGGTAGCTATTAAATAGTTAATAACTATTTAATAGCTGTTGTGCCTAGTTAAAATAAATTGAAATTTCCCTGTAAAATAAAAATAAATCCTAAAATAGCTACAATATAACTATTAGTTATATTGTAGCTATATTAGGGTTTATTTTATAGGTAAGTATTTAGGTTTAAATAGGATTAATTTAGTTAATAATAGTAATTTTAATTAGATTTATTAAAATAATATTTAAGTTAGGGGGTGTTAGGGTTAGACTTAGGTTTAGGGGTTAATTAGTTTAATATAGATGGCGGCGGTATAGGGGGGGCAGGATAGGGGTTAATAAATCTATTATAGGTGGCGACGTGTAGGGGGGGCAGATTAGGGGTTAATAAGTTTAATATAGGTTGCGGCGGGGTCCAGGAGCAGCGGTTTAGGGGTTAAACAATTTATTTAGTTGCGGCGGGGTACGGGATCGGCAGGATAGGGGTTAATAAATTTATTATAGGTGGCGGCGGTCTAGGGGGGCAGGATAGGGGTTCATAGGTATTATGTAGGTGGCGGCGGGGTCCGGGAGCGGCGGTTTAGGGGTTAATAAGTTTATTAGAGTGGCGGTTTAGGGGGTAATACATTTATTTCGTTGCGGCTGTGTAGGGGTGGGCAGGATAGGGGTTCATAGGTATTATGTAGGTGGCGGCGGGGTCCGGGAGCGGCGGTTTAGGGGTTAATACGTTTATTAGGGTGGCAGTTTAGGGGGTAATACATTTATTTCGTTGCGGCTGTGTAGGGGTGGGCAGATTAGGGGTGTTTAGACTCGGGGTACATGTTAGGGTGTTAGGTGTACACACTTCCCATAGGAATCAATGGGATGTCGGGCAGCAGCGAACATAAGCTTTCGCTATGGTCAGACTCCCATTGATTCCTATGGGATCCGCCACCTCCAGGGCGGCGGATTGAAAACCAGGTACGCTGGGCCGGAAAAGTGCCGAGCGTAACTGCTAGTCATTTGATAACTAGCAAAAGTAGTCAGATTGTGCCGAACTTGCGTTCGGAACATCTGGAGTGACGTAAGAATCGATCTGTGTCGGACTGAGTCCGGCGGATCGAAGCTTACGTCACTATATTCTACTTTTGCCGGGCAGCAGGGCTTGATAACTTAGGCAAATCAGCCTCGCCACAAATACGCTGCGGAATTCCAGCGTATTTGAGGTTGACGGCTTGATAACTAGAGGCCATAGTATTACTCTACAAAACAAGCCATTTTTCATTTTTCATTTATATCATTTGGGCTAATGGTAGAGAGGTTATAAATCCATCTACACTTCTTTTGAAGAAGAACCTTGTCATTATCTGCTTCTCTACCATTAGTTATGCCTTTGTCTATGCCCACAAATGTCATGCAATCAGGGATGCCATTGTGAATAACTTCTAAAATTTCTTGCTACACTGCTAGTTTGAACTTTAAATTTTATGTCGTCGGAGCAAAGGGGGTAAGTAGCGCAGTGATGGCAACAAATATAAATATATATGTATATGATTATATACATATTTATTTATGTGTTAATATGTGTATATACACATAACACATAAATATATATATGTATATAAGCATATACATACATAGTTACAGGGAACACACAGTTCCCATATGCTGCAGTGTAAAGGCACTTTTCAGTGCCGTTTTGTTTTCTCTAACACCCCACTCCCACCTACTTTACCACCAAAATACTGCCTTGTGCAGTTATTTTATTAAAAATGCTAAAATTTTTATTTTTGAATAAAAAAAAACACTACACTGTATTTTGGGGCATATTTATAAAATTAACCAGAGATCTGATCTCTGGTTAATTTTATAAGCGTTAATTGTTACCGCAAGCTCACGGTAGCAATAACCAGTCACTTGTAATGTTTTTTTAAATATCACGTGCCCGAAAATGGGCAAATTTGCCAGTTTGCGAGCATGTGATAAATAACCAGTGCTCTGCTTGTAATCTAGCCCATATTTGGGGCGTGATTACATATAACACCAAGAACTATAAAATAATGTTTTTAATTTCAAATGTACCTTGGTGTCCTTCACTAAGGTCTGTACTTTGGAAAATGTCCGCCACAGCCTTTATCTGTGCCTATCCCTGGTCATAGCGGTGTTCAAGAATCCTATTTTTTAAGCTTATTTTTGATTTTCTAACATGAAAACTGGGACAGGAACAGGAAAGTAATTATACCACTCCTTCTGTGTAACAATTTATAAAGTGTCTCAATTCATACACCTTTTCATTTTGAACTTAAAAACTTTTGTTTTAGCCATAAACCTGCATGCTACACATTTCCCATATGCGAAGTTACCCAATGTTTTTTGGTTCAAGAGCCAATTTCTTTCTGGGGGTTTAGAGACATATTTAAGGGCCCTTCTTGCTGTCAAACCAGAAAAATTACCTACTTCATTAGATACATTCTCATCATTAAGTATTTTATCCCAATTTTCTTTGAAGTATACTTCTTAGACTATTCCGATGACAGTTATCTTTTGTCATCAATCTTATATTATTTATTTTTCCTTTTTCTTTGGCAAACAGTAAAGAGTCACGTTAACTCTGTCTTGCCTCATTTTTGGCTTGAGACAAAGTTACTTGCTAGGAACCTGTTTTCCATTTGTTTAGCATGTTTATCATATTTTCTCTTAGAAGAGCAATTACGGCGCAGTCGAAGAAACTGCACTTTGGGAATCATTCTTTTTAGGTGGGCTAGGTGATGGATCTAAGCTAGAAGTATACTGTTAGTAGCTGTTGATTTTCGAAAAATTCTGTCACTAAGGTGTCATTCTCAACCTTTATATTAGCATCCAAAAATGCTAAATCTGTTTTGCTGTATTGTAGTGTGAGAACAATGTTTCTGTCATTTTTATTCAGATCTTGAACAAACTCCTTAAGCATGTCTACAGGGCCTTCCCAAAAAAGGATTCATAGGTGGATGTGTTTTTCAAAAAGTATTTTCTGATATACCTCATCCATCTCCCAGGCACCTAAATGTAGACACGTGTAAGTTTGGGCACATGTTGCCCCCATTGCAGTCCCTCTGAGCTTTTTGTATATTTTATTGTCAAAAGAGAAAACATTGTTCTCAAATACAAATCGCAACAGTTTTACAATGAAGTCAGTATGGTCTTTATAAGTTTTTCCTCTTGTGTCTAAAAAATTCTTACAGGTCTCTATGCCCATTTTATGAGGGATAGACAAATATAAGCCCTCTACATCCAAAGAGACGAGCAGAGCATCATGCGGTATTGATAAACCATCAATCTTTCGCAGGAGGTCAGCCGTATCCAGGACATACAAGGGCATGGTACTCAGAAAAGGTTTCATGAACTGGTCTACGAAATTACCCAGATTTTCAGTTAGGCTACCTATCCCGGATATGATGGGCTGACCCGGAGGGTTTAATATATTCTTGTGGATCTTTGGGATACAATAAAAGACCGGCATTATAGGAAAGTCATTAAATAGATATTTAAGTTCAGCACGGTCAATGATGCCATCCAGTTTTGCGTCATTGAGCATCCTGAAAATATTTGACTGTAGGATTGGTATAGGATTTGTTAAAAGGCGTTGATATTGATTTTTATCAAGAAGTTGCGCCTTACTTCAAGGACGTAGCTGTATTCTTCCCACAGGACTACATTGCCACCCTTGTCCACAGATTTTATTACTACGTTTTTGCCATTTATTAGTTCATTTAGGGCCCTTCTTTCAGTCCTCGTAAGATTATCATTTGTAATATTGGTCATCATAAGCTTTTAAAAGTCCTTCTCAACCTGTTTACAAAAAAGGTTCACCGCAGGTACAGTCAAGAGTTGGGGCATAAATTTAGACCTTGGTTTAAAATGGGATACTACCTTAATTTGTGCTGTTTCAGTATCGTCATTTACCACAGCTAAGTCCATACCATTAGATTCTAAAAGGAGCTCTTCATGATCTGTTAAAGCCAATCTATCATCTTTTTTAGTTTTAGATCTTCAACAATGTTTTTACTCCTCCCTTTAAAAATTTGGGACAAGAATAATCCTCTTCCAAAGCAGTGGAGATCTTTTATGAACACAAACTTATCTAAACTGTTTGTAGGAGAGAAAGAAAGGCCCTTTTTCAGAATGTTCATGTGTACCTGATTAAGTTTGAAAGACGATAGGTTAATTACCTACAGGTCATTATCAGGGGGTTCTAGAATCCCCTGCACCCCCGAAATCTCCATGGCCAACCTGTTTGGTCCCCTCTCCTGGCTCTGGCTGTAATCCCTCTGATGTCTCTGACTGGAGGGGTACCGTCTCCCTCCGGAGTTGGTATTCCCTTCTCCCGTATCTCTTCCTGCCCCCTCTCCTCCTTGAGTACCATTCTGACTTCCTTCCTGTCCATTTTTTGAGAGCTGGCCATCCAGTTGCACATCTGAACCATCTTCCATTGTTCTGATGATAAAATGGTTAAAAGAAATAAGGAAAGGATACTACTTAATGATGAGAATGTAGCTAAAGAAGTAAGCAATTTTCCTGGTTTGACAGCAAGAAGGGACCCTAACTTAAGGGGCAAATTAGTTAGGAGTAAATATGTCTCTAAACCCCCAGAAAGAAATTGGCTATTGAACCAAAAAACATTGGGTAAGTTCTCATGTGGGAAATGTGTAGAATGCAAGTTTATGGCTAAAACAAAAGTTTTTTTCAGTTCAAAATGAAAAGGCGTATAAATTGAGACACTTTATAAATTGTAACACAGAAGGAGTGGTATATTTACTTTCCTGTTCCTGTCCCAGATTGTATGTTGGAAAAAACAAAAAGAAGCGTGAAAAACAGGATTCTTGAACACAGTGACGACATAAAATTTAAAGTTCAAACTAGCAGTGTAGCAAGACATTTTGAAGTTTTTCACAATAGTATTCCTGATTGCATGAGATTTGTGGGCATAGACAGAGGCATAACTAATGGTAGAGAAGCAGATAATGACAAGGTTCTTCTTCAAAAGGAGTGTAGATGGATTTATAACCTCTCTACCATTAGCCCAAATAGTATGAATGAAAAATTAGACATGGCCTGTTTTCTAGAGTAATACTATTTCCCTTTATCTGATATTACTACTGTAATTACTACTTGTTATAAGCTCTTTTTAAATATGTATATATCTAGATTGTTTATACTATTGTGGGAGCTGAGTTACACAAACTGGCCCCTTTAAGCTATTCATCTTTCACCTTCAATATGGGCGGAGTAAGCAGCGCTTTAAAAGTTTGCAGCTAGCATTGAAACAAATGAGCTCTGAGGAAGCCCCGTCCCTCTCTGATGATGAGGGGGTGAAACACACATCGGCATTGGATGACCGGTTCATGTGATTGACATGCTGACAAGTTGGCGATGAACGCTGTGGCAGACGCTGGAACATAGGTGAGTTTGCTGAGTGGCAAAGTTATCCTGCTATCTGCGTGTGTATCAGTAGAGGTTGGATCCTTTTCCTTAAAAAGCACATCAGGAGATTTGTGAGTTTCTACGTGGATTTGCAGGCAGTCGCTATGTGCAGGTGAAATCGACAGATGGGTATTTGACTGCTGTGATAACCGCTGTAACTGCATGCTGCTTGGCAATATTAACACTGTTTCTTTGCTGCCTGAATTTTGCCTTTATTTGGTGTAATGCTGCTTTTTGCTCTGGTCAACGACTATCTCTTATTGCCCGGTTTGGGTATTTGGGAACACTGACTAACTGCTTTTGCCTTAAAACCGCTGCCTCAATTGGGACATATACTGACTTTCCTCAACATCACTTGTGGACACTTTGCTTCATACTTTGTCCGAAACTGGTATATGTTCTTAACTTTGAGTTGATTACAACATTATACTTAAAGAGTTCTGTATATTCTACAGTGTGGCCACGCCCCCTGCAGAGTGGTTCATATTGATATGATGCTAACCACATGTTAAGTGGTTATGTACAAACAACTTAGATCCCTTACTACGTTCTCAGCTTAGACCTTGCCTCCTTATATGCTTTGGGGTTCTGAATCCTGAGTGGTTGTAGTTGGCCTGTCCATACCTCACATTTTACTCTCTCTGCCCTGCAGGGGTGTTATTATATTTCTTACTGTGTTATTTAGACATAGGTTAGCTTTGTCATTCCAGGACCGGTATTGTAACTTATTTTGTTAAGGGTGTATCTTTTTTGGTGACATGTTGTTTCCTGGTATTTGTTGCTAGTCTACACTCGATATTTTGTGTCAATAAATTTTGTTTTTTTGAATTATGAGATTGTTATTATTATTTTTAAAAGAGTGCTGAATCCCCTGTCTTTAAAAACAGTGATATTATTTTATACTACTGTCTCCTCCTTTTTGTAATATTTACATTTTGTTTTATGGGTCTGCACCACTTACCTAGTATAGGTTCTAGTACGAGAGCTATATATACGTACTGGATTATACTTATTTGACAACATATCTCATGCTGCTAACTACGTTGTTTCCATCCACTACGTAACTCTTTTGTGATATATATATATAAATGAAACATAACATTTTCTTCTAAGTGAAGAAAAAGACATTTAAAGTTTTTCTATTAAAAAAAAAACCTACATCCACCAATTGGTTTTAAAGGAATATGCTATATGCCAAAGTTTTTGACTGGGAGGGGCTCAAAATGTGCGTATATATGTGTATATATTTGTATGTGAGTATTTATATGTATTTGTTGAGTGTAGTCAATTTCTGTGTTTTGTATATGTTCTGCGAAATTACAAAAGATCTGTGCCACTTGTTTGCATTTCAGTGTGTTTGTTTGAAGGTACATTGATAGCTATAGATATATATTTAAAAAAATAAATATATATATATATATATTTATATATATTTATGTATTTATTTATTTATTTAAAATTAAACATAACATTTTCTTCTAAGTGAAGAACAAAGGTATTTAAAGTATTTCTTAACACACATTCACCTTTACGGCAGTTGGCCCTGCGCACCTTTGGGTCAGCACGAGAGCATAAGCCAGAAAAGGCTTTTGTAGCATGCCCCATAAAAGTCTATGGAAAACAGAGTTAGCGATATCTGACCACCAGTTGTTAGCGCAGTTGAGTCTTTCGCTCGCAAGCAAACTTTTTACTTTTATCTTGTAATATAAGCACAAGAATAAGAGCACTATTGATTTAACTTGTGGTAATATATTTGTGCTCCACTTGAGTTTAATTTATGTCCTTGTTTGGATTTTTGTTTTAATATTTGTTTCTTATTCTTTTGCAGGTCTCGTCCTGTTGTGAAATTGAAGGCCAATATAAAGGTTTTACCTGAGAAAATACCTCTTAGCTCTAATAATATTTTAAGTGCACATTTGTGCTTTAACATAACCCCATTTAACTCCAAAGGTAACAAAAACAGTTATAAGCAATCAAAATGATAATCTAATAGTGGATGAAGAACTGTGCAATATTTACTAAAATAAAACCATAATCTTCTGTGTTATTAATTATAATGACAGATGAGTGAAATAATCAGGTTACCTGGTAAATCCTTTTTAAAGGGACAGTCAACACCAGAATTTTTGTTGTTTTAAAAGATAGATAACCCCTTAATTACCAATGCCCCAGTTTTGCATAACCAACACAGTTATAATTATACAAGTTTTACCTCTGTAATTACCTTGTATCTAAGCCTCAGCAGACTGCCCTCTTATTTCAGTTCTTTTGACAGACTTGCATTTTAGCCAATCAGAGCTGACTCCATGGTAAATTCACGTGCATGAGCTCAATGTTATCTATATGAAACATGTGAACTAATTAATACCCTCTAGTGGTGAAAAATTATCAAAATGCACTTAGATTAGAGGCGGCCTTCAAGGTATAAGAAATTAGCATATGAACCTCCTAGGTTTACCTTTCAACTAAAAATACCAAGAGAACAAAGCAAAATTGGTGATAAAAGTAAATTGGAAAGTTGTTTAAAATTACATGCCCTATTTGAATCATGAAAGTTTTTTTGGGACTTGACTGTCCCTTTAATGATAAAACTAATTTTTTTCTTCTGCAATGTTTCATCCTTTTTTTTTTAGAATGTAATCTGTTAGGCCTAGATTTGGAGTTTGGCGGTAGCCGTGAAAACCAGCGTTAGAGGCTCCTAACGCTGGTTTTAGGCTACCGCCGGTATTTGGAGTCAGTCAAAAAAGGGTCTAACGCTCACTTTTCAGCCGCGACTTTTCCATACCGCAGATCCCCTTACGTCAATTGCGTATCCTATCTTTTCAATGGGATCTTTCTAACTCCGGTATTTAGAGTCGTGGCTGAAGTGAGCGTTAGAATTCTAACGACAAAACTCCAGCCACAGAAAAAAGTCAGTAGTTAAGAGCTTTCTGGGCTAACGCCGGTTCATAAAGCTCTTAACTACTGTGCTCTAAAGTACACTAACACCCATAAACTACCTATGTACCCCTAAACCGAGGTCCCCCCACATCGCCGCCACTCGATTATATGTTTTTAAACCCCTAATCTGCCGACCGCCACCTACGTTATCCTTATGTACCCCTAATCTGCTGCCCCTAACACCGCCGACCCCTATATTATATTTATTAACCCCTAATCTGCCCCCCACAACGTCGCCGCAAGTTACCTACACTTATTAACCCCTAATCTGCCGAGCGGATCTCACCGCTACTATAATAAAGTTATTAACCCCTAATCCGCCTCACTCCCGCCTCAATAACCCTATAATAAATATTATTAACCCCTAATCTGCGCTCCCTAACATCGCCGACACCTAACTTCAATTATTAACCCCTAATCTGCCCACCGAATCTCGCCGCTATTCTAATAAATGGATTAACCCCTAAAGCTAAGTCTAACCCTAACACTAACACCCCCCTAAGTTAAAGATAATTTAAATCTAACGAAATAAATTAACTCTTATTAAATAAATTATTCCTATTTAAAGCTAAATACTTACCTGTAAAATAAATCCTAATATAGCTACAATATAAATTATAATTATATTATAGCTATTTTAGGATTAATATTTATTTTACAGGTAACTTTGTAATTATTTTAACCAGGTACAATAGCTATTAAATAGTTAAGAACTATTTAATAGCTAAAATAGTTAAAATAATTACAAAATTACCTGTAAAATAAATCCTAACCTAAGTTACAATTAAACCTAACACTACACTATCAATAAATTAATTAAATAAAATACCTACAATTACCTACAATTAAACCTAACACTACACTATCAATACATTAATTAAATACAATATCTACAAATAAATACAATTAAATAAACTAACTAAAGTACAAAAAATAAAAAAGAACTAAGTTACAAAAAATAAAAAAATATTTACAAACATAAGAAAAATATTACAACAATTTTAAACTAATTACACCTACTCTAAGCCCCCTAATAAAATAACAAAGCCCCCCAAAATAAAAAATGCCCTACCCTATTCTAAATTACTAAAGTTCAAAGCTCTTTTACCTTACCAGCCCTGAACAGGGCCCTTTGCGGGGCATGCCCCAAAGAATTCAGCTCTTTTGCCTGTAAAAAAAAACATACAATACCCCCCCCAACATTACAACCCACCACCCACATACCCCTAATCTAACCCAAACCTCCCTTAAATAAACCTAACACTAAGCCCCTGAAGATCTTCCTACCTTGTCTTCACCATGCCAGGTATGACCGTCCGTTCCAGGCTCCGATATCTTCATCTAAGCCCAAGCGGGGGCTAGACATCCATCATCCGACGGCTGAAGAAGTCCAGAAGAGGCTCCAAAGTCTTCATCCTATCCGGGAAGAAGAGTAGATCCGGACCGGCAACCATCTTCTTCCAAGCGGCATCTTCTATCTTCATCCGATGAGGACCGGCTCCATCTTGAAGACATCCACCGCGGACCCATCTTCTTCCGACGACGACTTCCCGACGAATGACGGTTCCTTTAAGGGATGTCATCCAAGATGGCGTCCCTCGAATTCCGATTGGCTGATAGGATTCTATCAGCCAATCGGAATTAAGGTAGGAAAATTCTGATTGGCTGATGGAATCAGCCAATCAGATTGAGCTCGCATTCTATTGGCTGATCGGAACATCCAATAGAATGCGAGCTCAATCTGATTGGCTGATTGAATCAGCCAATCGATTGAACTTGATTCTGATTGGCTGATTCCATCAGCCAATCAGAATTTTCCTACCTTAATTCCGATTGGCTGATAGAATCCTATCAGCCAATCGGAATTCAAGGGACGCCATCTTGGATGACGTCCCTTAAAGGAACCGTCATTCGTCGGGAAGTCGTCGTCGGAAGAAGATGGGTCCGCGGTGGAGGTCTTCAAGATGGAGCCGGTCCTCATCGGATGAAGATAGAAGATGCCGCTTGGAAGAAGATGGTTGCCGGTCCAGATCTACTCTTCTTCCCGGATAGGATGAAGACTTTGGAGCCTCTTCTGGACTTCTTCAGCCGTCGGATGATGGATGTCTAGCCCCCGCTTGGGCTTAGATGAAGATATCGGAGCCTGGAACGGACGGTCATACCTGGCATGGTGAAGACAAGGTAGGAAGATCTTCAGGGGCTTGGTGTTAGGTTTATTTAAGGGGGGTTTGGGTTAGATTAGGGGTATGTGGGTGGTGGGTTGTAATGTTGGGGGGGGTATTGTATGTTTTTTTTTACAGGCAAAAGAGCTGAATTCTTTGGGGCATGCCCCGCAAAGGGCCCTGTTCAGGGCTGGTAAGGTAAAAGAGCTTTGAACTTTAGTAATTTAGAATAGGGTAGGGCATTTTTTATTTTGGGGGGCTTTGTTATTTTAGTAGGGAGCTTCTTTTTTATTTTTTATTTTTTGTACTTTAGTTAGTTTATTTAATTGTATTTATTTGTAGATATTGTATTTAATTAATGTATTGATAGTGTAGTGTTAGGTTTAATTGTAACTTAGGTTAGGATTTATTTTACAGGTAATTTTGTAATTATTTTAACTATTTTAGCTATTAAATAGTTCTTAACTATTTAATAGCTATTGTACCTGGTTAAAATAAAAATTAATCCTAAAATAGCTATAATATAATTATACTTTATATTGTAGCTATATTAGGATTTATTTTACAGGTAAGTATTTAGCTTTAAATAGGAATAATTTATTTAATAAGAGTTAATTAATTTCGTTAGATTTAAATTATATTTAAGTTAGGGGGGTGTTAGTGTTAGGGTTAGACTTAGCTTTAGGGGTTAATACATTTATTAGAATAGCGGTGAGCTCCAGTCGGCAGATTAGGGGTTAATGTTTGAAGTTAGGTGTCGGCGATGTTAGGGAGGGCAGATTAGGGGTTAATACTATTTATTATAGGGTTAGTGAGGCGGATTAGGGGTTAATATCTTTATTATAATAGCGGTGCGGTCCGGTCAGAAGATTAGGGGTTAATAAGTGTAGGCAGGTGGAGGCGACGTTGTGGGGGGCAGATTAGGGGTTAATAAATATAATATAGGGGTCGGCGGTGTTAGGGGCAGCAGATTAGGGGTACATAGGGATAATGTAAGTAGCGGCGGTTTATGGAGCGGCAGATTAGGGGTTAAAAATAATATGCAGGGGTCAGCGATAGCGGGGGCGGCAGAATTGGGGTTAGTAAGTGTAAGGTTAGGGGTGTTTAGACTCGGGGTACATGTTAGAGTGTTAGGTGCAGACGTAGGAAGTGTTTCCCCATAGCAAACAATGGGGCTGCGTTAGGAGCTGAACGCGGCTTTTTTTGCAGGTGTTAGGTTTTTTTTCAGCTCAAACAGCCCCATTGTTTCCTATGGGGGAATCGTGTACGAGCACGTTTTTGAGGCTTGCCGCGTCCGTAAGCAACTCTGGTATCGAGAGTTGAAGTTGCGTTAAATATGCTCTACGCTCCTTTTTTGGAGCCTAACGCAGCCATTCTGTGGACTCTCAATACCAGAGTTATTTTAAAGGTGCGGCCAGAAAAAAGCCAGCGTTAGCTACGTGGGTCTTTACCGACAAAACTCTAAATCTAGCCGTGAGATTTTAGTAAAGTAATGTGCAATGTGTTCAAATGCCAGTTGTTCAATTAGACTAATAAAAGATGGATTGAGTAGTTTAAAAGTAAAGAAGGTGTAAAAAAAAGCAAGAAGACAAAAAGTAAACGAAAAGGAGAAAGTTGATTGGGTGAAATAAAGTCACATTCATTTTAGTTCCAGTGAAGATGGATAATCGATTTGGAAAATGGAGGTCTGAGTTAAAGGGCCACTAAACACAGTAGGAAAGCATTATCAATAAATGTCTAATAAAAAAAACAACACACAATCGCTTATTTCACGAGTAGTAGATTTTTTTTCTGACAAATCTCAGTTAGTTTTATTTTCATTCCAACTGCTTCATGTGACAGCCATCAGCCAATCACAAAATGGATATACGTTTTTTTATGTGAATTATTGCACATGTAGTAGGAGCTGGTGCCTCAGAAAGAGTGCATATATAAACAAAGATTGGGCATATTTAGATAATGGGTGTCACTTGGAAACTTGTTTAAAATTGTGTGCTCTATATGAGTCATGAAAGTTTAATTTTAGTGGTCCTTTAACATTTCTGTCTATGGAACTTTCACACCCTTATGATATATTCTTTAATGTTTTTCTTTCCCAGGTATCCTTAGGTAACTGGGATAGTCATGTGTTTCATTTAGCACCTTTGCCATCAAAATCCTTGTGTTAAGTACTAGATATCGTACTGTTGGGTTTATATTATTTGTTATTTCTTCTTGGTAAAATCTAGATTTCCAAGATAAATTTTATATATATATTTATAACATATGTTTTTTGCAGGATGTTAACTGATCAGAAAACGTAGCTAAAAAATTCACAGATATTTGCCTAAGTAAATCTTAAGTACTGGCAGCTGCCTGCCAGTACCCACTTTATAGTTTGTTTGTTTTTTGTATTTTTATTATTTATTTATATTATATAGGGGTCTCCCCCTCCCCACGATCATTAAGTAGGGGTCCCCACCCTGATTCACCTTTTTTTCTGTAGCGAAGCGCTCCTTCCTCCTTCTCCCTTCCAAACTAATTATTTGTAGGTAGGGTGCTGCTCCTCACACTCCCTGCACCACTGTGCTGCCCACCCGCCTCCCTCCATCTCTCCCAAACATCCCACCGGCACAAAAGGATGTTCGTTACAGACAGTGACATAAAACCTATCACTGTCTGTAACAATCAGGCATCTGCCTTTATATGGAACTGGAACACAGAGCATTCTCAGGTTCCATATGCAGACAGATGCCTGCAGTCTATGGATAGCAGCTCTCGGCTGTAATTTTACAGCCAAGGCTGCTGTAGTATACTAAAGCTAGGATGTATATATACATTTTGCGGTACAATGGACTTCGTACCGCATGACGCATATACATCATTTTGGGTTAAGGGGTTAAAGTGATGGTAAACTTTCCCTTTTGTATAAACAGATCTGGAAAGTTAGCAATATTTTAGATGGTTAGATGGAGTTAAATTCAGCAGTTGTAATGAAGATACGCTATAACTTACCTTTTATAGGAGCAAAAATTCAAATACCCCGTGCTCCGACTACCAACTTCAAAAATATATATTTTTGTGACCTAATGGTTTGAACTGTTCTCCAATCGGCACTCTAGCCCTACGGTACTCACACACATTTTTTTTTTTTTTGTAGCTAGAGCGCTGATTGGAGAACAAAAAAAAGAAAAAGGCTTTTGAAGTGGAGTATTTGAATTTCAAGCAATATTAATAAGTAGGTTATAATCTTAATTACAACTATTGAATCAAAGTCCATCTAAAATGTTGCTAACATTCTGGATCTGTTTATACAAAGGGGAGAGTTTACCATCACTTTAAAGGGACACTATACTATAAAATCCCTGTTCATGTGTTTCTAGCTATACTTTTTTTGCTCAAATATATTAAATTGTTATTGCCTTTATGTTGTCATTTTAAATAGCTGTATTTACCTTTTTAAACTGCACCAATTCTGCAATATTGGTTATAGGAAAGCTATGTAAGCATGAGGCAGAAAAAAACAGGGTGTTCCTGTAGAATCTTTTAAGATATTGATCTTTTTAACTTTTTAATGTAATTATTTTCTTCATAAATCCACAGCTGCATTCATTATTTTTGGGATTTCAGAACCTGGCCACCAGGAGGAGGCAAAGACACCCCAACCAAAGGCTTAAATACCCCTCCCACTTCCCTCACCCCCCAGTCATTCTTTGCCTTTCATCCCAGGAGGTTGTCAGAGAAGTGTCAGAAGTTTTTCAATAGTCTCTTATGGAGGGTAGTACTCTTTGGCATGGGACTGGAGTTTTAAGTAGTCCTGTCAGCCTCTCAGTGAGAGCATGGATGAAAGTTAGAGTCCAGAGATGCAGGGAGAGTCTGTCTGCGAAACCATCCCGACTCATATTAACAGCTCCACAAGCAATCATCGTTGATGAGTTTTGCTGCCTGCTTTCTTCTCTCAAGTCCATGGCAGAGGTGACGCTACTATCTGTCACACTTAAAGGGCTGTGTTCCTGTTCCATGGCGTAGATTCCGGTAAGATTGTTTCATTTTCTTTCTTTATGATTGCCTGGTATAACAAATGTTTTCCCGAGAGGCTACCACCTTGCGGGACTATCTATAACTCAGGGTCTCAATGAGGCTTATTTTGTATCTTGGAATCAAGGGTTAATATCTCCTGTGGGGGGTTATTGAACAGGGGGGGGGGATTAATCATGTTTGTTATGTGTTCGACCTGCTTAAGTGTGGTGTTACTTAGGCTCTTGGCTAGGAACATAACGGCCTTTTGAAGTGATGCAACCTTTATGGTTGAGCGCGCTTTTTCTGGACCACACAGTGCACCTGGTGACCGGGTGTGGTCACGTTTTGACTATCCATTTCTGCATTCCTGACCGTATGGTGACGGAACATTTCTGGTCCGCTGGTGTTGGGTCCTAGGAGGTGGTGAGTGCCCCAACCATTGTGGATGTCAGGTGCCATTTACTTTTCTTATTTGGTCCGTTTTTTGTATTCAACATCCCAGTTATGGAGGATTCTGATAATGGGGAGAGGAACGTGTCTGATTTAGAGTCTATTTCTCGTGAGGAATAAGAATTGGTCCGGGTGATACATGCCCTTTAGTTATGTTCAGAATGCTGTTTTAGAGTGCTCAATTCATCAGGATTGGGGAATTGAGGAGCCGCTGAGCCATCCATCTCTGGGGGTTCCGTCCCCTGAGTGGCGAGTTCCCTACCACCAACTCTTACTACACATGCAGGTAACCCAGATTTTGCTTATCCTTCTCTGGAAGGTGGCTTTTTCCTCCCGGACGTTATGGCACGTTTTTGCATGTCCATTATTATGACGCTGGCGCATCTGCAGCTACCAGAAGTGTGCTTACGATATTGTATGTGTTCCGTTGACCGGGGCTCTTCAGATATGGGATGACCTGCTCAGCTATCGGGGGGGGGAACGACTGTCCCTGAGGCTTCAGGGGGTCAACCTTCAGGGTCGGGGGTCATCTTCTGCTCTGGCGAGTGTATACTGTGCCTTTCGTGTCCTTTTGAGACACATTCTGGCGATGTTGGAGAATCCCATCCTTAACGGATACGGTAATTCTCAGTCTTCTACTTCGAACGGCTTGCAGAATTAGCTATATGAGGATCTTATAGCCTTGTTTATTGAGTATCTTTTCTAGTCCTGAGCTGGAAGAACATGATCCTGGTCCTGCGGGTGTGTCTGTTCTTCTTGGGCGAAAACCTAAGAGTTGCCTTAGCTTTTATTTTATCCGGTTAGGATGATTTTTTTTTATTTTATCTTATGTTTATGTATTTTCCTCGGGAATTTTTTCTTGAATCGATAATCGTGATTTTTGATTGTACAGTTTACTTCTACGGAAGTTTGTTTGATGTGAGGACATGTTATTCATGTTTCAAAATGTTAGTCCTATGTTATTCCCCATCCCTAGGTATGACTGTTTGTGGCCTTGACAGTATCGACCCTGAGTTTCAGGCTGGTCCTGATTGGGTTCGGACCCTTCTGTCTTGCGGCCCATTTCAGACACGTGGCGCCTGTTATTCCTGGCTGGTCCGGTTGAGGCACCGAGTGTTCACATTTTTATTTGTCTTATTCAGCTAAGCATTCTGTGAGGGCCTGAGGGTCCCTGAGGTGTGTGGGATTGGTTCAGTCTTTGTTAGCCCCTCTAGCTGGTCGACTGGAACTCTATGAAGTTCTGCTGAGACACACTCTGTTTTCTGTTATTTTGTCGGAAAGAGGAGTGTTTCCTTCCCTGCATGGGTTGGGAAGTGGAGGACTCTGGGCCTCCTTGCCGCTGGCCCTGACAGTTATGCCTTTCAGGGGCTCCTTGGTATTGTCCTTTTTGGACTTGTTCCTTTTGAGGTTCTCTTCCCTCGGGTCGAGATTTCTGGACCTTTATGGGGAGGGCCATGTGGTTTTTCCTATCAGGGACTTTAGGCTATGTTGTCTCCTTCTCTGATCTTCGCTTGGGGTTTTAGTTCTACCGGGGTTTTGGATGCTCTGCATTCTTTTTCCTTGGGTGTGGTCCTCCGGGTGCATACTCTGAGGAGATATGGAGACTTGCCTTTGTTCTACTCGCTATTCGAGTGACTTTGCTCCACGATGTTCTACCTTGGTCTCTAGAAGTTTTGGCACGCCTCTGTCGTGCTCCAGCTCCTTTTTGGAGTGTTTGGACTCTTATAGGGGGTGTTCTCTTCCTTTTAAGTTGAGATTGGTGAGTGAATCTTGTTCCCGATTTTTCAGACAGGGTATTCGTGTTCCCTGGGGTGTTGTTTGTTTTAAACAATTCTGGGGTTCAGGCCTATAGTTTTGTTTGGGATCTTTTTGGAAGTACGGAAGCTTATGATCCTGTGGCTGGTCACTTTTTCCAAGGGAACATAGGTTGTGGCCTAATTAATGGCTAGTTAAGCCTGCTAGCAGCTTGACAACGTTCTGGGCACTCTTGGATGCGCTACTTATGGCTTGCCTTGTCCTTTGAACAATGTATATTCCCCTTCGTGGGGAGTTATCTCTGTGTTCTTCGGGACATTTGGATGTTTTTCATTTGGCTTTTGTTCAGACTTGGCTCATGCCTTGTGAGCATGTGCACTGTTCTTATATGTGCCCTTCCTTTTGGAGGGTTTGTTTGGTCCTTCTTATGAAGGAGGGTTGTTGTCCTGTCTTGTGTGCAGGAGGTTGGAACAGGTATTTTTATCCTGTAAGGGTGAGCAGATTGCTTCCTTGGCTTGTGCTGTTCTTTCTGTGGAGATTGAAATCTTCATGTTGAGACTGTCAGTTATGATGGGTTCTCATAGGAATCTTCTGCATTTGCAATGTTCACCTCCTATGGGTTATCTTTGGCAGTACCTATTTGAGGGAGCTCTTGGGTTAGCACCCAAGTTCTGTGGGGTGACAAGTTCACCCCGCTCCGTACTTCCCTAGGGGTTGGTGTTTGGGGTCCTTTATGTTCCCCTTTTTTTCAGACCTGCCTGTCATTTGGGCTGGTCCAGTGTGGAGCAGGATATGAGATATGTGGTCGTCCTTGGGCCTTTTAAGGTTCGGTGAGCCTTCTTGAGGTTTTGTGCTTTCTCTATGTTCAAGATATTTGAGAAGGACTGATGGCTTTTGGATAGCCTGTGATGTGCCCACTGTTTAGTGGATGTTTAGCAGTCTGGCAATTAGGATATGATATATCTTTTCAACTTATCTTACTAGCTGGCAAGTATTCTTTTTCAGAGTCATCCTTGTATGACTGTAGCGTGTGGGTTGACTTAGGTGTTCACTTATCTGGGCTTGCTGCACGTGTTCGATCTGTGAATATTTCGATATTCTGAGTTATCTGTGACTTGAGGACTCTGTCTTCAATTGTCTTTTAAGATGCGGTTGTATTTAGGAGAAGTTTTCTTCTCGGTTTCTGTTCCCGGTCTTAACCTTGTGGTTTCTGTGTATTCCGGGGTCTGACCTGCTATTTTGGTCTAGTGGTGAGCTTAGCGGCTTCACTACCTGAAGGCTGAGAGTTTGCATACCCACTGTGGGTGCTGTGTTTTCTCGTTGCCTGCCTGTTTCTCAAGACCACTTCGGGTCTCTGTGAGCTTGGCTTGGTTCTCGGGGTTCCTTTTTTCATTTGGAACTGGTTGCACTTCATTTGGGGTTCCTTTGGGGATCCTTGATTTTTTCTTTCACGTTTTCTCCTTTTTTTGGGAGTTTTTGGTGCATGATCCCTTTCTCTAGTAAGGGGTGGGATGTTGGGGACTGACTGTTGGGCAGCGGTGTCTCCTGGAGGCGGGTTGACTCCGTCGAATCGATTCTGAGGTCTCTAGCAAGGTCTTAGCAAGGTCTTATGGACTATCTGTGGGTCAGTGTCCTTGGGGCCTTTTCCTTTTTCTAAGCTTTATCGGCAAAGCAGGTTTTTTTGGGTAGGGTTTGTAGACCTGGTGCCTTTAGAATGGGCCGCCTTTTGTACCCTCCCATTTTGCATTCAGTGTCCTCTATAGTTTGGGTATTGTTTTCCCAAAAGTAATGAATGCAGCTGTGGACTCTTTCCATTTATGAAGAAAAACATAAATTATGCTTACCTGATAATTTTCTTTAGTTCAGATGGAAAGAGTCCACAGCTCCCACCTCGTGTTTTTTTGTGTGGCATCTGTTATTTTTATTCTTCTGGCACCCTTTCACACTGATATTTCTTCTATTGTTCCTTGTTCCTCGGCCGAATGACTGGGGGATGAGGGAAGTGGGAGGGGTTTTTAAGACTTTGGTTCGGGTGTCTTTGCCTCCTCCTGGTGCCCAGGTTCTGAATTCCCAAAAGTAATGAATGCAGATGTGAACTCTTTCCATCTGAAGAAAAGAAAATTATCAGGTAAGCATAATTTACGTTTTTATAGGACTATTAAAGGTGTATTTCAATAGGCTAAGTAACAAATACTGTAAGCTGTATCGAAACATTAAGGGACATTGAACCTATATTTTTTCTTTTGTGATTCAGATAGAGCATGCAATTTTAAGCAACTTTCTAATTTAATCCTATTATCACATTTTCTTCATTGTCTAGGTATATTGGTTTATTTGAAAAGCAAGAATGTAAGTTTAGATGCCGGCCCATTTTTAGTGAACAACCTAGGTTGTCCTTGCTGATTGGACAGCACCAATAAACAAGTGCTGTCCATCGTTCTGAACCCAAAAATTGCTGGCTCCTTAGCTTAGATGCCTTCTTTTTCAAATAAAGATAGCAAGAGAACAAAGAAAAATTGATAATAGAAGTAAATTAGAAAGTTGCCTAAAATTGCATGCTCTATCTGATTCATAAAAGAAAAAATGTGGGTTTAGTGTCCCTTTAGGAACTACTGAGAAACTGTCCAGTAATAAAGTAGTAAATCTCAAAATATCTTAACCTTTCAAATGCATTTTACTATATTTATTTTTCATGCTATCTTTTATGTATAAATAGGGAAAGTTGGTGCAGTCATTCACACATTATAATTACGTGAAATATTTGGTCACTAAGGGCATAATTTTTGTCGCCCCCTATTTTTTTTTGGAGCAACTATGAAAACATATACCTATCAATGCAGTGGAAACGATAAATTCAATATAAATTATTTACAAACCCATCCTTTTTCTCTGCTTGCAGAATTTAAGAAATCTTCTATTCATTACAAACTGGAATTGGATATTCATATGGATGAGAAACGCATTGCTTTTGAGAAAGACAATTCTGGTGAAGGAAAATTGTTTCCCATTAATGGAAATTGTACAGATCATAAGTTAATTGTACTGGTAAATATTTACTATATATAAATATCATGCATATGAAAGAGATCTGGTTAAACATGTTAAAATTGCTGTTTTTAGTAAATGAAAAAAGTTATACTTGTTTAGTTTTTTAATTTGAAACCCACAGGAAGTGCACAATTGGTTTGTGGGAAAGAAGCTTACTGGCTGATTAGAAACCCTAAAGTTGCTCAATTTTTTTGATTTCAGATTTTTTTTTTTTAATGACTGTGTAATGGCATAAAATATCAAAAAACATTTGTAAAGCTATATGCAAATATAAAGTTAGGTCTATCTTCGTTTGAACTATAATTGTATGTAGACTATTTATTTAACTATTATTTGGTTGGATAGTGCACATCCTCATTGCCCAAGCCCCAGTACAGTGATAATTTCAACCTCCTCCTTTCTCAAATTAGTCCCTCAACAAAGAATAAGTCACAAGGACCAGTTATGAACATGCCCCACTAAAATGTAACTCTTACCTTACTATTTATAAGGTATTAGTAATATATATAGTAAAGCATTTTATCATTTTTGAAAAATCTATACATAATTTAGTGCATCAATAAGCATATGTCTCAGAATACAGACCCACATTTTCGATCAGTTATTATTCTCCTGTGTAATCCCCAGAGAGGAAACCCACCTTAGTTGCAAAAATACTATTTTAACCATCTTATTTATGGAATCACAGAGTATTACCATTTTACATGAATTGGTTATTTTTTATTGTGGGTTCCACTCAATGTTATCATTCCCACTCTTGTTGAAAAAATGCCATTCTAATCTCCAAACAGTATTCCCATATTATTATTGTGGGATCCACTCAATGTTATCAATCCCATTCTTGTTGAAAAAATCCTATTCTAATCTCCAAACAGTATTCCCATATTATAACTATCGGTTAAAAAAAAAAAAAAAAAAAAAAAAAAAAAAAGCCACATTTTTGGTGATTCTATATTTTTTTTAAATTTTGCATTTTTATCTTTTTGAAATAAGTGACAGCTGGTTTTGTTTATGTTATGAACATCACGTCACAACCGGAAACCCTGTGATGTCATTTCCGGTTCCTGTTGTTTAGTTTGTTTGGCGTGTGTCAGGGTTTTTTCACTCCTTTGTTTGCCATGTGCTGCTGGCAGCCATTTTACTCACCTGTCTTGCTGACTCTGGTGCATACTGTGTGATGCTGCTCATTTCCTGCACATCCTTTTATGGCCAGACTGGTGTTCATCATCAGTGTGAGACAGGATGCAGTCTCAGAATTCTGATGTCATCACTTATTATTTAAAGGGCCTATGTTCAGTATGCTTTGCCCTTGCATTGTCTCAGATCTGTTTGTGAGAGCTCCTGTGTATTACCTGGCTGTCTGACGTCCCTCCTGGTTCCTGATCCCTGGCTTATTCCTGACTGCTGTTCTCCTTGTTCCTGATTTCGGCTCGTCTGACTATTCGCTTTGGCTCCTGACTCAGCTTGTCTGACTTAGCGCTGCGGAATCTGTTGGCGCTCTACAAATAACCGTTAATAATAATAATACCAGCTCTGGTTTTGATTCCTGGCTTGATATTTGTTTCGTGGACTTTTTTTTTGCTATTAATAAAGGTTTGATTATTTTTGCACTTCTCGTCTCAGTCTGATTCCTGGCACCCTGACAGCATGGTTGTGTTGTTGGGATTTCCTCTATTTAAGGTGGGTTGTTAGTAGTTTGTTTATACCTTTTGTTGTGCCTTGACAAAGGTCCAATTCCAGGACCCAAACGTTGGACTGTTATGGTTCAATGTTATGACCGAAACGTCGGACTGTTATGGTGGTGGATTAAAGCGTTGAATTGGATAAACTACCGAGTGCAATGTATTTTGTTTAATGCAATTTTAAATGTATTTTGTTTAATGTAATTTTAATTTAGAGTCCTTAGCCATTAAGTAGATGAAAGCATGATAAACATATTTATGCAATATTCATATTTAATAAAGATTTTAACTATGTATTTACTGTAAATATTTCAGATCTGTTAATGTGAATATGCTATGTTGTTTGTGCGATGGGTGTTTTTCAAAAAAAAAAATTTCTCCATTGACTTCTATGGGGGAATACATGCAGATTTTAAAACCTATTCTATGAGCCCTTCTAACACACTGGAATGGGTCTTTTTGGAGGCTCATTTTCTATTACTATCAATAGTAAGAACAGTGTTTAATGACTTTTTAAAACGTGTACTTTTGCCTCTTTACAGCCATGCAACTATGACTGCTTCAATAGTGTGATAATTAGGATTTCTTATAAGCTAATCTCAGACTTGAAGAGGGATCTTCCTGCACCAATTCTGGATATCTATAAAGATGATCACACAGATGTTGAGGTATGAATATAGAAGCTCATATAGACAGAAATACTATTTGAGTATGAATGATACATTGCCACCATAGTGATGTTTGTATTTTTAGAAGGCTGGACAACATGCACATTCTAAAAATGCAATAGAACTCTTGGCATTACATGATGAGATGTTTGTGCAGGAACGCACATCCTTTGCTGGGATTAGAGTAAGAGAAAGGTTTTAGAGAAGGGGTGCCCAGACTTCTAACATCATTTTTCTTAATTCTTTTGGTATCTTTTGTTGAAAAGCATGGATGTACTGTATGTTTAGGAGCCGGACCATTTATAGAGCACTTTATGGCATCAGTTTTTCAAGAATGTTATCCATTTGCAAGAGCACCAGATGGCAGCACTATGCCCTGCACTGTCCTGCTCCAGATGCCAACCTAGGTATCTCTTTAACACAGAATATTATTGCAACAAAGCAAATTTGATAATAGAAGTAATTTGGAAACTTTTTGAAAATCGTATGCTCTGTCTGAATGACAAAATAATATTTTTTGGGTTTAATATCCCTTTAAGATAAGGAGGCCTCCATGTATAGAGAGATGGATAAGATTAGGAGGTTTGATGTTTCTGCCAGTTCAGTCTGATTATATGGACATGTTTTTGAGAACAATGGATTGAAGCTTTAAAGGGACACCAAACCCAAAATGTTTCTTTTATGATTCAGATAGAGAATACAATTTTAAACAACTTTCAAATTTACTTCTATTATCTAATTTGCTTCATTCTTTAGATATCCTTTGTTGAAGAAATAACAATGCACATGGGTGTGTCAATCACACGAGACATCTATGTGCAGCCACCAATCAGCAACTACTGAGCCTATCTAGATATGCTTTTCGGCAAAGGATATCACGTGAATGCAGTAAATTAGATAATAGAAGTAAATTAGAAAGTTGTTTAAAATTGCATGCTCTTTCTAAATCAGGAAAGAAAAAATGTGGGTTTTATGTCCCTTTAATTAGCAAAAAAGATATATCATATACAAAAATAAACCTAAAGGAACTGATTTTCCATACATTTGATACAATTTACTTACTATAAAAAGTCAATAGGAACACATTAAGGGGAAAGCAATTTTACAGTACAATATTCATTTAATGGGAAAACACGCAAGAATAATTTATTCTCCTTTCTAGTTCTGGCATCTAAATATACTGGGACAGATACACAAGAGATTCCAAATGCTTTTGAATGTGGCAACCCTATGTTATGCTTGCTGAAGATGATAAAAACTAAAAAGTACTAATAAAAGTGTCATTAAACGATTCACAAATGTAAGAGTTGATGCCAAAAATAATATAGCTGAAACAATCTGCAATTGTTATATCCTGTGTTCTGATTCTAACACTGAGGTCCCATATTAACAATTACAGAGCTAAATAAATAAAATCATTATTTTTCAATTCAGATTATAGAAGTAGAATCAATATTGTAAAGATGGGTTGATAAGTAGAACTAGACTAACAACTGTATCCTTGAAAACATGTGACTTCTATACTGAATTGTTACATCTTTTCATTTTGTTTAAAGGGACAGTCTACTCCACAATTTGTATTGTTTAAAAGCTAGATAATCCCTTTATTACCCATTCCCCAATTTTACATAAGGAGAGGTCTGGGGGTGGTGTGAGTGCTAACTATGTGGTATGTGCTTAAATTCCTGTGTAGTCTAGTAAATCTCCAAACACAGACTAATGATAAAGAAATAGAAGATGGTGGGATAAGCGCTCTAAGCGGAGCTAACCAATAAAATATATGGCAAAACGATATAATAATAGATATAAAAGTGATATAATGAGTAATCCCAAAAAGAGGTTCAATTAAAAAAATTCCAAAATAAAGGCTTAGATGGAATAGATATAAAAGATAAATTTAATTGGAGGTATATATCAGCAGTATGTAAATACCAGTATAGACAATGAATTTAAACAGTTATAACATATATATATATATATATATATATATATATATATATATATATATATACACATATATACAGTATATATACAATGCCGGCATCAGTTTAAGAAATGATAAAAATAGCTAGACAAACAATTCGTCTAGAACAGTTAGTTTTTAAAAAAAAAAGCAATGTCAAAGTAAAAATATCAAAATAGTGGTAACTCAATGTAGATCTCAAACAGTAGGCAGCTAATTGGTAACACAATGTTTCAACCTAACTAAACATAAAAGTCCAAATAAGGACAGTAATACTATCGAGTTTTTAAGATTCATTTTTATCATTTCTTAGACTGATGCCGGCATCGTATATATATATATGTTATTAACTGTTTAAATTCATTGTCTATACTGGTATTTACATACTGCTGATATATACCTCCAATTAAATTTATCTTTTATATCTATTCAATCTAAGCCTTTATTTTGGAATATTTTTAATTGAACCTCTTTTTGGGATTACTCATTATATCAATTTTATATCTATTATTATATCGTTTTGCCATATATTTTATTGGTTAGCTCCGCTTAGAGCGCTTATCCCACCATTTTCCAGTTTTACATAACCAACACTGTTATGTTAATATACATTTTACCTCTGTGATTACCTTATATCTAAGCCTCTGCAGACTGCCCCCTTATTTTAGTTCTTTTGACAGACTTGCATTTTAGCCAATCTGTGCTGACTCTGAGGAAACTCCACGTATGAGAGCACAATGTTATCTAACGCCTAGCTATAAAAAACTGTCAAAATGCCCTAAGATAAGAGGCGGCCTTCAAGAGCTTAGAAATTACCAAATGAGCTTACCTAGGTTTAGCTTTCAACAAAGAATACCAAGAGAACAAAGCAAATTTGATTACAAAAGTAAACTGCAACGTTGTTTAAAATTGCATGCCCTATCTGAATCATGAAAGTTTAGTTTTAACTAGACTGTCCCTTTAATTATGTAAAAATTAGATAGTATATATTATGCAAGGCAATTCATATATTATATCAAAGCATTCCTATGTATCTTATATAATGCAAAGAAAATGTGATGCAAAGTGTTTAAAAATAGATATCCTTTACTTAAAGAGACAGGAAACCCAACATTTTTGTTTCATGATTCAGACAGGACATACAATTTTGTTGAAAAGCATACCTAGGTAGCCTCAGGAGCTGGGAGTTAGTTGCTGATTGGTGGTCGCATATATATGCCTCTTGCCATTGGCTTGTCAATGTTTTCAGCTAGCTGCCAGTAGTGTATGACTGCTCTTTCAATAAAGCATACCAAGAGAAAAAGGTAAATTCATAATAGAAGTAAATTGGAAATATTTTTAGGGGGTTTCATGTCCCTTTAAAGTAGCAAATAAAATGACTTTTTGCAAAGACAATGTATTCTGTCAGCTGAATCTAATGTTTGTTTTGTCTAGTTGCCGTATGTAAAGGACTGCAATAGCAAAGATTTCTGTGTTCCAAACTTGACACTAACCACGCATTTATCTGGGTAAGAAATAGAATTTGTTTTAATCATGTAATTATTATAATAGTTCTTCTGCAGCTCAGGTATTGCCTATGTCACCCATAGGACGGTGCCTTAATTTCTGTAACTGCATTTGTTTTAGAAAAGAACTGGTTGTTGGACATACCAAGGATCTGACTATAGACATCACTCTTGTAAACACTGGAGATGACTCATACCTGACCACTTTGTTGATAACATATCCGAAAAATATGCAGTTCAAAATGATAAGAAAGGTAAGAAAAATAGATCATGGGAAACAAATGTATTAAAATAAGAATTTTCACAAATCTATTTTAATTATAAAAAAATATATATTAAAAACCCAAGACATGATGGTGTGAAAAAAAATCCAAATAGTTTACTTCTTATATGTTACTATATCTATAATATTTACTCAAATAACATTTAACAGGCCTATTTCAATATGAAGATATTATCTATCTATCTATCTATCTATTATGGCTAATTAATCTATCTAATCTATATATTTATCTATCTATCTATCATCTATCTATTCTATCTAATCTGTCTAATTCATCTATTTATCTAATGTATCTATTTATCTATCTATCTATCATCTATCTAATTAATGTATCTAATTAATCTATCTAATCTGTCCAATTAATCTATCTATCTATCTATCTATCTATCATCTATCTATCTATCTATCTATCTATCTATACATATGAAAGGGGAAAATCTAAGGGCACAGGTATCAGTGGAAAAAGTACACAATGATCTGTGTGTAAACGGCAAAATGGGAATAGAAGAGCAAACATCTCTAAATTATCAGCCTAAATAAAACAAATATAAGAATTTTAACTGTATTGTCTATATATACTGTCTCTATATACTGATATAAAATAGGTTACGTGAATAAATTAAAAATCTCTACGATGGCTATGTAAATAAATAAAACCAGTCTATACCATTAGGAGCGACATAGAACACAGTGGGTAGTGTCCGATAATGATCATCAGGTGTAGGTATTTAATACTACCCACTGTGTAGTATTTTTCCACTGATACCTATCCTGTGCGCTTAGGTTTTCCCCTTTCATATGTATATTTTTTTACCCATTGGTAAGGTAGTTGTTAACCCAGCAGCATGGATTTCGATATTAACTATCTCATAATTTTTAACGAACATTTCCTTTGCATAGTCAGCAATTGTGTATATCTGTTGATTGAGCGCAGTTCCACCTTTGTAGCCTCGGCTGCTAATGTTTCGTTCTCTTCTCTCTCTCTCTCTAATTAATTTAACTAATCTGTCTAATTAATCTACCCATCTAATCTTTAAATCTATCTATATATCTGTATAATTATCTAATCTAAAGACATATATATATATATATATATATATATATATATATATATATATTATTTATTTATTTATAAAATATTTTACCAGGAAGGATACATTGAGATTTCTCTCGTTTTCAAGTATGTCCTGGGATCACAAAACATTGCATTGATACAATAGGGTACAATAAAATACAAAAACAATAATAAAAATACACATTATATGCAAACATTTAACATAGAGCAGGTACGAAATATTTAATCAACCATGACAGGAGCATTCTGTTTTGAGATATGTATAGAGGGATCTCTTAAAGGATTTTAGGCTTGGGGAAGTTTTTAAAGTGTGAGGGAGGTCATTCCATAATTGTGGCGCTCTGTAGGAAAAGGAGGATCGAGCTGCTTTCTTTTTGTATTGAGGCAAGCTAAATAATGTGCTGTTATTGGATCGGAGGTTATAGGAGGTGGGAATAGCAGGGGAGAGCATTCTGCTCAGGTAGGGTGGGAACTTCCCAGAAAGGCTCTTAAAGACAAGGCAGGAAAGATGGAGGGTGCGTCTGGATTCCAACGACAGCCAGTTTAGTTCTTTTAGCATGTCACAATGGTGGGTCCTGTAGTTACATTGTAGCACAAAGCGGCAGAACGAGTTATATAACGTATTTAGTTTATTAAGGTGAGTTTGCGGAGCAGGTGCTTATACTATTTCCCCATAATCCAAGATAGGCATCAGCATTTGCTGTACAATCTTTTCCTTTACTGTAGGGCTAAGGCAAGATTTGTTTCTGTACAGGGCACCTAGTTTTGGATAAAGTTTAGAGGCAATTTTTTCTATGTGGAAAGATCTCACAAAAGTAAGTACACCCTCACATTTTTGTAAATATTTATTATATCTGTTTATGCGACAACACTGAAGAAATGACACTTTGCCACACTGTAAAGTAGTGAGTGTACAGCCTGTATAACAGTGTAAATTTGCTGTCCCCTCAAAATAACTCAACACACAGCCATTAATGTCTAAACCATTGGCAACAAAAGTGAGTACACCCCTAAGTGGAAATGTCCAAATTGGGCCCAATTAGCGTTTTTCCCTCACCGGTGTTACGTGATGACTCATTAGTGTTACAAGGTCTCAGGTGTGAATGGGGAGCAGGTGTATTAAATTTGGTGTTGTTGCTCTCACACTCTCTCATACTGGTCACTGGAAGTTCAACATGGCACCTCATGGCAAAGAACTCTCTGAGGATCCGAAAAAAAGAATTGTTGCTCTACATAAAGATGACCTAGTCCAAGACCCTGAAACTGAGCTGCAGCACAGTGGGCAAGACCATACAGCGGTTTCACGGGACAGGTTCCACTCAGAACAGGCCTCGCCATGGTCGACCAAAGAAGTTGAGTGCACGTGCTCAACGTCATATCCAGAGGTTGTCTTTGGGAAATAGACGTGCTGCCAGCATTGCTACAGAGGTTGAAGGTGTTGGGGGTCAGCCTGCATCACTGCATCAATGCCGCACACTGCATCAAATTGGTCTGCATGGCTGTCGTCCCAAAAAAAAGCCTTATGCACAAGAAAGCCTGCAAACAGTTTGCTGAACACAAGCAGACTAAGGACATGGATTACTGGAACCATGTCCTGTGGTCCAATGAGACCAAGATAAACTTATTTGGTTCAGATGGTGTCAAGCGTGTGTGGTGGCAACCAGGTGAGGAGTACAAAGACAAGTGTGTCTTGCCTACAGTCAAGCATGGGGATGGGAGTGTCATGGTCTGGACCTGCATGAGTGCTGCCGGCACTGGGGAGCTACAGTTCATTGAGGGAACCATGAATGCCAACTTGTACTGTGACATACTGAAGCAGAGCATGATCCCCTCCCTTCTGAGACTGGGCCCCAGGGCAGTATTCCAACATGATAACAACCCCAAGCACACCTCCAAGACGACCACTGCCTTGCTAAAGAAGCTGAGGGTAAAGGTGATGGACTGGCCAAGCATGTCCCCAGACCTAAACCCTATTGAGCATCTGTGGGGCATCCTCAAACAGAAGGTGGGGGAGCACAAGGTCTCTAACATCCACCAGCTCTGTGATGTTGTCATGGAGGAGTAGAAGAGGACTCCAGTGGCAACCTCTGAAGCTCTGGTGAACTCCATGCCCAAGAAGGTTGAGCCAGTTCTGGAAAATAATGATGCCCACTCAAAATTTTGACACTTTGGGCACAATTTGGACATTTCCACTTAGGGGTGTACTCACTTTTGTTGCCAACGGTTTAAATATTATTGGCTGTGTGTTGAGTTATTTTAAGGGTACAGCAAATTGGCAGTGTTATACAGGCACTACTTTACATTGTAGCAAAGTGTCATTTCTCCAGTGTTGTCACATGAAAAGATATAATAAAAATATTTACAAAAATGTGAGGGGTGTACTTACTTTTTTGAGATACTGTATGTATATATATATATATATATATATATATATATATATATATATAGAGAGAGAGAGAGAGAGAGAGAGAGAGAGAGAGAGATCAGCTGCTGCCAGGGTGCTATACAGGAATTCAAAGTGCAAAAATAAAGCACTCTCTGGTCTTTAGTCAACAGTAAATCCAAAGTGAACTTTATTGTGACGTTTCGGGGCAAAATAACTCCTTCCTCTGACAAAAAAACAATGTGCAAACCAAACTTTTAAAGGCCTGATAGGCCCTCCTACTACAGTCTACCAATCATGGCTCTGCGTCGGCTCCTTTGAAGATGGCTCCGCTCCAGATGGATGAAGATTGAAGACGCCGCCTGGATGAAGACTTCTACCGGATGAAGGACCTCCTCTGCACACCTTGGATGATGAATTTGGCTCGGCTGGGTGATGACGACTCAAGGTAGGAGGACCTTCAAGGGGTTAGCGATAGGTTTTTTTAAGGGGGGTTTGGGTGGGTTAGAGTAGGGGTATGTGGGTGGTGGGTTGTAATGTTGGGGGGGTATTGTATTTTTATTTTCAGGTAAAAGAGCTGATTACTTTGGGGCAATGCCCCGCAAAAAGCCCTTTTAAGGGCTGATAAAAGAGCTGATTACTTTTGTAATTTAGAATAGGGTAGGGCATTTTTTATTTTATTAGGGGGCTTAGATTAGGTGTAATTAGTTTAAACTTCTTGTAATATTTTTTTTTTATTTTTTGTAATTTAGTGTTTGTTTGTTTTTTGTATCATAGATTAGTTTATTTAATTGTATTTTAGTTTAGCTAATTGTAGTTTATTTATTTAATTTAATCATAGTGTAGTGTTAGGTGTATTTGGAACTTAGGTTAGGATTTATTTTACAGGTAATTTTGTACTTATTTTAACTAGGCAGCTATTAAATAGTTATTAACTATTTAATAGCTATTGTAAACATAGAAACATAGAAACATAGATATTGACGGCAGATAAGAGCCATAGGCCCAGCAAGTCTGCCCGACCTTACCTAACAGTATAAACTTATCTAGTTCGTAGGATAGCCCTATGCTTGTCCCATGCATTTTTTTTTTATAATCAAAGTTTTTTTATTGAGGTATGTGAGAAAACATCAAACATTTACATCATCATAGTTGTGAAATGCGGATTTGGAAAAATCATAATAGCCAACAAATAACATGCTAGGGTTTTACATATTTTCTACTGGAACACAGGGGAAAGATTTACCTAGTTGACATACCTGTGGGTAACATGTAGAAACTTATAAAATATAGAAATCCCCATTATCACCAGAAATAAATCAAGCTTTGTGGTGCAATAAAACAACTTGTACCTTGTGTTAACATATTTGTAAAATTCAAATCTGGAAGGGTCCCAGCAATCAACCTAAGCATGTTAGTATGATACATATTTTCCACTGAGAGACAAAGAAAAAATTTACTCAGCCGATATAACTAAAAATAACACATAAAATCTTATACAGTATAGTAAACCACATAGTCTCTAACAAAAATTCAGACTGTGCCATCTAACGACAATACATTGATACCTCTTTTTAATTAGAAAGTAACGTAATACCTATACCTCTTTAGTATGCATTGCTGCCTATTATAGTGATAATGTATATCTGACCTTTATAAGCCACACCAAACTTATTTATGAGAGGTATTACAATTTGATAGCTATGTGTGTGTGGGTGTATCTTGTAACAGTAAAAACAAACAGCGGGTTAATACCGCTAGAGAGTTCACCTAAATTGGGTGAATATTGAGTTGCTAGCCCTTAGCATAAGTATATATAGTAAGCACAATGAAAGAAGGTAGATTGCCAATTATAATCTGGAGTTAACTTTTAAAATAACTTAGTTCTAGGGGTGAGCACCTAGATCACAATAGTATATTAGTGATACTGAGAAAACTTTTGAATTGTTTCCAAATGTTTTGTGTAAGCTGTGATGAGAGTACCCCAAGGATTATATGTTTGGCCCAGAATTGTGTATGGTCAGCGACCTCTAATCCCTATGTGCTATCAGGATGTCAGGGGATCTGAATGTCCCTGATCTAGAATTATAACCTTTTATTATTATTTATGTTGGAAATCTCCAGTAACAGTAATCAGCACATAAAGCCGCAGCAGCAGAAGCTAAATTAATTTTCCTATATAGAACTAGTGGAAAAATCACATAATGGGGAACCCTGAGTATATTTTCAACCAGCAGGATGAGTACATAGGTCTCAATAGGTACTGAAAACCTAAAGTGAAAAAAGCATATCACACAGTCCAAACCATCAAACTGTAGTGTTATCATTGTAGACTGTAATATGGGAATAATTGTCCATCATCTATAGTATACTGAATAATATGAATTTATCCCCCATCCACTGGAAGTATGTCACTAGTTCACTGCAGGCATCCCATAATCTATCCGATCCCCATAGCTAGGTGATGAAAAGGGAGAGAATATTTATTCCATGCAAACCTGCTCCCGGATTGCTGACCAACCATATAGCAATGTCTTGTTGTTTGAGAGAAGTCCCCTAGGCTCATTAACCTACTACTCATGGGCCAAGCGCCTGCAATTTTCCAAACAGGAGCCACACAGCACCCCACGCCACAGCCCAGTTGCGATCCCCTCTCAACCGGCCGCATCTCGAGGGGTTTTGGCGCAGGATCGGTACTGATCAAAGTTAGGCTGCAGCTCACGAGCGCGCAAGGCCCAGAGTCCGGCTGTACACAGCCTAAGGGATAGTCTCCAATGTCCCCACACGGCCCCTCCAGACTGTGATCCTCATCGAGGCTATTGACAGGCGCTCCACTATAGGATCCCGCAGTCTTCTGCAGTAAGACTGACCTCAGATCCGGGCTGTAATCTATATCCTCCTCTCCAACCATAGCTCTCTCAGCTTTCAGGACCGCCATGAGGGAGGTATGGTGGTACTCCATCTTGCTAGCGATCATTGCTAGTAGAGTTTCAGCTTCAGCCTCCATCTTGGGCAAAAGAGATCTCGCGCTTCTCGGCTCTTAATGTAAATCCAGCTCACCCTCCAGTCACACAAATGTTCCTCCAGAGTGTTGGTAAAGTGAACAAAATTAGGCCACGCTACCCGGCTAGCTTTCTAGCCGGGGGGGATGATGATAGAAGAAAAAATCTAGGCCGTCGTCTGCATTTTTGAATATATAGAGTCTTGAAAATGAGTATAAATAATATCCTTTTATTTCAGATCCATGCTTTAAAGGATGGGTAGAAGAAAGTAGTGTAAATATTTCTTAGGTATTGCAGAAATAGATTATAACTTTTAAACTCTAAGCAGAGCTGCTGTGTAGTACGTCCGAACACAGCCACGGCTAGGACACGCCCCCTCGTCCCATGCATTTTTAAAGTCCCCCACAGTGTTTGTTGCTACTACCTCTTGAGGAAGTTTATTCCATAAATCAATCACTCTTTCTGTAAAGAAGTGCTTCCTCAAATTACTCCTGAATCTACTAATAGAACCTAGTTAAAATAAATACAAAGTTGCCTGTAAAATAAATATAAATCCTAAAATAGCTACAATGTAACTATTAGTTATATTTTAGCTATATTAGGGTTTATTTGAGAGGTAAGTATTTAGTTTTAAATAGGAATAATTTATTTAATTATAGAAATATTATTTCGTTTAATTAAAATTATATTTAACTTAGGGGGGTGTTAGGGTTAGAGTTAGGTTTAGGGGTTAATAATTTTATTATAGTAGCAGCGACGTTGCGGGCGGGAGATTAGGGGTTAATAATTGTAGGTAGGTGGCGGCAATGTTAGGGAGGGCAGATTAGGGGTTAATAAAATTTATTATAGTGTTTGCGAAGGCGGGAGTGAGGCGGTTTAGGGGTTAATACATTTATTATAGTGGTGACGAGGTCCGGTCGGCAGATTAGGGGTTAATAAGTGTAGGTAGGTGGTGGCGACATTGGGGGGGGGGCAGATTAGGGGCTAATAAATATAATATAGGTGTCGGCGATGTTAGGGGCAGCAGATTAGGGGTTCATAGCTATAATGTAGGTGGCGGCGGTGTCCGGTCGGCAGATTAGGGGTTAAAAAATTTTATTAGAGGGTTGACGATGTGGGGGGCCTCGGTTTAGGGGTACATAGGTAGTTTATGGGTGTTAGTGTACTTTATAGCACAGTAGTTAGGAGCGTTATATTCCGGCGTTAGCCCATAAAGCTCTTAACTACTGACTTTTTTTGGAGGTAGGAGTCTTGTCGGTAGAGGGTCTACCGCTCAGTTCTTCCAAGACTCCAAATAGCAGCGTTAGGCAAATCCCATAGAAAAGATAGGATACGCAATTGGCGTAAGGGGATCTGCGGTAGCCTGGAGTCGTGGAAAGGAAGTGAGCGGTAGACCCTTTCCTGGCTGACTCTAAATACCAGGACCCCTTAACGCTGCTTTTGACGGCTAATGGATATTCGAATTGGGTACTTTGTCTCAAAAGGGACTGAATGTCAAAACAGGGTGGCAATGTTACTTATAACAATATTACCTTAATGGGTATCCACGACTCTTTATATATCTCTCTCTTTTCCAACATGGGAGTCTATATCCATTTAATGAGAGCTCTGAGACATTGTTTCTAATCCTCCCTAGTTAACATGTATCTTTCAGTCCTCTTTGTACTGTTTGGTCATTACTGATTTTCTGTTGTGTAACAGTCTTCATTTTATGTTTATTGCATTGATTTTAACTGATGTTTTTATTTTTGTCTTATTTGTTTCTTAATTTTTGTCTAAATTTTGTAATTTTTGTGGTGTTATGGCTATGTATTCTTGAGCTCCCTATAAATGTGGTTGTAACATATAATTTTTGTTTTATATAGTTCTTTTTTTTGTTTTTGTTTTTTATATTTCTTATTTCTGTGGTGCATTGATTTATATGGTGGGATACTTTGTGTCTATTTGTGCCTGCGGTTTGCTCTATGGATTTGATTGGATGGTGGTGCCGCACCTCATTTTACCATGGGTTTGTTATTTTGGATGCTTCTCAATGACTGGTCAATGCAGTGGGGGCATTGCCCTGTGTGCTTTTGACAGCTGAGAGCGGCTCAGCTTGTATTTTTTGTAGTTTGTTTCTCTTGTTATGTACCGTTGGTCTTATGGATGCTTCTCAATGACTGGTCAATGAGGAGGCCCTGTGTGCTTTTGACAGCCGAGAGAGTCTAAGCTTATATTTTTTGTAGTTTGTTTCTCTCGTTATGCACCATTGGTCTCTATTCATATAGTGAGTGACATTGATCAAAGATAGGTTCTTGCTATGTTTGGTATTTACTTGACCCTCAATTACAGGTCTGTGTATTTATCAGCTGTTTATTTTGTGTCCGATGCTAGGAGGCGTTACTCGGCATCTTTCTATCATACTATTCACTCATGATTGTATGTTTACACGTTGCCTTTGTTACATATGACACGGATATGACAGATGTATCTGGAACGGCTAAGGGCGGGCGGACTTTGTTATTTATTTGTGGATCCATTGTGTCTATCTTGTCCACTGGGATCTGTTTATTTTTGTGCACACATCTATGCACTTTATGATTTTGGATATTTAATATAAGCTGTTTGGGCGTCTATCTAATGCTTGGTACTCTTTTGGCTTATTAGAGTATAGTATCTTTGGAGGCTGTGTTTTCGACTCCCAATAGGAGTGGGACTTTGACGGTCTTCTGTTATGTTTACATATGTTTTTGTCAGGTGGCAGATTAAATCGTTATGTTTAATTTATTTTTATTGTTTTTTGATCAATTGCAGTGATTTATTTATTTTTCACCGGCATCTGTAGGTATGGGTGCACAGGTTGAGACACTTTACATTTTTGGTATTAAGTCATATTTACATTCCAACTGTTTGGGATTTTTGACCTTTCAGACTTCAGTATTTCTGGAGGGTGCAGGTCTGGCTACCAATGGGAGCAGGAGTGTGATGGCCATTTTTTTGCTATACCGATTTTCTGTCAGTTTGCAGATTGAATCATTACATTTGATTTTTATGTTTACTTGTATCATGTATGTGTTGTTCTTTTGATATGGGGACTCTAGAGAAATATTTCTTTCACCATCATAATTTGCTGTTGACATTTCACACATTATTATGTTTAATTATTCAGCTGATTTACACATGTTGTTTTTGCACACACTGTCTTGTGATTGGTAGACTGTAGTAGGAGGGCCTATCAGGCCTTTAAAAGTTTTGTTTGCACATTGTTTGTTTGTCAGAGGAAGGGGTTCTTTTGCCCCAAAACGTCAAAATAAAGTTCACTTTGGATTTAATATATATGTATTAAACATAACTATGACTGAAGACTGACATTTTGCCTGGAGGACATTTTCCATTAATACATGTAAATAATTCTAATTTGGTTCTCCTTATTTTCTTCACAGACAACTTTTTCAGATGTGAAATGCTCAGATTCCACAGCTTTACTGCCACTTAATTCCTCAATGAGCTGTAAAATTGGGTATCCCGTGTTCAAAAAAATATCTGTAAGTTCAGTTAGTGAATCTATTTATTTACTAACAGATAACAATACCTAAAAACTGTAATAACTGGTCATTCATTTTTATTGCATTTGGTTCATACAACATATGATATTCTCTAAAGTAAACTCACAAAAAAGAAAGAAAAGAAACCCCATATTTAAAGGGACAGTAAACACCTTTTAATTATAAGACATTTCTGTTGTGTTGCTATCAAATAAAATATCAATCAAGTCTAAGGGGGAAATTTATTAAAGCCTCAACTATGCTGCATTCGCGGCCGCAGACCTGAATACGCTCTCCATATTTATAAAAAAGCCGTCAAAAAGCCGCGCACCAAGTACGGGGCGATGAGAATCGGACTGTTGTGAACTAACATCAATCTTGCTGCTATTCGGCTTTTTCCCAACTTTATTTATATCCTGTCACTAAATGCCGCCACTATACTAAAATGTTTAACCCCTATCCTGCCGCTCCCGGACCCCGCCACAACTTTAATTAAGTTATTAACCCCTATCCCGCCGCTCCCGGACCCCGTCGCCACCTAAATAAACGTATTAACCCCTAAACCTATGGTTTTCCACATCACTACCATTAACTAAACCTATTAACCCCTAAACCGCCAGCCCCCACATCACTATAACCTTGTAAAAGATAAGTTTTAATTTATTATAAGATAGGGATGTTGTAATTTTAATGTAAATTTAGCGGGTTGCTAGGTTTAGGGGTTAATAGCTTAATTTAGTTATGGTGGTGGGGTCCGGGAACGGCAGGTTAGGGGTAATAACTTTATTTAGTGGCCGCGGGGTCCGGGAGCGGCGGGATAGGGGTCAATACCTTTATTTAGTGGCGGCGATATCGGGGTAACAGATTAGGTGTGTTTAGACTCGGGGCTTATTTTAGGGTGTTAGGTATAAATGTAACTGGTTTTATAACAAAGATATCAATGGGATATCTGGCAGCATCGAACATAAGCTTTCGCTGCTTTCAGACTCCCATTGATTCCTATGGCATCCACGGCCTCCAGGGTGGCGGATTGAAAACCAGGTACGCTGGGCCAGAATACCTGCGAGCGTACCGGTTAACTATTTTATAACTTTTAAAATGTGTCAAATAGTGCCAAATGTGTATTCAGAACATCTGTAATGACAGTAAGCATCGATCTGTGTCGGATTGAGACAGGCAGATCGTATGTTATGTCACAAATTTCAAATTTTGCCAGTCTGTAGGCTTTGATAACTAGGTCGGATCAAGCTCGCCACAATTACGCTGCGGAATTCCAGCGTATTTGTGGTTGACGGCTTGATAAATATCCCCCTAGATCTTTTTAAAACAAATCAACATCTTGTTTGCTGCAAATGTTTTTCAATATTCAAACTCCACCCACAATTTTCCTCATTTGAAGGAACCAGTATGGACTTGAGTCTGCAGACAACAAGGTCATAATGTTAGTATTAAAATGCATTGTTTTATATTTGTTATCTAACAATTAATTAAACATCTGAGTTCTGCAAAATAGAAAATACACTATTTACTGAGTTAAATTACACGAAAAGGGGGGAGAATAAATAATGAAAACATATTAAGTTCTTTCATTACGCATAACTAAACATTTTATATAAAAATGTCAATGTCCTTACTGTTCTTTAATCTTAAATATTAAATGTAAAGCACATTGCCTAAAAATCAATAAAGCAAATTAAAAAATAGAAAGTAGTGCATATTCCCTCCTTGCATAGTATGGATCATGTAAGAAAGAACTACAAAAATCCATATTTTGGAAACAAAACCAAAAAGAAAAAAATGGGCAAAGCTAAATAGACTTCTAAAAGTCACTCTAAGTGGTGAAATATGAAGTTGTAAGGGAGCAAGACATTTTTGTCACCAAGGTCTGTGATCTTTGCAGCTAGTTCCTACACTCAAGGCCAGGTTGGCAATAAAATGCAGCCCTATAGAAAAATTGGAAAACCAGCTCTATTTTCCATTGAGTCTGGAGAATGCACACTCCTTTTCTTTAAAGAAATTACTGGGATACTTCTCCATCCAATAATATTTTCAGAATTAAATTATATTAGTTTGTAATTAAAAACAAGCCAGATTGTTGTTATATAGGCATTATACAAAAAATGCAACTAGAATTGCACAAAAAACAGATTGACTGGTTCTAATGATATATTAGATTTAAAGGGACAGTCTACACCAGAATTTTTATTGTTTTAAAAGATAGATAATGCCTTTATTACCCATTCCCCAGTTTTGCATAACCAACACAGTTATATTAATATACTTTTAACCTCTGTGATTATCTTGTATCTAAGCCTCTGCAAACTGCCCCTTTATTTCAGTTCTTTTGACAAACTCGCAGTTTAGCCAATCAGTGCCTGCTCCCAGATAACTTCATGTGCACGAGCACAGTGTTATCTATATGACCTAGACTGTTTTGGCCTAGACTGTCCCTTTAAAGGTAAAATGTGATACAAGTGAATAAAGAATGAGTTTTAAACATTCATACAAAATAACTTTATTAGGTTGAAAAAATAAAGAATAAAATACAGCCAAGCTGTACACACACAAGTTAAAATCAGCTTGAAATCAGTGTAAGATCAATATATAGCGACAAATAATACTGATATATGTCAGAGTGGTAGTATCAATGATACATACGGTATTGAATCAGTGTTAGCAATTTTAGAAAAATCAACCTCTTATAAGGTGTTGTGTCTCAAAATTACACACAATACAACTGATATATGTCAGGGCGGTATTCAATTAGTATTAGCAACCTTAGCAAAATCAACCTCTTATAAGGGGTTGTGTCTCTAAATCACACACAATTAACCTGCTAAGGTCTGTTAAAGACTATTACAAATGCTAGTCTGGCATAAAGCTCCTTCTATAGCGGGAGCTATAATTACACTCTGACTGATGAGATATAATGGTAGCTATTATTCCATGGAAAACAACTGAGAAAGCAGTGTTAAAAGAGAGGTACTATGACCTCCTGAGTGCCTCTGACGTGCATTTCACATAACGCTTCCACAAATGCACGTCAGGGGCACTCTGTGTGTGTGTATGTACTCCTAATAAAGTTATTTTGTATGAATGTTTGAAACTCATTATTTATTCACTTGTATCACATTTTACCTTTAAATCTAATATATCATTAGAGTCAGGCAATCTGTTTTTTGTGCAATTCTAGTTGCATTTTTTTTGTATAATATTTACATACTATTGCTCAACAATCATTCAATGGCAAGCGAATGCGTGCAATATTATAAAACCATTTGAATTTTGATAATCATCCCTCACCTTCTGCTTTAATGTTGTTATATAGGCACCTTGCAACCCAAGTTCATTCATAATTCTATTTCACAGTGTGAGAATGATTATCCATAGTGTGATCTGGAGAAGACACTTAAAACAGTATGTCACTCTGTCTCACAGGTTGACTTGACTAGACACTAGTAACCACGCACAGGAGGGCTACTATAATGGTACATGGTCTAACTACTTTGTAACCTTAATTTGTATAGCTTAGGGGAGGAAAGAAGATAGGTGTTACAGCTGCATCACTTCACCAGCAGCACCATCCCCTTAAATTGTAGCTGGTAAGCCCCAGGTACTGCAGCCCACAAGGGAAATCTCCTGGTGTCCTGGTAGGCCAATCCAGCCATGCCTACACTACATGTTTCAGCCTTTCCACTTCCTTATGACTTTTTATATTATTACATATTGATAGCTACTCAGAGAGTGATACAGCTAGGTGTACAGGGAATCAGTGTAGGAGTCTCTCTAGTGAGTGTTTCAGCATGCAGCTTTATCATGCACTATTCACCACAATTCTTTTGAATATATTTAGCGCTCCTATACTTGTTGAGCTGCATTCATGTTTTTTTCACTTTGTGGGATTTCCAGCATGATTTATTAATGTTGAACTTTAATCCATCTCTTGAGAGCTTTTAAAATATGATATAGTTCTTATATTGTATTTCCTATTAACTTGTGTGCAGCGTTTGCAGGTACTATTATAACAATGTTGTTTGTTTTTTTTAACTGATTGAAAGCAACTCCATTGTTATTTTTAATGTGAATATAAAGTACTTCATCAGACTGAAAATATTAACATTAAAAAAACTACATCACAGGATTTCTAAATATTAACCATATAATGTTCTCTCAAAATAGGCAACATTTTCAATCATTTGGCAGATAGACGAAGTGAAATTTCCCACAGAACAAGCAATTATTTACCTTAATATTAGCAAGTAAGTTGTAAATTTGTATATTTTGTATATTACTCAAAAGGTATAATGTTTATATATATGATGAGAGCAGCTGGGCAGCCTGGAGAGAAGTTGTATTTTTTTTCCATTTATCAATTTGGTTTTGTCAGTGATTGACAATTATTGGTCATAAACAGCGCCTTTGTGGTAAATGGAAATCGAATATCAAGCTCAGCTCCATAAGATTGTGATCATTTTGATAAAAGTGTATTCTGATAGATTAAAAGACCAGTGTCAAATTATCCCCATGCAAGCTGTAAGCGTAGCTACTTATGCATTTGAAAAAGAGTTAGATAAGTTAAATTGGATAAATCTCTAAGGGCCAGACTACGAGTGGTGCTCTAACAGTTATGTGCAAGTGATATTGCGTTTATCATGGGTATTTTTGCATGTTGGAAGGAGTGCTCGTATTGCAAGTTGAAACTAAATGCAAACACATGAGTGCAATCAAGATTTACGTAGAATGATTACTGCAACTTCAGAGGTCTGGTTAACTGTTTTACAAAACAAAAAAGGGTCACAAAACACATCGAAAATACATGTAAAAGTACAGTTACACTTATAAAAACGCCATTTAATAAAACTTTCTTTAAAAAATACATAAAAAAGTTATAAGGGCTTTAACACATAGATACATACATACACACACACACACATATATATATATATATATATATTTGTGTGTTTATATGTGTGTACATTTGCATACATATGTGTATTTATGTATTTACAGACATATACACATATAAAAGAAAGCTACAACATCAGAAAATACACATATACAGCGCCAGCATTAAAAAGATACAAGCTCCCAAAGTGAGATCCCTACAAACTCAAAGAAGTTAACTATAATAAGTGTAGAGGGAGCTCCCTATACATACAGACCTATTAAAAATAGAATTAATAAAAACAACAAAGTAAGTGGCCCTATAAAGTTAAAGGGCACAGCCAATTACAATTGGTATAATTAATACAAAAAGTCCCAAGTGATAGAGAGTATCCTTTATAAATGTCCCATATACAGTGTCCTGTGTATCTAATTAAATAAATAATGTGTCCAACAATAGCCTAGTGCAAGTGGGAGAGGTAATAACCTCTTAAGGAAAAAAGGAAAAATAAGAATAAAAAAATAAAATAAGAATAAGAAAAAAATAGTCTAAAATCCAATGTAACAAAAGTCCAATGTGATCCAGTGAGGATTGTACCTGTGAAAACAAAAAATCACATAGTGCAATAATGCTAATAATATTAAAAACTCAATTGAAAATAGGCTTACCCTATATTGGACTCGAGCAGTGACTACTTAACATGTGTATCGACGCGTTTCGGCCCCTGGACTGGGCCTTTTTCAAGATGTCAACTGCTGGTTATGGGGTGGCTTAAAGGGACATGAAATCCAGACATTTTCTTTCATGATTTAAACAGAGCACACAAATTTAAACAACTTTCCAATGTACTTCTTTTATCTAATTTACTTTGTTCCCTTTGTATACTTTGTTTAAAAGCATATCTAGATAGGCTTAGAAGCTGGGAGCTAGCTACTGATTGGTGGCTGCACATATATGCCTCTTGTGATTGGCTTACCAATGCGTTCAGCTAGTTCCCAGTAATGCATTGCTGCTTCTTCAAAATGGATTTTCCATATAGACAGTATATACCAGGGGTCAGCAACCTTCGGCTCCCAGATGTTTTGTAACTACATTTCCCTTGATGCTCAGATAGCCTAAAGAGTGTCTCAGCATTGTGGGAAATGTAGTTCCAAAACATCTGGGAGCCGAAGGTTGCTGACCCCTGGTATATACCCACAAGGCCTTAATGCTGATTTTGAAGTTTTCCATCTTTTCAGCTGAAATAACAGTTTCTGCCAAATACCCCTCCCCTTATTGCCTAGATTTTGAGCTGTACTGTTCAACTATTTTTTAATTACATTTTAATATATTTTTAAGATTTAATTACATTTCAATATGTTTTTAAGCTGTATTATTGAATTATCTTCTAACATCGTAGATATAGGTTTAAATTTAACCTTTCTAGTATGCCTGTTTTATAACGTGTTCTATAACGATTTTTAAGGACATATACCTTTTTACCACATTTCTCTTTAATATTTTTTTAGTATCTTTTAGTGATATTTTAATGATATTTAAATTCTTCTTGTGAAATATATTTGCATTCATGGTGAAGTAGAGTATTAAGTCTTCCTCTACATAATTTCTTATGATATATGGTTATAAAAGTATTCTGTATATTCATGTTTTTTAGTGTATGTTTATATCATATTATATCAAAAAGTTAAATTTAGACATTTTTATGAATACACTTAGAGATACTTTTATATAATGTATTGTTTATTTATATCAGAGGTACCTTTCCTATAGAAAAGGTGAATCTCTATTCCTTGACTCAAGCATACTACTATCAAATATCACCTTTTGATATATTTATCGGCAACTAAATGGTGTATTCTCGCCGGTACTTATATAATTCATAACAACACCCTCATTCAGACATCAATAATAAAACTACATATCCCAGAATTCATCCTAATATTAATCACACGTTATAGCTGGAACCGGAAATGACACGCATCCGTAAAACCGGGAAGTGACTCGTCATCCGGAAGTAACGTACCTGTCACGTTATGTCCTGTAGATCAACGATATAGACACTTTTATAGTATGGTTAATGATACTGAGTAGTATGAGGCTGTGTGTGTGACCTTGATTCTAGAATTTATTATGAGGGTAATCATTCTAATAATAAAAAGAGTGATACCAGAAGTGAACTCTTAATAATATGAGTGATACTGGAAGTGACCTAGTAATGAGAACGCATAGCCTCCATCTTACTTAGGGGCATTATAGGGCCTGTCATGTTGAAAATATTGGCAAATTTAGGCGGAAAGTCACGCCCATGCCTATTGGTCAATACAGGCTATTTAAGCCACCCTATAACCAGCAGTTGACATTGTGAAAAAGGCCCAGTCCAGGGGCCAAAACGCGTTGATACACACGTTAAGTAGTCACTGCTCGAGTCCAATATAGGGTAAGACTATTTTCAATTGAGTTTTTTAATATTATTAGCATTATTGCACTATGTGATTTTTTGTTTTCACAGGTACAATCCTCACTGGATCACATTGGACTTTTGTTACATTGGATTTTAGACTATTTTTTCTTATTCTTATTTTTATTTTTTTAATTTATTTTTATTTTTCCTTTTTTCCTTAAGAGGTTATTACCTCTCCCATTTGCACTAGGATGTTATTTATTTAATTGGATACACAGGACATTGTGTATGGGACATTTATAAAGGATACTCTCTATCACTTGGGACTTTTTGTATTATTATACCAATTGTTATTGGCTGTGCCCTTTAAATTTATAGGGCTACTTACTTTGTTGTTTTTATTAATTCTATGTTTTAATAGGTCTGTATGTATAGGGCACCCTATTTTATGTGTTAATGCATGTATTTTTCACTTGTATTTTCCATTTTAGTGTAATTATCTGTTATTTTGATACTTCAGCACTTAATATACGCATATAAACACATACAGATGTGTGTATATACTGTATATATATATATATATATATATATATATATATATATATATATATATATAAAAATATGTTGTTGTTTTTTTGGAAAACCCTGAGAGGGCATTTTTTGTTCTGGAAATAAATATATATATATATATATATATATATAAACACGTGTTGGAGCCCTTTGCAGTCAAGCTGATGAAAACATCTTAAAGCATATTTATGCAATGTTTATGTTTAATAAGGTGTTTAACTATGTGTAAATATTTCACATTCCAATGTTCTTCACATAGCAGAATATGTTCTATGTATTATTAAATAGATATTAATATATATATATATATATATATATATATATATATATATATATATATATATATATATATACAGTATCTCACAAAAGTGAGTACACCCCTCACATTTTTGTAAATATTTTATTATATATTTTCATGTGACAACACTGAAGAAATGACACTTTTCTACAATATAAAGTAGTGAGTGTACAGCCTGTATAACAGTGTAAATTGGCTGTCCCCTTAAAATAACTCAACACACAGCCATTAATGTCTAAACCATTGGCAACAAAAGTGAGTACACCCCTAAGTGGAAATGTCCAAATTGGGCCCAAAGTGTCAATATTTTGTGTGGTCACCATTATTTTCTTTCCAGCACTGCATTAACCCTCTTGGGCATGGAGTTCACCAGAGCTTCACAGGTTGCCACTGGAGTCCTCTTCCACTCCTCCATGATGACATCACATAACTGCTGCATGTTATAGACCTTGCGCTTTCCACCTTCCATTTGAGGATGCCCCACAGATGCTCAATAGGGTTTAGGTCTGGAGACATGCTTGGCAAGTCCATCACCTTTACCCTCAGCTTCTTTAGCAAGGCAGTGGTCGTCTTGGAGGTGTTTTTGGGATCGTTATCATGTTGGAATACTAACCTGAGGCCCAGTCTCAGAAGGGAGGGGATGATGCTCTGCTTCAGTATTTCATAGTACATGTTGGCATTCATGGTTCCCTCAATGAACTGTAACTCCCCAGTGCCAGCAGCACTCATGCAGGCCCAGAATATGACACTCCCACCACCATGCTTGACTGTAGAAAAGACACACTTGTCTTTGTACTCCTCACCTGGTTGCCGCCACACACGCTTGTCACCATCTGAACCAAATAAGTTTATCTTGGTCTCATCAGACCACCGGACATGTCTCCAGTAATCCATGTCCTTGGTCTGCTTGTCTTCAGCAAGCTGTTTGCTGGCTTTCTTGTGCATCATCTTTAGAAGAGGCTTCCTTCTGGGACGACAGTCATGCAGACCAATTTGATGCAGTGTGCGATGTATGGTCTGATATCCAATAGAATGAGAGCTGCATATATCCTATTGGCTGATTTGAACAGCCAATAAGGTTTTAGCAGCTCTAATTCCTATTGGCTGATTCAAATTTTTCAGCCAATAGGAATGCAAGGTACTCCATCTTGAATCGCGTACCTTGCATTGAAGATTCAGTGTACGGTGGCGACCTTATGAAGAGGATGCTCCGCGCCAGATGTCTTCAGGATGGACACGCTCCACGCCCCCGGATCAAGATAGAAGATGCCGCCTGGATGATGATAGAAGAGGCCGCCTGGATGATGATAGAAGAGGCCGCCTGGATGAAGACTTCTCCCTGCCTGGATGAGGACATCGCCGCCTGGATGAAGATAGAAGAGGCCGCATGGATGAAGATCGTTCAAGCGGGACTTCAAAAACTGTAAGTGTATCGTCGGGGGTTAGTTTTTTTTTTTAAAATAGAGTTTGGGCAGCAAAAGAGCTAAATGCCCTTTTAATGGCAATGCCCATACAAATGCCCTTTTCAGGGCAATGGGTAGATTAGGTTTTTTTGATAGTTTTTTTTATTTTGTGGGTTTGAGGGGGTGTGGGTTTGTAATGTTAGTGGGACTTTGTATTTTTTTTTTCAGGTAAAAGAGCTGTTTAACTTAGTTTATTCTAGAATAGGTTTTTTATTTTGGGGTGTTTTTATTTTAAAATGGATATTAGAATAGGAATAATTTTTTATATTTTTGATAATTTGTTGTTATTTTGTGTAATGTATTTTTTTTTTTCGTTTTGGGGTGGGTTTTTATTTTTAGATTAGGGCTTGGGCAGCAAAAGAGCTAAATGCCTTTTAAGGGCAATGCCCATACAACTGTCCTTTTCAGGGCAATGGGTAGATTAGGTTTTACTTTATTTTTATTTTGTCGGTTTGGGGGGTGGGAGTTTGTATACTATTAGGGGGTGTTTGTTTTGTTTTGTAGCAATGCCCTACAAAAGGCCCGTTTAAGGGCCCCCAAAAGGGCCCTTGGTAGTTTATTATTGATTAGGTTTTTTTTTATTTTGGGGTGTTTTTTTTTCTTAAAAGGATATTAGAATAGGAATAATTTTTATTGTTTTGGATTATTTAATTTGTTACTTTTTGTAATAGTAGTTTTTTTATTTTTTGTAATTTTAGTGTTTGTTATTTTTTGTAATGTTAGGTTTTAGTGTAAGGCAGGTTAGGTTTTATTTCACAGGTAAGTTTGTATTTATTTTAACTAGGTAGTTATTAAATAGTTAACTAACTAGTCTACCTAGTTAAAATAAATACAAACTTACCTGTGAAATAAAAATAAAACCTAAGCTAGCTACAATATAACTATTAGTTATATTGTAGCTACCTTAGGTTTTATTTCATAGATAAGTATGTATTTAGTTTTAAATAGGTATTATTTAGTTAATAATTGTAAGTTTAATTTAGCTATATTTTAATTATGTTAAAGTTAGGGGGTGTTAGGGTTAGAGTTAGACATAGGGTTATGTTAGGGTTAGGGTTAGGTTTAGGGGTTAATGTAGTTTAATTTAGGTTGTTGCGATGTGGGGGGCTGGCGGTTTAGGGGTTCATAGGCTTATTTAGTGGTAGTGATGTGGGAGGCCAGAGGTTTTGGGATTGATAGCTTAACCCCTTATGACCGACGACGTGCAGGGTACGTCCTCTAAAAAAATACAGTTAACTACCGAGTTAACTACGTCGTCAGTCTGGGAAAGCGGTGGAAGCGATCCTGATCACTTCCAGCCGCTTTCCGGTTATTGCAGTGATGCCTCGATATCGAAGCATCCTGCAATAACACCCCTTGGCCATCCTATGCAGAGAGAGCCACTCTGTGGCCCTCTCTGCATCGGACATGGATGGCTGGTATCGTTGGTGGGTGGGAGCCAAAGTGGGAGACGAGTGGGCGGTGATGTGGAGGGGGTGGGATCGGTGGCGGGCGTGGGGAGGGAGGATGGGGGTTGGGTGAGGGCACAGGGAGGGAGCGGGTGGGAACTGCTACACTATGGCAAAAATCTAAATGTAAAAGTGGGAGAAAGGGGAGAGGGAATAGTTTTTAAAAAATAACTAAGGGATCTGGGAGAGGGTGGGGGGGGTTGATCTTTGGGGGCGAAGCTACACTACAGAAAAAATAAAAAAAAAATTTAAAAAAATTATTTTATTGTAAACTGGGTATTGGCAGACAGCTGCCAGTACCCAAGATGGAGGATTAGAGAGCTGTTTTTTTTTGGGGGGGGGGGTCAGGGAGGTTGGGGGGATCCTACACAGCAGCATATGCAAATATGCTGAAAAAAAAGATAGATTTTATTTTAGACTATCTGCCAGTACTTAAGATGGCAGGGACAATTGTGAGGTGGGGGAGGGAAGAGAGCTGTTGGGAGGGATCAGGGGGTCTGATGTGTCAAGTGGGAGGCTGATTTCTACACTAAAGCTAAAATTAACCCTGCAAGCTCCCTACAAGCTTCCTAATTAACCCCTTCACTGCTAGACATAATACACGTTTGATGCGCAGCGGCATTTAGCGGCCTTCTAATTACCAAAAAGCAACGCCAAAGCCATATATGTCTGCTATTTCTGAACAAAGAGGATCCCAGAGAAGCATTTACAACCATTTGTGCCATAATTGCTCAAGCTGTTTGTAAATAATTTAAGTGAGAAACCTAAAATTGTGAAAAATTTAAAGTTTTTTTTAATTTGATCACATTTGGCGGTGAAATGGTGGCATAAAATATACCAAGATGGGCCTAGATCAATACTTGGGGTTGTCTACTACACTACACTAAAGCTAAAATTAACCCTAGAAGCTCCCTACATGCTCCCTAATTAACCCCTACACATATGGTGCGCAGTGGCATTTAGAGGCCTTCTAATTACCAAAAAACAACGCCAAAGCTATATATGTCTGCTATTTCTGAACAAAGGGGATCCCAGAGAATCATTTACAACCATTTATGCCATAATTGCACAAGTTGTTTTTAAATAATTTGAGTGAGAAACCTAAAGTTTGTGAAAAAAATTGTGAAAAAGTGAACTTTTTTTTTATTTGATCGCATATGGTGGTAAAATGGTGGCATGAAATATACCAAAATGGACCTAGATCAATACTTTGGGATGTCTTCTAAAAAAAAATATATACATGTCAAGGGATATTCAGGGATTCCTGAAAGATATCAGTGTCCCAATGTAACTAGCGCTAATTTTGAAAAAAAGTGGTTTGGAAATAGCAATGTGCTACTTTAAAAAAAAACAAAGAACATGTAAACATTGGATATTTCTAAACTCAGGACAAAATTTAGAAACTATTTAGCATGGGTGTTTTTTGGTGGTTGTAGATGTGTAACAGATTTTGGGGGTCAAAGTTAGAAAAAGTGTGTTTTTTTCATTTTTTTCCTCATATTTTATAAAAAATTTCAGACTAAATTATAAGATATGATAAAAATAATGGTATCTTTAGAAAGTCCATTTAATGGCGAGAAAAACTGTATATAATATGTGTGGGTACAGTAAATGAGTAAGAGGAAAATTACAACTTAACTCAAACACCACAAAAATGTAAAAATAGCCTTGGGCCCCTAGTTATCAAGCCGTCAACCTCAAATACGCTGGAATTCCGCAGCGTATTTGTGGCGAGGCTGATTCGCCTTAGTTATCAAGCCCTTAGTTATCAAGTAGAATTTTGTGACGTAAGCTTCGATCCGCCGACACAGATCGATTCTTACGTCACTCCATATGTTCCGCACACAAGTTCGGCACAATCTGACTACTTTTGCTAGTTATCAAATGACTAGCAGGTACGCTTGGTACTTTTCCAGCCCAGCATACCTGGTTTTCAATCCGCCGCCCTGGAGGAGGTGGATCCCATAGGAATCAATGGAAGTCTGATTATAGCGAAAGTTCATGTTCGCTGCTGCCCGATATCCCATTGGTTCCTATGGGAGATGTCTGCACCTAACACCCTAACATGTACCCCGAGTCTAAACATCCCTAATCCCCCCTTCCCCGCCACAACTAAATAAAGTTATTATCCCTAAACCGCCGCTCCCGGAGCCCACCGCCACTCTAATAAACGTATTAACCCCTAAACCGCCACTCCTAGACCCTGCCGCAACTATAATAAATGTATTAACCCCTAAACCACCGCTCCTGGAGCCCACCGCCACCTACATTATACCTAGTAACCCCAATCCTGCCCCCCCATACCGCCGCCACCTATAATAAATTTATTAACCCCTATCCTGCCGATCCCGGACCCTGCTGCTGCAACTAAATAAATTGTTTAACCCCTAAACCGCCGCTCCCGGACCCCACCGCTACCTATATTAAACTTATTAACCCCTAATCTGCCCCCCCTACACCGTCGCCACCTATAATAAATTTATTAACCCCTATCCTGCCCTCCCTACACCGTCGCCACCTATAATAGATTTATTAACCCCTGTCCTGCCCCCCCCTACACCGTCGCCACTATAATAAAATTATTAACCCCTAAACCTAAGTCTAACCCTAACACCCCCCTAACTTAAATATTATTTAAATACATCTAAATAAATATTATTCTTATTAACTAAATTAATCCTATTTAAAACTAAATACTTACCTATAAAATAAACCCTAATATAGCTACAATATAACTAATAATTATATTGTAGCTATTTTAGGATTTATTTTTATTTTACAGGCAAATTTCAATTTATTTTAACTAGGTACAATAGCTATTAAATAGTTATTAACTATTTAATAGCTACCTAGTTAAAATAAAGACAAATTTACCTGTAAAATAAATCTTAACCTTAGTTACAAATACACCTAACATTACACTATCATTTACTAAATTAATCCTATTCAGCCAATCAGATTGAGCTCGCATTCTATTGGCTGTTCCGATCAGCCAATAGAATGCAAGCTCAATCTGATTGGATCAGCCAATCGGATTGAACTTCCATCTGATTGGCTGACTCAATCAGCCAATCAGATTTTTCCTACCTTAATTCCGATTGGCTGATAGGATACTATCAGCCAATCGGAATTCGAGGGACACCATCTTGGATGACGTCACTTAAAGGAACCGTCATTCATCGGGAAGTCATCAGTGGAAGAAGATGGCTCCGCGTCGGTTCGTCTGGAGATGGCTCTGCTCCGCTCTGGATGGATGAAGATTGAAGACGCCGCCTGGATGATGACTTCGATCGGATGGAAGACTTCTTCAGCGCCCCTTGGATGATGACTTCAATCGGATGGAAGACTTCTTCAGCGCCCCTTGAATGATGACTTCAATCGGATGGAAGACTTCTTCAGCGCCCCCTTGGATGATGACTTCGGCCGCTGCGGATGTCCTCTTCTGTTCCATCGGTGGTCGGCTGGCTGAAGACGGCTAAAGGTAGGATGATCTTCAGGGGGGTAGTGTTAGGTTTATTTAAGGGGGGTTTGGGTTAGAGTAGGGGTGTGTGGGTGGTGGGTTTTAATGTTGGGGTGGGGGTTGTATTTTTTTTTACAGGCAAAAGAGCTGAATACTTTGGGGCATGCCCCGCAAAAGGCCCTTTTAAGGGCTGGTAAGGTAATAGAGCTGTTAACTTTCATAATTTAGAATATTGTAGGGCATTTTTTATTTTGGGGGGCTTTATTATTTTATTAGGGGGCTTAGATTAGGTATAAGTAGCTTAAAATTGTTGTAATATTTTTTAAATGTTTGTAACTTTTTATTTTTTGTACTTTATTTAATTGTATTTAATTGTAGTTATTTGTAGCTAATTTATTTAATTAATTTAATGATAGTGTAGTGTTAGGTTTAATTGTAACTTAGGTTAGGATTTATTTTACAGGTAATTTTGTATTTCTTTTAGCTAGGTAGTTATTAAATAGTTAATAACTATTTAATAACTATTCTAACTAGCTAAAATAAATACAAAGTTACCTGTAAAATAAATATAAATCCTAAAATAGCTACAATGTAATTAATTTATTTAATGATAGTGTAGTGTTAGGTGTAATTGTAACTTAGGTTAGGATTTATTTTACAGGTAAATTTGTCTTTATTTTAACTAGGTAGCTATTAAATAGTTAATAACTATTTAATAGCTATTGTACCTAGTTAAAATAAATTTAAATTTGCCTGTAAAATAAAAATAAATCCTAAAATAGCTACAATATAATTATTAGTAATATTGTAGCTATATTAGGGTTTATTTTAAAGGTAAGTATTAAGTTTTAAATAGGATTAATTTAGTTAATAAGAGTTATAATATCTATATGTATTTAATTAATATTTAAGTTAAGGGGGTGTTAGGGTTAGACTTAGGTTTAGGTGTTAATAATTTTATTTTAGTGGTGGCGGTGTAGGGGGGCGGGATAGGGGTTAATAAATTTATTATAGGTGGCGACGGTGTAGGGGGGGGCAGATTAGGGGTTAATAAGTTGCGGCGGGGTCCAGGAGCGGCGGTTTAGGGGTTAAACAATTTATTTAGTTGCGGCGGGGTCCGGGATCAGCAGGATAGGGGTTAAAAAATATTATTATAGATGGCGACGGTATAGGGGAGGCAGGATAGGGGTTACTAGGTATAATGTAGGTGGCGGTGGGCTCCGGGGGGCAGATTAGGGGTTAATAAGTGGCAGCGGGGTCCGGGATCGGCAGGATAGGGGTTAAAAAATATTATTATAGGTGGCGACGGTATAGGGGAGGCAGGATAGGGGTTACTAGGTATAATGTAGGTGGCGGTGGGCTCCGGGAGCGGCGGTTTAGAGGTTAATACATTTATTATAGTTGCGTTGGGTTCTAGGAGCGGCGGTTTAGGGGTTAATAAATTTATTTAGTTGCGGGGGGCTCCGGGGGCGCCGGTATAGGGGGTAGAACAGTGTAGTTTAGTGTGGGTGCTTAGTGACAGCTTATCAATAAAGCTGTAGAAAAGCCGAAGAGCAGCGAGATCGGATGAGTGATAACTATCACAGTCCGCTGCTCATCGCCCCGTACTTGGTGCGCGGCTTTTTGACAGCTTTTTTGATAACTTTGGCGAGATTATTGAGGTCCGCGGCGGCGATGGTAGGCGAGCTTAGGCGGGTGTATTTGGCCGGCGAAGGCAGGTAAGTTGATAACTAGGCCTCTTGGTCTCAAAGGACAGAAAATGGAAAAGTGCTGTGGTCATTAAGGGGTTAATTTAGTTGCAGCGATGTCAGGGAGCGGCGAAATAGGGGTTAATAGATTTATTATAGGGTGGGCGATTTTGGGGTGCAGGGGAATAGGGGTTAATAACTTTAGTATAGTGGTGGCGATATCGGGTGCGGCATATTAGGGGTTAATAGTTTTATTTAGTTGGCGGCGATGTCAGGGGCAGCAGATTAGATGTGTTTAGATGTGTTTAGACTCAGGGTTTATGTTAGGGTGTTTAAACGTTATTTTTTTTCCCCCATAGACATCAATGGGGCTGCGTTACTGAGCTTTTCATTCCACGATCGCAGGTGTTAATTTTTTTTATGTCTATGGAGAAAGCGTGCACGAGCACGTCAAAACAGTGCTTGTTTTTTGTGCGGTATGGAGCTTAAAACCACCATATCGCATGCACAAGCCGGGGGTTAAATAAAGCAACTTTTGTTGCGTTCGTTAATTTCCCTATACCACGTATAACTCGTAATCTAGCTGAAAGGTAGTTCCTTCTACCTTGTTCTGGTGAAAACAAAACTTTTATGATTCTGTTAGTTTCTTCCTTTAACCTTAATAAACCTAACGTGTCATAACATTCTTATATAACCTAATGTTCACCTAAAAATAATACAATGAATATTTATACAATCCCTGCATGATAAAACAGGGTGCTGCTGCTTATATTTCTAAATCAATACCAGTGTTTAATATTTCCCTAAGTAAATGTGTGTACAGACATGTGACATCTACTTGAATATGATACAGATAGCATTTATCATGATTAAAAAAAATGTTTAAAGTTAAATTAGATATTTAAACAAACCGCTAATTAAACATATTGTCCACAAACAAAATGCTTTCTATAATATTCAAAATAACAATATAATCCTTTTAAGCTTGAAAAATCATTTGTTTCCTTAATAGGCTAAATGTATTGCCTCTCTAGGGGGTTACAATCACCTTAATAGACCTCCATGAAAGGCTTCTGCTTATGTGTGTAAATAAAATAGCTAATGCTGGATTTGGATTATTGGGTACAACGTAACATCATTTTTTTTAAATTCTGTTCTTGTTTCCTTGTCATCAAATCTATATATGGACTCCAGGAAATGAGCAGATGATTTGAAATAGTCAAAACAGAATGCAAAAAAAAAATTACTCATCAATTTACGTGATACGTCACACTAGTTGTATGTAATATGAATCTGTAATCTTAATATATTCACAAGCCTTACACCTCAGATTTCCATATTGTGAACTATTTTTCACCAAACTAGGAGAGAGTACATTACCCAGTGCCAAATACTTTGCATAAACAAAATTGCAGCCTTATGTTGATACATGTTTCAAATTTCATCAGCCAGCAATGAGAGATTACTTGGGATCACAAAAATGCAAGCAATATGGGGCGCTGATAATACAACTGGTGTAAATCCATAGCACTTAGATTTTTGCTCTCAATTTCTCAATGGCGGGTTATTTAAACAAATTAAAATAAACAGATTTTGTTACTAAAATCAATATCAAATAAAAATGCTTATGGCTGACAAAGTGGACAGCTTATGGCTGTGACCATGAAGAAATCATATTTATTGTTGACTCTAACCAGACAAGTTGCAATTATTTTGCACTCAAAAGCATCAGGATGTGTGAATAGGGTCCTAAGAATTTAGCTGTTTATGGACGTGCCTTATATATATAAAAAAAAAATTTAAGCTGATATACATTTTTTTAAAACCATGTACACTTTTTATTTGAGGATTTGCTTGAGCATAAATAAGATTCTTTGTTGCATATTACTATGGCCATGTGTTAACAAGCTTAACTTTAAGTAATGACTTTTGGAAGATCTTGCCATTTTTAACCATTTTTCAAAATACCTTGATTTGATTACTCTTGTGTCGTACTTTTAATTTTTTGGGATACACAATAGTTTAATAAGGAAAAATTGTAAAACATATCCACAATAACCGGATTGACTCAAGATATTGTGATCCCTGGGTCAGAGAATGAAACAATGCCCCCAGTTGTAACATTACTAGTTAGCATATCATCCTGGCCACTGACCTTACTAAGCCTGCCTCCCTGCATGCTGCAAGTGTTTAAGCACAACTATGCAATAAGTGAGAAGGAAGTTAGGGAAGAAATGCACTTGTCTCACCTTTAATGTCACCCCTGAATGGTTCTGTGTCTTTGCGCATGATTAGGTTATGCTGCTGGAAGCCTACAACTTCCCCCACAAAGACAGAGGGCAGGAGTGGTCTAGGTCTAGCGGTGACTGACTCAGTCACTGACGTGCTGGCCCTTGTCATATGCTGCCAGGGCCGGATTTATAATAAGGCAGGGTGGGCAAGTGCCTACATTCGCCCTCCATAGAGGGATGCCTGTCTCTGCCTATCAAAAATAATGATCCTGTGATCACCGTTCCCTCTAAGGTGCGCACACACTTTTTTTTTTTTTTTTTGTGAGAATGTTTATCTCTTTGCGAGAAAGTGTACATATCTGTGTTTGAGAAAGTGTACATATCTGTGTGTGTGAGAAAGTGTACAAATCTGTGTGTGTGAGAAAGTGTACATATCTGTGTGTGAGAAAGTGTACATATCTGTATGTATGAGAAAGTGTACATATCTGTGTGTGTGAGAGAGTGTACAAATCTGTGTGTGTGAGAGAGTGTACAAATCTGTGTTTGAGAAAGTGTACATATCTGTGTGTGTGAGAAAGTGTACATATCTGTATGTGTGAGAAAGTGTACAAATCTGTGTGTGTGTGAAAGTGTACATATCTGTGTGTGTGTGAAAGTGTACATATCTGTGTGTGTGAGAAAGTGTACATATCTGTATGTGTGAGAAAGTGTACACATCTGTGTGTGTGTGAAAGTGTACCTATCTGTGTGTGAGAAAGTGTACATATCTGTGTGTGTGAGAAAGTGTACATATCTGTATGTATGAGAAAGTGTACATATCTGTATGTATGAGAAAGTGTACATATCTGTGTGTGTGAGAGAGTGTACATATCTGTAAGTGTGAGAGAGTGTACAAATATGTGTGTGTGAGAGAGTGTACATATTTGTGTGTGTGAGAAAGTGTACATATCTGTGTGTGAGAAAGTGTACATATCTGTGTGTGTGAGAAAGTGTACATATCTGTATGTGTGAGAAAGTGTACATATCTGTATGTATGAGAAAGTGTACATATCTGTGTGTGAGAAAGTGTACATATCTGTGTGTGTGAGAAAGTGTACATATCTGTATGTGTGAGAAAGTGTACATATCTGTATGTGTGAGAAAGTGTACATATCTGTATGTGTGAGAAAGTGTACATATCTGTGTGTGTGTGAGAAAGTGTACATATCTGTGTGTGTGAGAAAGTGTACATATCTGTGTGTGTGAGAAAGTGTACATATCTGTGTGTGTGAGAAAGTGTACATATCTGTATGTATGAGAAAGTGTACATATCTGTGTGTGAGAAAGTGTACATATCTGTGTGTGTGTGAGAAAGTGTACATATCTGTGTGTGTGAGAAAGTGTACATATCTGTGTGTGTGAGAAAGTGTACATATCTGTGTGTGTGAGAGAGTGTACATATCTGTGTGTGTGAGAAAGTGTACATATCTGTATGTGTGAGAAAGTGTACATATCTGTATGTGTGAGAAAGTGTACATATCTGTGTGTGTGAGAGAGTGTACATATCTGTGTGTGTGAGAAAGTGTACATATCTGTGTGTGTGAGAAAGTGTACATATCTGTGTGTGTGAGAAAGTGTACATATCTGTGTGTGTGAGAAAGTGTACATATCTGTGTGTGTGAGAAAGTGTACATATCTGTATGTGTGAGAAAGTGTACATATCTGTATGTGTGAGAAAGTGTACATATCTGTGTGTGTGAGAGAGTGTACATATCTGTGTGTGTGAGAAAGTGTACAAATCTGTGTGTGTGAGAAAGTGTACATATCTGTGTGTGTGAGAGAGTGTACATATCTGTGTGTGTGAGAAAGTGTACATATCTGTATGTATGAGAAAGTGTACATATCTGTGTGTGAGAAAGTGTACATATCTGTGTGTGTGAGAAAGTGTACATATCTGTATGTGTGAGAAAGTGTACATATCTGTGTGTGAGAGAAAGTTTACATATCTGTATGTGTGAGAAAGTGTACATATCTGTGTGTGTGAGAGAGTGTACATATCTGTATGTGTGAGAGAGTGTACATATCTGTGTGTGTGAGAGAGTGTACATATCTGTATGTATGAGAAAGTGTACATATCTGTATGTGTGAGAGAGTGTACATATCTGTATGTATGAGAAAGTGTACATATCTGTATGTGTGAGAAAGTGTACAAATCTGTGTGTGTGTGAGAAAGTGTACATATCTGTATGTGTGAGAAAGTGTACATATCTGTGTGTGTGAGAAAGTGTACATATCTGTGTGTGTGTGAGAAAGTGTACATATCTGTGTGTGTGAGAAAGTGTACATATCTGTGTGTGTGAGAGAGTGTACATATCTGTATGTGTGAGAAAGTGTACAAATCTGTGTGTGTGTGAAAGTGTACATATCTGTGTGTGAGAAAGTGTACATATCTGTGTGTGTGTGAGAAAGTGTACATATCTGTATGTGTGAGAAAGTGTACAAATCTGTGTGTGTGTGAAAGTGTACATATCTGTGTGTGAGAAAGTGTACATATCTGTGTGTGTGAGAGAGTGTACATATCTGTATGTGTGAGAGTGAGAGTGTAAATATCTGTGTGTGTGAGAAAGTGTACATATCTGTATGTATGAGAAAGTGTACATATCTGTATGTGTGAGAAAGTGTACAAATCTGCGTGTGTGAGAAAGTGTACATATCTGTGTGTGTGAGAAAGTGTACATATCTGTATGTATGAGAAAGTGTACATATCTGTGTGTGTGAGAGAGTGTACATATCTGTGTGTGTGAGAGAGTGTACAAATCTGTGTGTGTGAGAGAGTGTACATATCTGTGTGTGTGAGAAAGTGTACATATCTGTATGTATGAGAAAGTGTACATATCTGTGTGTGAGAAAGTGTACATATCTGTGTGTGTGAGAAAGTGTACATATCTGTATGTGTGAGAAAGTGTACATATCTGTGTGTGTGAGAAAGTGTACATATCTGTGTGTGTGAGAAAGTGTACATATCTGTGTGTGAGAAAGTGTACATATCTGTGTGTGTGAGAAAGTGTACATATCTGTGTGTGTGAGAAAGTGTACATATCTGTGTGTGTGAGAAAGTGTACATATCTGTGTGTGTGAGAGTGAGAGTGTAAGTATCTGTGTGTGTGTGAGAAAGTGTACATATCTGTATGTATGAGAAAGTGTACATATCTGTATGTGTGAGAAAGTGTACATATCTGTGTGTGTGAGAAAGTGTACATATCTGTGTGTGTGAGAAAGTGTACATATCTGTGTGTGAGAAAGTGTACATATCTGTGTGTGTGAGAAAGTGTACATATCTGTGTGTGTGAGAAAGTGTACATATCTGTGTGTGTGAGAGTGAGAGTGTAAATATCTGTGTGTGTGTGAGAAAGTGTACATATCTGTATGTATGAGAAAGTGTACATATCTGTATGTGTGAGAAAGTGTACAAATCTGTGTGTGTGTGAAAGTGTACATATCTGTGTGTGAGAAAGTGTACATATCTGTGTGTGTGAGAGAGTGTACATATCTGTATGTGTGAGAGTGAGAGTGTAAATATCTGTGTGTGTGAGAAAGTGTACATATCTGTATGTATGAGAAAGTGTACATATCTGTATGTGTGAGAAAGTGTACAAATCTGTGTGTGTGAGAAAGTGTACATATCTGTGTGTGTGAGAAAGTGTACATATCTGTATGTATGAGAAAGTGTACATATCTGTGTGTGTGAGAGAGTGTACATATCTGTGTGTGTGAGAGAGTGTACAAATCTGTGTGTGTGAGAGAGTGTACATATCTGTGTGTGTGAGAAAGTGTACATATCTGTATGTATGAGAAAGTGTACATATCTGTGTGTGAGAAAGTGTACATATCTGTGTGTGTGAGAAAGTGTACATATCTGTATGTGTGAGAAAGTGTACATATCTGTGTGTGTGAGAAAGTGTACATATCTGTGTGTGTGAGAAAGTGTACATATCTGTGTGTGAGAAAGTGTACATATCTGTGTGTGTGAGAAAGTGTACATATCGGTGTGTGTGAGAAAGTGTACATATCTGTGTGTGTGAGAAAGTGTACATATCTGTGTGTGTGAGAGTGAGAGTGTAAATATCTGTGTGTGTGAGAAAGTGTACATATCTGTATGTATGAGAAAGTGTACATATCTGTATGTGTGAGAAAGTGTACATATCTGTGTGTGTGAGAGTGAGAGTGTAAATATCTGTGTGTGTGAGAAAGTGTACATATCTGTATGTGTGAGAGTGAGAGTGTAAATATCTGTGTGTGTGAGAAAGTGTACATATCTGTGTGTGTGAGAGTGAGAGTGTAAATATCTGTGTGTGTGAGAAAGTGTACATATCTGTATGTATGAGAAACTGTACATATCTGTATGTGTGAGAAAGTGTACATATCTGTGTGTGTGAGAAAGTGTACATATCTGTATGTATGAGAAAGTGTACATATCTGTGTGTGTGAGAGTGAGAGTGTAAATATCTGTGTGTGTGAGAAAGTGTACATATCTGTATGTATGAGAAACTGTACATATCTGTATGTGTGAGAAAGTGTACATATCTGTGTGTGTGAGAAAGTGTACATATCTGTATGTATGAGAAAGTGTACATATCTGTGTGTGTGAGAAAGTGTACATATCTGTGTGTGAGAAAGTGTACATATCTGTGTGTGTGAGAGAGTGTACATATCTGTGTGTGTGAGAAAGTGTACATATCTGTATGTGTGAGAAAGTGTACATATCTGTGTGTGTGAGAAAGTGTACATATCTGTGTGTGTGAGAAAGTGTACATATCTGTATGTATGAGAAAGTGTACATATCTGTATGTATGAGAAAGTGTACATATCTGTGTGTGTGAGAAAGTGTACATATCTGTGTGTGTGAGAAAGTGTACAAATCTGTGTGTGTGAGAGAGTGTACATATCTGTGTGTGTGAGAAAGTGTACATATCTATGTGATAGAGTGTGCATATCTGTATGTGAGAGTGTGTGTGAGAGAGAGCATTTCGGTGAGAGAGTGAACTGGATTGGCACAAAATACTGTGCATGTACACATTTATATCTTGGGATTTGTCTCTGCTGGAAGGCTACTAAATGTCTGACCTGGAATGAATTAATAATAATTTAATCCTTTACCTTTATTTAATAGTTTGTATCCACTGTGCTTCATACACTTGTAATTAAACATAGAGTACAAATATAATTTAATTTCCCCACAACTGACTGTCATTGACTTAAAAAAAAACAAAAAAAAAACCCCAATACAGATACTCGTCGACTTACGACCTATGCGACTTACGGCCATCCGTACTTACGACTATCGGTCGCACTGAAGAGGCGATACGTGCGCAAAGGCGGTACTTGCAACCATCGGTCGCAAAGGCGGTACTTACGACCATCGGTCGCAAAGGCGGTACTTACGTCCATCGGTCGCGCTGAGGGTGATGCTTATTTGCGTATGTGCGTAAAGGGGCAAGGCAGTGCTTGTGTGCGCAAAGGCGGTACTTACGTCCATCGGTCGCACTGAGGGTGATGCTTATTTGCGTATGTGCGTAAAGGGGCAAGGCAGTGCTTGTGTGCGCAAAGGCGGTACTTACGACCATCGGTCGCAAAGGCGGTACTTACGACCATCGGCAAGACAGTGCTTGTGTGCGCAAAGGCGGTGCTTGTGTGTGATGAGAAGTGACTGTAAGCAGCAGCCTTTGTATGGGTCTGACCATGTCGCAGTCCAAAAGGCCGGTACCGTGTAGTGGCAAAGAGGCTACAAAGAAGAGGAAAGCTCTTGATTTGGAGTTAAAAATGAAAGTAATAAAGCAGTATGACGAAGGTAAAAAAGTGAATGCGATTGCCCGTGATATGAAACTGTCGCATTCCACAGTTTCCACAATCATTAAGGACAAGGAACGCATACGTGAAGCTGTAAAAGGTTCCGCACCAATGAAATCAACAATAATAACAAAACAACGTCAAGGGCCCATTCATGAAATGGAGAAATTATTAATGTTGTGGATAGAAGATCAAATACAAAAACGTACACCCATAAGCCTTCTAACAATTCAGATGAAGGTTAAAAGTTTGTTTGAGACTTTAAAGGAGAAAGCTGGTGAGGATTACAAAGAGAATTTCCAGGCAAGCACTGGATGGTTTAAACGTTTTAGAAGAAGATTCAGTCTGCATAATGTGCGGGTTTCAGGAGAAGCAGCAAGTGCAGATTCAGAAGCCGCTGCAAAGTTCATTGACACTTTGGATGAATTAATCCAAGAGGGAGGGTATTTACCTGAACAAATATTCAACGTTGATGAAACGGGTCTGTTCTGGAAACGGATGCCTGAGCGCACATACATTCACCAAGAATCAAAAACCATGCCAGGATTTAAAGCATTCAAGGATCGGGTAAGCTTGTTACTTGGAGGAAACGTTGTTGGTTTTAAGCTTAAGCCATTTCTTATCTATCGCTCAGAAAACCCACGTGCATTTAAAAACATTAATAAGCACACGCTGCCTGTGTATTACCGGTCAAATGCTAAATCGTGGATGACTCAGGCATTGTTCACAGACTGGTTTGTTAACTGTTTCATTCCCCAAGTTCGTGAATATTGCTTAGGGAAAGTAATCCAGTTCAAAATTTTAATGATTTTAGACAACGCACCTGGACATCCACCACACCTGGGTGACCTTAATCCTGATGTAAAAGTGGTTTATATGCCACCTAACACAACACCACTCATTCAACCTATGGACCAAGGGGCAATTGCCACGTTTAAAGCATACTACCTCAGATCTACATTCGCCCAAGCCATAGCTGCTACAGATGCTGATGATGACATAACATTGCGTGATTTTTGGAAAAGTTATAACATTCTTCAGTGCATAAAAAATATTGCAGCAGCGTGGGAGGATGTAACAGAAAAGTGCATGAATGGAATTTGGAAGAAGTGCCTAAAACGATATGTGACCAGATTTGAGAGATTTGAAACAGAGGAAGAGCTCGATGAAATTCGAGAAAACATTGTAAGACTTGCAAACAATCTTGAATTGGAATGTGAAGTGGAAGATGTAGAAGAGCTGTTAGATTATGAGTCAAAAGAACTTTCAAATGAAGATCTAATAGAACTGGAAGCAGAGAGAGTTGCAGAGGAAAATAGGAGAGAGGAAGAAGACAAAGAAGAAGAAGAGCCAGAGAAGAAATTCACTGCAAAGGGGTTGGCTGAAGGCTTTACATTGCTAAATAAAGCTGTCTCCTGTTTTGAAAACATGGACCAGAATGTTGAAAGATTTAACAAGGTTGACCGTCAAATTCAGGAAGCTGTGCGTGGCTATCGTGAAATCTATGAGGAGAAAAAGAAACAAACGCGTCAAACAAAGCTCAGCATGTTTTTTGAAAAGAACACTGCATCTGAAACCCCTCCAGCCTCAACTCACCAAGATGATAATACTGTAACTCTGATGACATAACTGTAAAAGTACAGTAAAAGAAAAATTTAAGTTCAGTTACTTTTCTTAAAAGTTTAAAGTAAAATAAGTGTTAAAGTTCCTGCAAACTACTGTACAGGTACAGTAAATGTTATGTTATTATTTGCATAGTACTACAGGTAGAGTACAAAAAAAAATGTTATTTTATTACAGTACAGTATAGGTACAGTACAGTAAATGTCAGTACAGTAATAGTATTTGCACAGTAAATGTTATGTTATTATTTGCACAGTACAGGTACAGTACAGTAAAGGTTATTTTATTATTCATACTGTGATGATACTGTATTAGTAAAGGAATTTAATTTAAAACAACTCTGGTGTTATTGTTATTATTAATCATGAAATGTCAGCCCAACACATCATACAATAGACCATATTATTTACATGCCATATATTTTGTCCGACTTACGTCCAAATCGTCTTACGACCGGAAGGTCAGAACGTAACGCGGTCGTAAGTCGACGAGTATCTGTATATAAAATAGAGGTCTTGTTGTTTATTATTTAGACTTAAAAGAAGGAAAGGCAGTGTGTGATTAAGTAGTGAAATCCAGTTTTTTTCAGATGGGTGAGAAGCTTTATGGGAAGCTAAAAGTTAAACAGATGAATATTAAACAGATTGCAGACAGTAAGTAGCTTACTGGTGCTGCGGTCCTTACTGTCCATGTGAGATCAGTCAGATTCCAGGGTTGTTTGTTAGAGATTTTTGTTTATAAATTTAAGAACCCAATAATGAATTTTAAAAGGACAAACATTATGATGTAATTTATAATTTAAAAAATTGGGATTCAAAAACGCATACTCCCAGGTTAAAACAATAATGGAATATGCCATAAAATATTAAATTCATACACAGTACACCACAATATTTATATGTCCTTTGTTGAAGAGCATACCTAAGTGGGATGTGCACGTGAGTTTCTTGAGCACCATATTGCAGCAGCAGTGTTGGCAGTATTGATAACTTGTCCTTTGTGTAAAATTTGTATGGTAAATTATTTATATTTTTACAATACAGTAGTGAGTAGAGAAGAGATTGTGTATCATTCTAATTGCTTAGTAACTGGCACTGTGCCACAGAATTGTGTGAGTGTGTATGTGAGCAGAGTGTGTGTGGGTGTCAGTAAGCAGAGTATGTGTGCTTTATTCTCCAGGTAATTGATTAGCTGGTACTTTAGTGCAGTGTTTCTCAACAATGGTCCTCAAGTACCCCCAACAGGCCAGGTTTTCATTATAGCTGAATCAGTGCACAGGTGAAGTAATCAGCTGATCAGTAACTCAGTGGTTACTAACTTGCTCTCACCCATCAGCTGATTATTTCACATGTGCACTGGTTCAGCTAATCATTTAAACCTGCCCTGTTGGGGGTACTTGCGGCCCTCTGTATATGTGTTTCTCCGGCGTATCATATCTAGTGCCTCACCAGCCTCTGACCTCACTGCACATCACTGGAGTGAAGATATGTGAGTTGGTGAGAGACTGCATATCTGTGTTAGTGAGAGTACATGTGTGTAAGAGTGCATAACTATGTGTGTGATACAGAGTCCATAGCTGTGTGTATGTTTGTGACAGAAAGAGTGCATATATTTGTTTATAAGAGAGTCAGAGTGTTCTTGTTTCCTTGTCATCATACCTATATATAGACTCCAGGAAATGAGCAGATGATGTGAAATAATCAAAACAGAAGGCAAAAAAATAAAATTACTCATCAATTTACGTGATACATCTCACTAGTTGTATGTAATACAAATCTGTAATCTTAATATAATAACAAGCCTTACACCTCAGATTTCCATATTGTGAACATTTTTTTTTTACCAATCTAGGAGAGAGTACATTACCCAGTGCCAAATACTTTGCATAAACAAAATTGCAGCCTTATGTTGATACATGTTTCAAATTTCATCAGCCAGCAATGGCATATTACTTGGGGATCAGAAAAATGCAAGCAATATGGGGCGCTGATAATACAACTGGTGTAAATCCATAGCACTTAGATTTTTGCTCTCAATTTCTCAATGGCGGGTTAAATAAACAAATTAAAATAAACAGATTGTGTTACTAAAATCAATATCAAATAAAAATGCTTATGGTTGACAAAGTGGACAGCTTATGGCTGTGACCATGAATAAATCATATTTCTTGTAAATTATCCAAATCTTATGTCTTAGCAGTTAAATATAGAAACTACATATAACAATTTTTTATTTTGTTGGTGCAAGAGATTGTATTTCTGTGTGAGAGGAATTGTGTAAATCTATGTGAGAAAGAGGCTGTGTATCTACGTGTGTGTGTGTAAGAGAGAGAGTGTGTAAATCTGTGTGTGTGAGAGAGCGTGTGCATATCCGTAAGTGTGTGTATGTACATGTGTGAGAGTGAAAGATTGTATATCTGTGTGTAAGAATGTTTATCTGTGTTTGTGAGAAAGTGTACATTTGTGTGAGAGAGTGTTCCTTTTTTGTGAGAGAGTGAAGATATGTGAGTTGGTGAGAGGGTGCATATCTGTGTTAGTGAGAGTGCATGTGTGTGAGAGTGCGGGTGCAGCAGAATCATGTCCGCCTGACGTTGCTAAATGCTAACTGTCATGGATGCTGGGCTGCAGGGGTTAAGCTCCTACCCCCCTACCACTTACCCCCTCTTATATATCAGCGGGTTTGGGCTCCTCAGAGCAACCGCAATTTCCAAGAGCTCTTGTTTCCCTTGTTTTTGTTATCTGAATGTTATCTTGAAACAGCTTATCTTTGACCGACCATTCTCTCTCAGGCCGGCTGGGCCCCTGGATCTATCGGCAGGCCGCCGCACCCAGAGGCCCCTTCCCCCAGAGCTCCGCTCTTTTGGGGATTGGTACCAAGTAGGGAGGGTGAGATATGGGCCAATTGCCGGAGGTGAGCTCCATGGAGAACCAGGGTTTCTGAGCCCCATTCAGCAGACGGCCTGGCCTAGTGGAATTGCCAGCCGGCCACAGCAGCTCGGATCCCCGGTCCCCTTTAACTCAGGTTGCTCCAGCGGCTACTTGTCCTAGTGCTTCACTCTCATGGGGATTTGTACCTCTCAGGGAGGACTAGAGAGGAGGTGATTTTCAGGGTGAGCCCTCTAAGGAACCAGTGGTTTAGGACCCCCCTCATTACCCCTCTTTCCCAATGGCCTTCCCGGTGTACGTTGGTTAAGCCATAACTCCGACCCCCATCCATGGATCATGGCGCTTTTTGGACCGAAACAGCTGGGGGCCAGGGCTTTCCAACGTCACCCTGGAAGGGCCGCCGCTCCCCCCGGTATCACCCCAAATACACCATCATTGTACCGCTGGACACTGGGGAACAATGGACACAATGGAAGCGCCAGCCTGTCTGGAGGGATGGGAATGGCAGGAGATGTGAAGGTCAGATAAGGCTTGTTATCAAGATCAGTTTGGGTATAAATGTCGTGTTTTTTCCCTAATAAAATGTTTTTCTTTGTTCACCTGAATGCTAGTCTGTCTAGTTATTTGGGAGGGGATTTTGCTTTCTCCGCTACATAGCGGCTGGTTCCAGGTGCTGGAAGGATCCATTGGTGGAGCTACCCAAGCAGGGTAGCCAGAGATCTGTCACACCGACAGCATACGCTGTCTGCATTTAACATTGCCCTGCACATTCGCTGCCAATAGGCCGCTAGTTGGGGGTGTCAATCATCCCAATTGTATCTGATCTGGATGATTGCCGTCCGCCACCTCAGAGGTGGCGGATGAGTTATTAAGCAGCGGTCTTATGACCGCTGCTTCTTAACTTATGTTTCCGGCAAGCCAGAAACATCGGGCAGAGCAAGCAGCATCGGCTGCTTGATAAATCTCCCCACATATCTGTGTGTATGTTTGTGATAGAAAGAGTACATATCTTTGTTTGTAAAAGAGTCAGAGTGTATATCTGCATGTCAGAGAGAGTTAGAGTGGATATCTGTGTGTGTGTGTGTGAGTGTGAGTGCATATCTGTGTGTGTGTGTGAGTGTGAGTGCATATCTGTGTGTGTGTGTGAGTGTGAGTGCATATCTGTGTGAGTGTGAGTGCATATCTGTGTGTGTGTGAGTGTGAGTGCATATCTGTGTGTGTGTGTGTGAGTGTGAGTGCATATCTGTGTGTGTGTGTGAGTGTGAGTGCATATCTGTGTGTGTGTGAGTGTGAGTGCATATCTGTGTGTGTGTGAGTGCATATCTGTGTGTGTGTGAGTGTGAATATATGTTTGTGATAGAGACAGTGCATATCTGTGTGTGTGTGAGTGCATATCTGTGTGTGTGTGTGTGTGTGAGTGCATATCTGTGTGTGTGTGTGTGTGTGTGTGTGTGAGAGAGAGAGCATATCTGTGTGTGTGTGTGTGTGTGTGTGTGTGTGTGTGTGTGTGTGTGTGTGTGAGAGAGAGAGAGAGAGAGAGCATATCTGTGTGTGTGTGAGTGTGAATATATGTTTGTGATAGAGAGAGTGCATATCTGTGTGTGTGTGTGAGTGCATATCTGTGTGTGTGTGAGTGTGAATATGTTTGTGACAGAGAGAGTGCATATCTGTATGTGTTTGTGATAAAGTTTATATCTGTGTGTAAGTCTGTGACAGAGAGAGTGCATATCTGTGCTTGTAAGAGAGACAGAGTGTATATGTGTGTGTCAGAGAGAGAGTGCATATCTGTGTGTGTGTGAGTGTGTGTGTGAGTGAATATCTGTTTGTGTGTGTGAGAGTATATATGTGTATGTGTAGATATGTGTATGTGACACAGAGTGTATCTGAGTGTGTGTATCTGAGTGTGTGCAGTTATCTTTAAAATATTCTCAAGTTTGACTATACTCAAGAACAACGTGCCTACAGTCACTTCGACAAAAAATGCACAGGTCAAAATATTTGCACACAGTGCTAAAACAATTAGAGGGAACATTGCAGTGACTTTAACTAAGATGGCTGACGACAGTGAAATGTCTGTTATTTCACTGCCAGCAGCCATCTTAGATAAGGTCGCGGGCACAGAGGTGAGTGGGGGGACACTTCAGATTTTGGTGCCTACAGGCAACTGGGCTGAAAATCTGGCCCATGTATGGCGTAATATAAGGCAGACATTTTGCAAGAATGCTTATAACAATGTTATACATTGTGCAAACACTGATGATATATTGGGCTTAAAAGCATTCTTTTAAAACTGCTGCTATATGGTTTGCTAGACAAGTGCACACTACCTACCTAAGTATTCCTTGTATAAAGTATACCGTAGTAAATACAAATGGATAGGAAACTTTTTTAGATTTTTATTTCTATCTGAATTATGAAAGAACAAGTTTGGGTTTCATGTTTTTTCACAAATGCAGAATCTGATACTTCTTATTTTCAATACCTTACATATATCTATTATTTGTCTTCATTTCAGCTCTAATGAACATTCATTCCCTCTGCTCCAGCAAAGTGTCCTTCCAGTGAAACATTCATTCACTGCTGTTCTCACAGTGTAAGTATTAGGAAGATAATAATGGAAATTAGCTTAGCTTTAAAGAACCCTATTTACAATTGAAATGAACAAAGCACAGCATAACTAAATGATTTACTGACATTAATAATTATATTTCCATTAACAGTTCAAAGGGATAGTAAGCTCAAAATGTAATTTCAATAAATGGTTACATTATGCACAATATAAACACTTTGCAATGCACTTTTTATTTGACATACCTTTTTACTAAATTTACTTTTATCTAAAAAAAATTATAGTTTTTCAAACCAAGGGATGCTGTAGAGTATTCCATGGAATTCAGCACCCTAACATTTTCTACATACTGCACAGGGAGTGTTTAATACAATGAAGACGCCTGTTGCATAATTGGCCTTCGGGAAACGAGAGAACACAATACTAAAGGGGCTTTAAGGCTTTTAAAACATTTATTTTACATGTGGATTGTTTGCAATGCAGTAAATCATTTCTGATGCACACATAAAATGACTTTAATGTCCCTTTAAATAGATATCATTTTTAGTATTAACATTTTATGTAACATGATAGCATTTTTCTTGCAAATTACAAAACAGGTTATTTGTTGCATTATTTGAGTCTGTAGTTTGACTTTCTTTTTTTGTATAGTACCCATCATAAGTCAAAATTAAAATAAAGTTTTATCCTGATCATCACGTTGTAATTAACTCACAGACATTAGATTTTTGGTCAGATGCTTCTTATTTTGCTACGTTACTACAATAACGTTTATTAATTTATCACAATTGTCTACTTCTGCAGACCAACTCCAAATATTGCTGTGAATATCAGTCAAGACTCCTTACAGGGCAAATATCTTGGATACACCTTTAATGTAAGTTACATCCATGGAATGTGTTTGAATATTATTTATTGCGTTAGACTATGCCGTATTTTACGAACCTATTCTTGCTACACATTATGGCCTTCAAGAATATGCTTTGTTTAACTGGATTTAACTTGTGAATTTTACATCAAATTAAAGGAAAGTGTCCAAATGCCATTTTAATTGGATAGACAGGTCAAAATTGAAATGTGTATGGGTACATTTTAGTTTTAATAGAAGCATTTTTGTAATATTCTTCCATTATTAAAAATGCTTCTAGTAAAAGTTATTACTGTTTTTTAGCGGCATACACGAATATGTTGTAAAGGCCCGTGCACCAGTATTCAAGCTCAGCTGTGGTGTGTATTATGTCTGTTTACACATATGCATTGGCCCTCACAGCATATGTGTATATGCCACTAAAAACAGTGATAACTTTTACTAGAAACATTTTTGTTAATGGAAGTATATTGCAAAAAATATATATATTTAAAATTGAAATGCGCCCATGTGCATTCCAGTTTTGACCATTCTTAGTATAATTTAATGGTATTTAAACTAATTCAGTTAATGGACAGTACATTATGAGTTCATATCTGTGTTTATAGACACACTAAAATAAATCCTGCTTTATACTAACATCATTTATCGTTTCCACAGGTCAATGGAGAAAACCAGTTTGAAGCTCCATTGGTTCTAGATCTACAGATTCCTATTACATTTAAGGACTTATATAATATTTTAGAAGTACAACTCATCCAAAAAATGCATGTAAGTTGTTTGTTACATGCAGCTCATTGGTGTTGTAAGTATTTGGCTGGCATTTAATGGGTTAATCAACATGAACATATTGGCAGGCATTTATCAACTGCTGGACAGAGAATGTTTGCTCACGTGAACCAGTCGGCCTGGGATCGCAATATGCTGCCAATATTTAACATTGCACAGGCATTTGCTTGTGCAATGCCGCCCCCTCCTCGCACTAGACCAATGGAGCGTGAGTAGGGGGTTGTCAGGGCGAATGTACCCAGGGTGATTGAATCTGCCAGCTAATAGCTGGTGTACTGGATAGGAAGCTGTTTAGCGATCGGCCCCCAGATCTACATACGCAGCTTGATGAATGGGGGATATTGTTTGTAACATACAGTCAAGAGGTTCATTTTTATGTGTGTTAATAACAACCAAAGGGTTAATTAATGGTGAATGTGAAACTGGCAGGCAATAAGTTACTGATTGCAGATTGGTATCCAATACAAACACACAAGTTAACAAAAATAGTTAAGCCTATATTAGAGCATCTGATCAGGAGAAATGTTCTCTCTAATCTTTTCCAAGCTGTATGACCATTTTGTGCCACGGCACATCAGGGAATTTTGTATGTACCACCATTTCCTCTATCTATTGGGTGCCAAATTGCTGGGTGGATGTTTATTCACTTTGCTTTTGAAACGTCACTTATGCTGTCTTCATTGTATTAAACAATCCCTGTGCAGTATGCACAATTTTCTATCAGACAGTTGTTTGTTCTGATTCTTTCTCTACCTGAGTGGTAGCCTGTGTGGTATTTTAAAATGTGACTCTTTATGTTTGCTATTAAATGATTTAGAAAAATACTTTTTATTTTATTTAGTATCTATTGTAATAAAAAAAATCAGCTTTTTATGCCCATCAATATGCCCAGATATATGTCAACCAACACAGTTAAAAACAAGCCAGTAAAACTGATTTTATTTACACAAAAAAAGTAACTCTGGATCATTTATTGGCTTTTTAGTATCAGAGACAGGAAATCCAGATGGTATTATACTAAAGGGGACATGAAACCTAAGAGAGAGATAGAGAGAACAGAGATTGTACAGAAAGATAGAGAAAGAGAAGAGAGGAAGAGCCAGAGGAAAAGCAGAGAGGGGCATAAAGAGAGAGAAAAAAAGGGAAGACAAGTGAAAAGGGAGAAAGAGAGATATATAATAGAGAGGAAAATAGAAGAGAAAATACAGAGGGGCTATAGAAGGGAAAGAGTGTATAGAGAAAGAGTGGGAGATAAAGGATTGTGAGGAAAAAAAGTGTTGAGTTTAGAGGAGAGAAAGCAGAGAGACAAAGAAATAATTTAAATGAGAAAGAGGAGAGGGAGAAAGAGACAGGAAAGACAGAGGAGGGAAATGGAAAGAGATACACAATGGAAGAGAGTGAAAGAGAAGAGAGTAAAGAGAGAAATAGAGAGACAAGAGGAAGAGAGGAGAGTAGGGAGAGAGTGAGGGAGAAGAGAGTAAAGAGTGAAAGAGAGAGAGACAAGAGGAAGAGAGGAGAGTGATGAGAGAGTGAGAGAGAAGAGAGTAAAGGGAGAGAATAGAGGGACAAGAGGAAGAGAGGAGAGTGGGGAGAGAGTGAGAGAGAAGAGAGTAAAGAGAGAGACAAGAGGAAGAGAGGAGAGTAGGGAGAGAGTGAGGGAGAAGAGAGTAAAGAGAGAGAGAGAGAGACAAGAGGAAGAGAGGAGAGTGATGAGAGAGTGAGAGAGAAGAGAGTAAAGGGAGAGAATAGAGGGACAAGAGGAAGAGAGGAGAGTGGGGAGAGAGTGAGAGAGAAGAGAGTAAAGAGAGAAAGAGAGAGACAAGAGGAAGAGAGGAGAGTGGGGAGAAAGTGAGAGAGAAGAGAGTAAAGAGAGAAAGAGAGAGACAAGAGGAAGAGAGGAGAGTAGGGAGAGAGTGAAGGAGAAGAGAGTAAAAAGAGAGAAAGAGAGAGACAAGAGGAAGTGATTGAAGATTTGGGAGAGAGTGAGAAAGAAGAGAGTAAAGAAAGAGAATAGAGGGACAAGAGGAAGCGAGAGAAGAGTGGGGAGAAAGTAAGAGAGAAGAGAGTAAAGAGAGAAAATAGAGGGACAAGAGGAAGCGAGAGAAGAGTGGGGAGAGAGTGAGAGAAGAGAGTAAAGAGAGAGAATAGAGGGACAAGAGGAAGAGAGAGAAGAGTGGGGAGAGAGTGAGAGAGAAGATAGTAAAGAGAGAGAATAGAGGGACAAGAGGAAGTGAGAGAAGAGTGGGGAGAGAGTGAGAGAGAAGACAGTAAAGGGAGAGAATAGAGGGACAAGAGGAAGAGAGGAGAGTGGGGAGAGAGTGAGAGAGAAGAGAGTAAAGAGAGAAAGAGAGAGACAAGAGGAAGAGAGGAGAGTGGGGAGAAAGTGAGAGAGAAGAGAGTAAAGAGAGAAAATAGAGGGACAAGAGGAAGCGAGAGAAGAGTGGGGAGAGAGTAAGAGAGAAGAGAGTAAAGAGAGAAAATAGAGGGACAAGAGGAAGCGAGAGAAGAGTGGGGAGAGAGTGAGAGAAGAGAGTAAAGAGAGAGAATAGAGGGACAAGAGGAAGAGAGAGAAGAGTGGGGAGAGAGTGAGAGAGAAGATAGTAAAGAGAGAGAATAGAGGGACAAGAGGAAGTGAGAGAAGAGTGGGGAGAGAGTGAGAGAGAAGACAGTAAAGGGAGAGAATAGAGGGACAAGAGGAAGAGAGGAGAGTGGGGAGAGAGTGAGAGAGAAGAGAGTAAAGAGAGAAAGAGAGAGACAAGAGGAAGAGAGGAGAGTGGGGAGAAAGTGAGAGAGAAGAGAGTAAAGAGAGAAAGAGAGAGACAAGAGGAAGAGAGGAGAGTAGGGAGAGAGTGAGGGAGAAGAGAGTAAAAAGAGAGAAAGAGAGAGACAAGAGGAAGTGATTGAAGATTTGGGAGAGAGTGAGAAAGAAGAGAGTAAAGAAAGAATAGAGGGACAAGAGGAAGCGAGAGAAGAGTGGGGAGAGAGTAAGAGAGAAGAGAGTAAAGAGAGAAAATAGAGGGACAAGAGGAAGCGAGAGAAGAGTGGGAAGAGAGTGAGAGAAGAGAGTAAAGAGAGAGAATAGAGGGACAAGAGGAAGAGAGAGAAGAGTGGGGAGAGAGTGAGAGAGAAGATAGTAAAGAGAGAGAATAGAGGGACAAGAGGAAGTGAGAGAAGAGTGGGGAGAGAGAAGAGAGTAAAGAGAGAGAATAGAGGGACCAGAGGAAGAGAGAGAAGAGTGGGGAGAGAGTGAGAGAGAAGAGAGTAAAGAGAGAAAGTAAGATACAAGAGGAAGAGAGAGGTGGGACAAAAGCGAGAATATAAGAAAACATAATTTATGTAAGAACTTACCTGATAAATTCATTTCTTTCATATTAGCAAGAGTCCATGAGCTAGTGACGTATGGGATATACATTCCTACCAGGAGGGGCAAAGTTTCCCAAACCTTAAAATGCCTATAAATACACCCCTCACCACACCCACAATTCAGTTTAACGAATAGCCAAGAAGTGGGGTGATAAGAAAAAAGTGCGAAAGCATATAAAATAAGGAATTGGAATAATTGTGCTTTATACAAAAAAATCATAACCACCACAAAAAAGGGCGGGCCTCATGGACTCTTGCTAATATGAAAGAAATGAATTTATCAGATAAGTAATTACATAAATTATGTTTTCTTTCATGCAATTAGCAAGAGTCCATGAGCTAGTGACGTATGGGATAATGACTACCCAAGATGTGGATCTTTCCACACAAGAGTCACTAGAGAGGGAGGGATAAAATAAAGACAGCCAATTCCTGCTGAAAATAATCCACACCCAAAATAAAGTTTAATGAAAAACATAAGCAGAAGATTCAAACTGAAACCACTGCCTGAAGTACTTTTCTACCAAAAACTGCTTCAGAAGAAGAAAACACATCAAAATGGTAGAATTGAAAAAGTATGCAAAGAGGACCAAGTTGCTGCTTTGCAAAACTGATCAATCGAAGCTTCATTCCTAAACGCCCAGGAAGTAGAAACTGACCTAGTAGAATGAACTGTAATCCTTCGAGGCGGAATTTTACCCGACTCGACATAGGCATGATGAAATAAAGATTTCAACCAAGATGCCAAAGAAATGGCAGAAGCTTTCTGGCCTTTTCTAGAACCGGAAAAGATGACAAATAGACTAGAAGTCTTTCGGAAAGACTTAGTAGCTTAAACATAATAATACAAAGCTCTAACAGCATCTAAAGAATGCAATGATTTCTCCTTAGAATTCATAGGATTAGGACATAATGAAGGAACCACAATTTCTCTACTAAGGTTGTTAGAATTCACAACCTTAGGTAAAAAATTCAAAAGAAGTTCGCAGCACCGCCCTATCCTGATGAAAAATCAGAAAAGGAGACTCACAAGAAAGAGCAGATAATTCAGAGACTCTTCTGGCAGAAGAGATGGCCAAAAGAAACAAAACTTTCCAAGAAAGTAATATAACGACCAAAGAATGCATGGGTTCAAAAGGAGGAGCTTGAAAAGCCCCCAGAACCAAATTCAAACTCCAAGGAGGAGAAATTGACTGAATGACAGGTTTTATACGAACCAAAGCTTGTACAAAACAATTAAATATCAGGAAGATTAGCAATCCTTCTGTGAAAAAAGAACAGAAAGAGCAGAGATTTGTCCTTTCAAGGAACTTGCGGACAAACCTTTATCTAAACCATCCTGAAGAAACTGAAAAATTCTCGGTATTCAAAAAGAATGCCAGGAAAAAATGATGAGAAAGACACTAAGAAATATAAGTCTTCCAGACTCTATAATATATCTCTCTAGATACAGATTTACGAGCCTGTCACATAGTATTTAATCACAGAGTCAGAGAAACCTTCTTTGACCAAGAATCAATCGTTCAAACTCCATACCTTAAAATTTAAGGATTTGAGATCCTGATGGAAAAAAGGACCTTGCGACAGAAAGTCTGGTCTTAACGGAAGAGTCCACAGCTGGCAAGAGGCCATCCGGACAAGATCCGCATACTAAAACCTGTGAGGCCATGCTGGAGCTACCAGCAGGTGGAGAATACTCTTGGAAGAAGAACTAGAGGCGGAAAGATATATGCAGGATGATACTTCCAAGGAAGTGATAATGTATCCACTGCTTCCGCCCGAGGATCCCGGGATCTGGACAGATACCAGGGAAGTTTCTTGTTTAGATGAGAAGCCATCAGATCTATTTCTGGGAGTTCCCACATTTGAACAATCTGAAGAAATACCTCTGGGCGAAGAGACCATTCGCCCGGATGCAACGTTTGGCGACTGAGATAATCCGCTTCCCAATTGTCTATACCTGGGATATGAACCGCAGAGATTAGACAGGAGCTGGATTCCGCCCAAACCAAAATTCGAGATACTTCTTTCATAGCCAGAGGACTGTGAGTCCCTCCTTGATGATTGATGTATGCCACAGCTGTGACATTGTCTATCTGAAAACAAATGAACAACTCTCTCTTCAGAAGAGGCCAAGACTGAAGAGCTCTGAAAATTGCACGGAGTTCAAAAATATTGATCGTAATCTCACCTCCTGAGATTCCCAAACCCCTTGTGCCGTCAGAGACCCCCACACAGCTCCCCAACCTGTAAGACTTGCATCTGTTGAGATATAGTCTAGGTCGGAAGAACAAAAGAAGCCCCCTGAACTAAACGATGGTGAACTGTCCACCATGTCAGAGAGTGTCGTATAATTGGTTTAAAGATATTAATTGAGATATCTTTGTGTAATCCCTGCACCACTGGTTCAGCATACAGAGCTGAAGAGGTCGCATGTGAAAACGAGCAAAGGAGATCGCATCTGATGCGGCAGACCTAAGACCTAAAAATTTCCATGCATAAGGCTACCAAAGGGAATGATTGTGACTGAAGGTTTTGACAAGCTGATAACAATGTTAAACTTCTCTTAACTGACAAGGACAGAGTCATAGACACTGAATCTATCTGGAAACCTAAAAAGGTTACCCTTGTCTGAGGAAACAATGAACTGAATGGTAAATTGATCCTCCAACCATGATCTTGAAGAAACAACACAAGTCGATTCGTATGAGATTCTGCGAAAATGTGAAGACTGAGCAAGTACCAAGATATCGTCCAAATAAGGAAATACCAAGACCCTGTTCTCTGATTACAGACAGAAAGGCACCGAGAACCTTTGAAAAAAATTCTTGGAGCTGACGCTAGGCCAAACGGTAGAGCCACAAAACTGGTAATGCTTGTCTAAAAAGAGAATCTCAGAAACTAAAAGTGATCTGGATGAATCGGAATATGCAGATATGCATCCTGTAAATCTATTGTAGACATATAATGCCCTTGCTAAACAAAAGGCAGGATAGTCCTACAGTTACCATCTTGAATGTTGGTATCCTTACAAAACGATTCAATAGATAGATCCGAAACTGGTCTGAAGGAATTGACCTTCTTTGGTACAATGAAGAGATAGAATAAAACCCCAGCCCCTGTTCCAGAACTGGAACTGGCATAATTACTCCAGCCAACTCTAGATCTGAAACACATTTCAGAAATGCTTGAGCCTTTGCTGGGTTTACTGGGACACGGGAAAGAAAAAAATCTCTTTGCAGGAGGCCTTAACTTGAAGCCAATTCTGTACCTTTCTGAAACAATGTTCTGAAACCAGAGATTGTGAACGGAATTGATCCAAATTTCCTTGAAGAAAATGTAAACTGCCCCATACCAGCTGAGCTGGAAAGAGGGCCGCACCTTCATGGGTATTTAGGAGCTGGCTATAGGTTTCTATAAGGCTTGGATATATTCCAAACTGGAAATGGTTTCCAAACTGATACCGCTCCTGAGGATGAAGGATCAGGCTTTCGTTCCTTGTGTAAAAAAGTTCCCTTCCCTCCAGTAACAGTTGAGATAATAGAATCCAACTGAAAATCAAATAATGTATTACCCTGGAAAGAAAGGGAAAGCAAAGTTGACTTAGAAGACATATCAGCATTCCAAGTTTTAAGCCATAAAGCTTTTCTAGCTAAAATAGCTAGAAACATATACCTGACATCAACTCTAATGATATCAAAAGTTGGTATCACAAATAAAATTATTAGCATGTTATAGAATAATAATAATGCTATAAAATTATGATCTGTTACTTGTTGCGCTAAAACTTCTAACCAAAAAGTTGAAGCTGCAGCAACATCCGCTAAAAATATAGCAGGTCTAAGAAGATTACCTGAACATAAGTAAGCTTTTCTTAGAAAGGATTCAATTTTCCTATCTAAAGGATCCTTAAATGAAGTACTATCTGCCATAGGAATAGTAGTACGATTAGCAGGAGTAGAGACAGCCCCATTAACCTTAGAGATTTTGTCCCAAAACTCTAATCTGTCAGATGGCACAGGATATAATTGCTTAAACGTTAGAAGGAGTAAATGAATTACCCAAATTATTCCATTCCCTGGAAATTACTTCAGAAATAGCATCAGGGAGAGAAAATACTTCTGGAATAACTACAGAAGATTTAAAAACCTTATTTAAACGTTTAGATTTAGTATCAAGAGGACCAGAATCCTCTATTTCTAATGCAATTAATACTTCTTTAAGTAAAGAACGAATAAATTCCATCTTGAACAAATACAAAGATTTATCAGCATCAACCTCTGAGACAGAAACCTCTGAACCAGAAGAACCATTATCAGAATGATGATGTTCATTTAAAAATTCATCTGAAAAAAGAGAAGTTTTAAAAGACTTTTATGTATACTAGAAGGAAAAATAACAGACATAGCCTTCTTAATGGATTTAAAAAATAAAATCTCTTATGTTATCAGGAACACTCTGAAAATTAGATGTTGACAGAACAGCAACAGGTAATGTAACAGTACTAAAGGAAATTTTATCTGCATTAATAAGTTTGTCATGACATGCAATACAAACAACAGCTGGAGAAACAGATACCAAAAGTTTATAGCAGATACACTTAGCTTGGTAGCTCCAGCACTGGGCAGCGATTTTCCTGAAGTATCTTCTGACTCAGTTGCAACGTGGAACATCTTGCAATATGTAAAAGAAAAAACAACATATAAAGCAAAATTGATCAAATTCCTTAAATGACAGTTTCAGGAATGGGAAAAAAATGCCAGTGAACAAGCTTCTAGCAACCAGAAGCAATAAATAATGAGACTTAAATAATGTGGAGACAAAAATGACGCCCATATTTTTTAGCGCCAAAAAAGACGCCCACATTATTTGGCGCCTAAATGCTTTTGGCGCCAAAAATGACGCCACATCCGGAACGCCGACACTTTTGACGCAAAAAAAAAAAAACGTCAAAAAATGACGCAACTTCCGGCGACACGTATGACGCCGGAAACAGAAAAAAAAATTTGCGCCAAAAAAGTCAGCGCCAAGAATGACGCAATAAAATGAAGCATTTTCAGCCCCCGCGAGCCTAACAGCCCACAGGGAAAAAGTCAAATTTTTTAAGGTAAGAAAAAATTATTGAAACAAATGCATTTATCCCAAGTATGAAACTGACTGTCTGAAAATAAGGAATGTTGAACATCCTGAGTCAAGGCAAATAAATGTTTGAATACATATATTTAGAACTTTATAAAAAGTGCCTAACCATAGCTTAGAGTGTCACAGAAAATAAGCTTACTTACTTACCCCAGGACACTCATCTACATGTTGTAGAAAGCCAAACCAGTACTGAAACGAAAATCAGCAGAGGTAATGGTATATATATAAGAGTATATCGTCGATCTGAAAAGGGAGGTAAGAGATGAATCTCTACGACCGATAACAGAGAACCTATGAAATAGACCCCGTAGAAGGAGATCATTGTATTCAAAAAGGCAATACTCTCCTCACATCCCTCTGAAATTCACTGCACGCTGAGAGGAAAACCGGGCTCCAACCTGCTGCGGAGCGCATATCAACGTAGAATCTAGCACAAACTTACTTCACCACCTCCATAGGAGGCAAAGTTTGTAAAACTGAATTGTGGGTGTGGTGAGGGGTGTATTTATAGGCATTTTAAGGTTTGGGAAACTTTGCCCCTCCTGGTAGGAATGTATATCCCATACGTCACTAGCTCATGGACTCTTGCTAATTACATGAAAGAAATGTAGCTAGCACTTATCACCTCTGGTTACATAGGGATTAGAATGCTGCTGATACAGATAGGGAGCCTCTGGGGTATTTGATGATAGTCAGACTAGGTGCAGCCCCTCTCTCCCTCTTACATGTTTATTGTTGCCTATATACTTCTGCCTCCTAGGTAGGCTCATAGGAGTTCCACAGTGTTTGTGTGTCTTTATGACTCTATGGCAGCCGTGTTTGCAACAATGTATAACATGGCTATAAATATTTTTACAAACATGTGCACGTTCCTGAGCTCACTTAGGATTACAATTTAATATATCAAGACAATTAAGATAAATTAATAATAAAAGTAACTTTCAGCTTAATTTTTAATTTACCATCCCTTTAAAATTGAAATTTGAAGATTCCTTACTTACTGCCCCTTTAATAACATTTGCGTTGCCATACATTTTTAGGAAGCTGTTGACAGGGACAAATAAGCCTTACATAAACGGGATTGCTCTGTGCATTTAGCTAAATAAAACTTTTGCAGAGGAAATAAATTAAGCTATTTCTTTTAACCAGAATACAACTCAATGCATAAATGAAACTCGGAACTGCAAACCTGAAAATAACAGAGAAGGAAAAAACAGTGCATGGGTAAGTATTTCATTAGTCTAATGGCACAAAAAGATTACCGAGATTATTTTTCAGGTTAATATTTGTATATTTTACCCATGACTATAGAAGCAAAAAAATATTAGATTTAAATAAATAAATAAATAAATAAAGAAGTAAATAAAAAAAAGTGCAAGACCAAATCCTATATCTCTTAAAGGGGCACTATAGTAAAAAAAAAATGACATGCCTTGCTAGTGCAATGCTTGTGCAATGTTAAATGTGGAGAGGATGAGGCCTATTTATCAAGCCGTCAGCCGCAAATATGCTGGAATTCTGCAGCATAATTGTGGTGAGGCTGATTCGCTTCATTTATCAAAGCCTACAGACCGGCAAAAATTGAAATCTGTGAAATAACATACAATCCGCCGGTCTCAGTCCAACACAGATCGATGCTTACGTCATTACAGATGTTCCGAATACAAATTCGGCACTATCTGACAACTTTTGCTAGTTATCAAATTTCTAACAGGTAGGCTTGCCACTATTCCAGCCCAGCCTACCTGGTTTTCAATTCGCCACCCTGGAGGACGCGGATGCCATAGGAATCAATGGGAGTCTGAAAGCAGCGAAAGCTTATGTTCGCTGCTGCCCGATTTCCCATTGATTTCTATGGTAGAATAAAAGTTACGTTTACACCTAACACCCTAACATAAGCCCCGAGTCTAAACACCCCTAATCTGCTGCCCCGACATCACCGCCGACTACATAATGTTATTAACTCCTATCCCGCCGCCCCCCGACACCACTAAATAAATGTATTAACTCCTATCCCGCCGCTCCCCGACCCTGCCACCACTAAATAAATGTACTAACCCATATCCCGCTGCTCCCCGACACCGCCGCCACTAAATAAATGTATTAACCCCTATCCCACTGCTCCCCGACCCTGCCGCAACTAAATAAAGTTATTAACCCCTATCCCACTGCTCCCGGAGCCCTCTGCAACTAAATAAATGTATTAACCCTTAAACCCATGGCCTTACACATCACTACCACTTACTAAACCTATTAACCCCTAAACCGCCAGCCCCCCACATCGCCATAAACTAAATTAAACTATTAACCTCTAAACCTAACAACCAGCTAACTTTACATTATAATTACCTCATCCTTATAATTAAGTTAAACTTACCTTTAGAATTAAATTAAACTATATTAAACTATTAATTAACCTACCCTACAATTACATTAAACTACAAATTAAATTAACTATATTATATATTTAAAAACCTAACCCTACTCAAATTATTTAAATCTACTATTAAAAATTACTAAGTTCCAAAAAAATAACAACTAAGTTACAAAAATAAAAAACACCAAGTTACAAAAAAAATAAACACTAAATTACACAAAATAGAAAATAAATGATCAAATATTTAAACTAATTACACCTAATCTAATAGCCCTATGAAAATAAAAAAGCCCCCCCCCAAAATAAAAAAATCCGTAGCCTACAATAACTTAACTTAAAAGGGCCTTTTGCGGGATATTGCCCCAAAGAAATCAACTCTTTAACCTGTAAAAGAAAATACAAATGCCCCCCAAAAGTAAAACCCACCATCTCCCCAACCAACCCCCCCAAATAAAAAACCTATCTAAAAAAACTTAAGCTCCCCATTGCTCTGAAAAGGGCATTTGTATGGGCATAGCCCTTAAAAGGGCAGTTAGCTCTTTTTCAGCCCAAACCCATAATCTAAAATTAAAACCCACCCAATAAACCCTTAAGAAACCTAACACTAACCCCCGAAGATCCACTTACAATTTTTGAAGACCCGACATCCATCCGCAATGAAGTGGCAGAAGTCCTCAGCGAAGCCGGCAGAAGTCTTCATCCAAGCAGGCCGAAATGTTTACCCAAGCCGGCAGAAGTCTTCATCCAGACGGCATCTTCTATCTTCATCCATCCGGTGCAGAGCGGCTCCATCTTCAAGACATCCGGCGCAGAGCATCCTCTTCTTCCGACGTCTTCTGAACAATGAAGTTTCCCTTTAAATTACGTCATCCAAGATGGCGTCCCTTACATTCTGATTGGCTGATAGAATTCTATCAGCCAATAGGAATTAAGGTGGAAAAGATCGTATTGGCTGTTGCAATCAGCCAATAGGATTGAGCTCACATTCTATTGGATGATTGGAATAGCCAATAGAATGTGAGCTCAATCCTATTGACTGATTGGATCAGCCAATAGGATGAAAGTTCAATCCTATTGGCTGATTGCAACAGCCAATAGGATTATTTCCACCTTAATTCCTATTGGCTGATAGAATTCTATCAGCCAATCGGAATGTAAGGGACGCCATCTTGGATGACGTCATTTAAAGGGAAACTTCATTGTTCAGAAGACGTCGGAAGAAGAGGATGCTCCGCGCCAGATGTCTTGAAGATGGAGCCGCTCTCCGCCGGATGGATGAAGATAGAAGATGCTGCTTGGATGAAGGCTTCTGCCCGGTTGGATGAAGACTTCGACCCGCTTGGATGAAGACTTCTGCCGCTTCGTTGAGGATGGACGTCGGGTCTTCAAAAACTGTAAGTGGATCTTCGGGGGTTAGTGTTAGGTTTTTTAAAGGGTTTTTTGGGTGGGTTTTAATTTTAGATTAGGGGTTTGGGCTGAAAAAGAGCTAAATGCCCTTTTAAGGGCAATGTCCATACAAATGCCCTTTTCAGGGCAATGGGGAGCTTAGGTTTTTTTTAGATAGGCTTTTTATTTGGGGGATTGGTTGGAGGGGTGGTGGGTTTTACTGTTGGGGGGGTATTTGTATTTTTTTTACAGGTAAAATAACTGATTTATTTGGGGCAATGCCCCGCAAAAGGCCCTTTTAAGGGCCATTGGTAGTTTATTGTAGGCTAGGGATTTTTTTTATTTTGGGGGGGCATTTTTATTTTCATAGGGCTATTAGATTAGGTGTAATTAGTTTAAATATTTGTTCATTTATTTTTAATTGTGTAATTTAGTGTTTATTTTTTTGTAACTTAGTGTTTTTTTTGTGTAACTTAGTGTTTTTTATTTTTTGTAACTTAGTTGTTATTTTTTTGGAATTTAGTAATTTTTAATAGTAGATTTAAATAATTTGAGTAGGGTTAGGTTTTGAAATATATAATATAGTTAATTTAATTTGTAGTTTAATGTAATTGTAGTATAATAGTTAGGGTAGGTTAATTTATAGTTTAATATAGTTTATTGTAATTTTAGTATAATAGTAAGGGTAGGTTAATTAGTAGTTTAATATAGTTTAATTTAATTCTAAAGGTAATTTTAAATTTATTATAAGATAGGGATGAGGTAATTATAATGTAAAGTTAGCGGGTTGTTAGGTTTAGGGGTTAATAGCTTAATTTAATTTATGGCGATGTGGGGGGCTGGCAGTTTAGGGGTTAATAGGTTTAGTAAGTGCTAGTGATGTGGGAGGCCAGGGGTTTAGGGGTTAATACATTTATTTAGTTGCGGAGGGGTCCAGGACCGGCCGGATACGGGTTAATAACATTATGTAGGTGGCGGCAGGGTCCGGGAGCGGCGGGATAGGGGTTAATATATTTATTTAGTTGCGGAGGGCTCCAGGAGCGGCAGGATAGGGGTTAATACCTTTATTAAACTGGTGGTGGGCTCCAGCAGCGGGCAGGATAGGGGTTAATAACTTTATTTAGTTGCGGCAGAGTCCAGGAGCGGCGGGATATGGGGTTAATTCCTTTATTAAAGTTGCGGTGGGCTCCGGGAGCGGCGGGATAGGGGTTAATAACTTTATTTAGTTGCTGCAGGGTCCGGGAGCGGCGGGATAGGGGTTAAACATTTTAGTATAGTAGTGGTGTTTAGTGACAGGGTATAAATAAAGTTGGGAAAAAAGCCAAATAGCAGCGAGATCGATGACTGTTAGTTAACAACAGTCCGCTGCTCATCGCCCCATACATGGTGCACGGCTTTTTGACAGCTTTTTTTATAAATATGGAGAGCATATTCAGGTCCGCGGTCGCGATGTTAGGCGAGCGTATTGGTGCTGGCGAATGCAGCAGAGTTGATGGCTTGATAAATAGGCCTCTATATGTTGTCCTCTTGCAGCAAAGTCCAGCAGACATGATTGACGGTAGCAAATCATGTCCGCCCGACCTATTACAAATGGAGCTCATAGAGTGGTCTTGTATATAACAGTATATTATATGATTGCTATAACCATATGTAAAACAATTCTGCCATATAATACTTGTAATAAACATTACAATTAGAGAAATACAAAAGAAGGCTTTAATAAAATAATGAATACACCCAGGCAATATGGCCTGTAATCTAAGACGTAATATGTTAACTAAGACGTAATATGGATAATTATAGCAATCTTAAAGGAACATGAAAAAATCATTTCATGATTTAGAAAAAACCTGCACTTTTAAACAACTTTCTAATTGACTTCTATTATCAAATGTCCTTCATTCTCTTGGTATCTTTTGTTGAAAAGCAGGGACGACTGCTCAGAAGAATACATATGTGTGAAGCACTATATGGTAGCATTATTTTCTAAAATATTATCCATGTGAAAAACAATAGGTGGCAGCACTATTTCCTGCCATGTAGTTACTTGGGTATCTCTTCAACACAGAATACCATGGGAACAAAACAAATTTGATAATAGAAGTAAATTGGAAACTTTTTTAAATTTGCATGCTCTGAATCACAAATATACATTTTTGTTTTTCATATCCCTTCTCCCTATGAGTGCTAACGATGGCTCTGAGCCATTGCAAATTTTCCCAGTTAGGTGCTGACGAAGGCCTAGAGCCCTCGCTAGCACTCACCCACCTTGAGGGCAATCTGGGGGCTCCCATCGACTCCCACCCCGGGGATAGGGCCTGTATAGTGACAGGCATCGCCGGGGCTTCAAATTTTGCACAGTGACGTCACGCGCAATGACGTGATGACGTCACCGCACAACTTTATTGAAAATTTACAATGGACAGTATAGGGAAATAGGGCATGCTGCTTAGAAGCCTGTATCTCAGTCATCTAATCAGCTATAGACCCCCAAGACCCACCGTTGGAAAGATAATCGCCTAATCTTTCCAACGCTATAAGTCTTCGGGATCTATAAAAAAATATATAAAAGTTAAAAAAAAATATGTTTTTAAAAAAATAAAAAATAAAAAACCCTCAAATCCAGCTTAGCACTCAGGTGGGAAATTTCTTAGCACTAAAATGGTTAAGCAAGTAACTAGATATATGGTGCCCATAAATCATGTTTGAATGTCTTATATTGACTTTGTTTTGTTGGGGTGGGGGGCTGGTTTCTGCATACCTGTCTTTTGGAGGTGTTTTGCCTTTACTGTAGTTAATAAAATCTTATACTTCATGATAAATACTTGCATATTTTGATAACCTGTTTTTCTCTTGTGGAGAAGAATTTTAAAGACTTCATGTGCCTTCATGTTCAGTGCAATTTCACAACTGCCAAAGAGGAAATTACAGTCACATCCCGTCTTAACTTAGCCACTATACAGAAGGTAAAGAAAAATATTTTGTCTTTTATCTATTTACAGGTTACATTTTAATATATTTGGGTTTATTTAGAATGAGCCAGGTATCAAAATTTAGACTAATGCCTAATAAATAAATAAAAAAGTAAATAACGTTTTAAGCATAAACAAAAAACAAAAATCTGATCCTAATAGGTGTTTAGGGAGGGCTTACATCTGTATATCTTAGAATAACATTTTTGCACACAATTTGTTCCACATGCCCAAAAACATAATGCCACTAATTACTAAAGTCATATACAAATCTCTAAAGAACATTAACAATAGCAAAGGTTATTGTATGTCAATAATCAGATAAGCTGTATTATCTAGATAGTTCCTTTAAGAACAATAAACATGATTCCCCCCCCCTGCAATGTGTATCATACTGTAGTAATAAGGGCTAAAGCAGTGTGCTGGGGAGAGTTCTTATTATCTCTATATATCTGGTTTATTGATGATAAAAAAAGTAAAAAGAGTGTGGGGATAAAAAAGTAAATAAGCACCTGATACTGATCCCTATCTATTGTCAAATCTATTTCTGGTTGTTATCAGAATAAGCACTTTTTATGTTTAAGCAGATCACAATCACTCTTTTTCAGAATAAGCACCTTTGGTGTTTAAGCAGATCACAATCACTCTTTTTCAGAATAAGCGCCTTTTCTGTTTGAGCCGATCACAATCATTGTTTTTCATAATAAGCACATTTTGTGTTTGAGCAGATCACAATCATTCATTTTCAGAATAAGCGCTTTTTGTGTTTGAGCAGACCACAATCACTCTTTTTCAGAATAAGTGCTTTTTGTGTTTGAGCAGATCACAATCACTCTTTTTCAGAATAAGTGCTTTTTGTGTTTGAGCAGATCACAATCACTCTTTTTCAGAATAAGTGCTTTTTCCCTCTTTTTCCATTTCGTTTTGGTACAGAAAATACATTGGCCTAGATTACAAGTGGAACATAAAAATATTAGCAATGTTGTGTATTAAGATTGGTCAATAGCGCTTCTATTTTTGCACTCATATTACAGTTACAAAGTTATTTTTGATTGCTCTAGAACACACTAACATGTTGCTAAGCTGATGATGCGCTAGGCTGAGGGTGCGTTAACCTAATGGTGCAAAAGTAGTGGAGCTCTTCATGTAGTTATGTGCTATACTATTAACAATAATAGTTTAGTCAGGTCTTAAAGGGACAGTCTACTTGGAAATGGTATTGCTTAAAAAGATAGATAATGCCTTTATTACCCATTACCCAGTTTTGCATAACCAACACTGTTATATTAATATACTTTTTACCTTTGTGATTACTTTGTATTTAAGCCTTTGTAGACTGCCCCCTTATCTCAGTTCTTTTGACAGACTGGCATTTTAGCCAATCATTGTAGACTCATAAATAAATCTACTGGAGTGAGCACATTTATCTATATAACACACTTGAACTAGCACGTCTAACTGTGAATAACTGTCAAAATGCACTGAGATATGAGGCTGCCTTCAACAGCTTAGAAATTAGCATATGAGCCTACCTAGGTTTACCTTTCAACTAAGAATACCAAGAGAACAAAGCAAAGTTGATGATAAAAGCAAATTGGAAAGTTGTTTAAAAATGCATGTCCTATCTGAATCATGTGATAGGGTTATCTGAAAGCTTTATTCAGACAGGTTGGGGAGGGTATGGTAAACTCATAAGAATCCCAGAGCAGAGAAACCTAGGTGTCCGCAGCGGACAGTGCCTAGTACCGACTAAATATAGGAGTTACAAAAGTGGAGAAAAAAAAGAGTTACTGTTTGGCACACTAAAATTCAATATGGTTGAGATTTACCAAGTTCAATGTAATGGAAAAAGAAATAGGTAGTTGTTAGATAAAATTAAACTTTTAATAATTAATCGATAAAATGTATAGACGTATTTAAAAAAAATATATTAAAAAACATTCACACATGCCTGCCCTCTGAAAATTAAGTCGTACAGACTTATAACAATTATCTTGCATAGGTACCTAGTAAGTTTAAAGCACAAAAAACAAGGTGTGATAGGGCAATGATTCCAATATATGTACTAAAAAAACTGGTTTCTATTACGAGTAAGGCCGTTGTTACGGCTCCAAAAGAACCCCCCCAGGTAGTATGCTTACGTTTCGAACAATAATAGAAAATGGGTAATGATACTATTGTAATAGAATTAAAACGGCAAAAGTCAAATTAAGCATTTGAGTGCTTAGATATTTGAGTGGTTAAGCAAAGGATATATTAGTTATATAGTTGTAATTCATATGGAGGGCATGCTCCCCCACACATCAATTGGTTAATTTTTTGGCTAATCTAAATGCTGCACACATATATATATATATATATATATATATATATATATATATATATATATAATGATGTGGGTTATCAGGTATTACATTTAAAAGCTATCTGTTAGGGTGGATATGCCCAGGTAACTCATATTAGTGATTGTCGATTGTAAGAATAGGGTTAATCCTAGCTGTAGACTTCCTTGAGTTGCTAATCGGTCATATATTAGGCTTAACACTCAATTCGGCATTAACCTCTAAGTACATATGTTTCCCTCAGACTCGTGAAATGTTGCTCAGATAGCTATCGTTCCCACTTAATAATGTGTAAGTATCAGGTTTTATCACAGTGTTGTAAGTTAGTGCAAAATACTTCTATATTCCACATTGAATTGCAAAACGTTTGGTAGCATAAAAGTGCTCAGATACCTAGCACTGGCAGTTAATATATGCAGGGTTAATCCCAGCTACACGTTTCCTTAAATCGCTTATTGTGTTAAATGCAGCATCACATACAATAGTTTGCCACAATAATAGTTAACTATTACTCAAATAACTGGACATATTTATTCACTCGTATATAACTATGTTAGTAAGAACCTTGCTTGGACAGCTAATGCTATCATTAAGTGATTACGTCGCTGAGTATCTAGGGTAATTTAGCTTATAGAGTTTAACAATAAAGTTTTGAGTTACACTCTGTAGAGATGACTATTGCATTGTATGCAAACCATTATCAATCAATGTATTTAAGTTACAATATATGAAGACACCACTGTCAAGAAATCTGCAAAAGCACCAACTAAAGAGAGAGCAGGTCCAACGCCTGACGCGCGTTTCGTCACTGCTTTGTTAAAAAACAAAAAAACAAAAAAACAAAGCAGTGGCAAAACGCGCATCAGGTGTTCGCCCTGCTCTCTGTTTAGATAACTTGTTGGTGCTTTTGCACATTTCTTGACAGTGGTATCTTACAACGCTGTGATAAAACCTGAAAGTTACACATTATTAAGTGTGGACGATAGCTATCTGAGCAACGTTTCACAAGTCTGAGGGAAACATATGTACTTAGCGGTTAATGCTAAATTGAGTGTTAAGCCTAATATATGACCGATTAGCAACTCAAGGAAGTCTACAGCTAGGATTAACCCTATTCTTACAATCGACAATCACTAATATGAGTTACCTGGGCATATCCACCCTAACAGATAGCTTTTAAATGTAATACCTGATAACCCATATCATTATATATATATATATATATATATGTGTGCAGCATTTAGATTAGCCACAATTTTAACCAATCGATGTGTGGGGGAGCATGCCCTTCATATGAATTACAACTATATAACTAATATATCCTTTGCCTAACCACTTAAATATCTAAGCACTCAAATGCTTAATTTGACTTGCTCCGTTTTAATTCTATTACAATAGTATCATTACCCATTTTCTATTATTGTTCTAAACGTAAGCATACTACCTGGGGGGGTTCTTTTGGAGCCGTAACAATGACCTTACTCGTAATAGAAACCAGTACTTTTAGTACACATTATGGAATCATTGCCCTATCACCCCTCATTTTTTGTGCTTTAAGCTTACTAGATACCTACGCAAGATAATTGTTATAAGTCTGTACGACTTAATTTCCAGAGGGCAGGCATGTGTGAATGTTTTTTAATATTTTTTTTTTTTAAATACGTCTATACATTTTATCGATTAATTATTAAAAGTTAAATTTTATCTAACAACTACCTATTTTCTTTTTCCATTACATTGAACTTGGTAAATCTCAACCATATTGAATTTTAGTGTGCCAAACAGTACCTCTTTTTTCTCCACTTTTGTAACTCCTATCTGAATCATGTAAGTTTAATTTTGACTAGACTGTCCCTTTAAAAAGCACTACATTTTACAATGGCATTCTGGATTGCACGCAAGAGCAAAACTTATCTCACCACTTGCAATACTAGCGCAATGAGAACACTAACGGCTAGATTTGGAATTTTGTCGGTAACAAGCCGAAAAACTAACGCCCGCGTTTTACTGGCCGCACCATAAAAATAACTCTGGTATCGAGAGTCCACATAAAGGCTGCGTTAGGCTCCAAAAAAGGAGCGTAGAGCATTTTTAACGCAGCTTCAACTCTCGATACCAGAGTTGCTTACGGACGCGGCCAGCCTCAAAAACGTGCTCGTGCACGATTCCCCCATAGGAAACAATGGGGCTGTTTGAGCTGAAAAAAAACCTAACACCTGCAAAAAAGCCGCGTTCAGCTCCTAACGCAGCCCCATTGTTTGCTATGGGGAAACACTTCCTACGTCTGCACCTAACACTTTAACATGTACCCCGAGTCTAAACACCCCTAACCTTACACTTATTAACCCCTAATCTGCCGCCCCCGCTATCGCTGACCCCTGCATATTATTATTAACCCCTAATCTGCTGCTCCGTAAACCGCCGCTACTTACATTATCCCTATGTACCCCTAATCTGCTGCCCTAACATCGCCGACCCCTATATTATATTTATTAACCCCTAATCTGCCCCCCACAACGTCGCCTCCACCTGCCTACACTTATTAACCCCTAATCTGCCGAGCGGACCTGAGCGCTACTATAATAAAGTTATTAACCCCTAATCCGCCTCACTAACCCTATCATAAATAGTATTAACCCCTAATCTGCCCTCCCTAACATCGCCGACACCTAACTTCAATTATTAACCCCTAATCTGCCGACCGCAGCTCACCGCTATTCTAATAAATGGATTAACCCCTAAAGCTAAGTCTAACCCTAATACTAACACCCCCCTAAATTAAATATAATTTAAATCTAACGAAATAAATTAACTCTTATTAAATAAATTATTCCTATTTAAAGCTAAATACTTACCTGTAAAATAAATCCTAATATAGCTACAATATAAATTATATTTATATTATAGCTATTTTAGGATTTATATTTATTTTACAGGTAACTTTGTATTTATTTTAACCAGGTACAATAGCTATTAAATAGTTAATAACTATTTAATAGCTAAAATAGTTAAAATAATTACAAATTTACCTGTAAAATAAATCCTAACCTAAGTTACAAATAAACCTAACACTAGACTATCAATAAATTAATTAAATAAACTACCTACAATTAACCTAACACTACACTATCAATAAATTAATTAAATACAATTGCTACAAATAAATACAATTAAATAAACTAGCTAAAGTACAAAAAAAAAAAAACTAAGTTACAAAAAATAAAAAAATATTTACAAACATAATAAAAATATTACAACAATTTTAAACTAATTACACCTACTCTAAGCCCCCTAATAAAATAACAAAGACCCCCCAAAATAAAAAAATGCCCTACCCTATTCTAAATTACTACAGTTCAAAGCTCTTTTACCTTACCAGCCCTGAACAGGGCCCTTTGCGGGGCATGCCCCAAATAATTCAGCTCTTTTGCCTGTAAAAAAAAACATACAATACCCCCCCCCAACATTACAACCCACCACCCATATACCCCTAATCTAACCCAAACCCCCTTAAATAAACCTAACACTAAGCCCCTGAAGATCTTCCTACCTTATCTTCACCCTGCCAGGTTCACCGATCCGTCCTGAAGAGCTCCTCCGATGTCCTGATCCAAGCCCAAGCGGGGGGCTGAAGAGGTCCATGATCCGGCTGAAGTCTTCATCCAAGCGGGAGCTGAAGAGGTCCATGATCCGGATGAAGTCTTCATCCAAGCGGGAGCTGAAGAGGTCCATGATCCGGATGAAGTCTTCTATCAACGGCATCTTCAATCTTCTTTCTTCCGGATCCATCTTGCAGACCTCCGACGCGGAACATCCTCTTCTCCCGACGCCTACCAGCCGAATGACGGTTCCTTTAAGGGACGTCATCCAAGATGGCGTCCCTCGAATTCCGATTGGCTGATAGGATTCTATCAGCCAATCGGAATTAAGGTAGGAATATTCTGATTGGCTGATGGAATCAGCCAATCAGAATCAAGTTCAATCCGATTGGCTGATCCAATCAGCCAATCAGATTGAGCTCGCATTCTGATAGAATCCTATCAGCCAATCGGAATTCGAGGGACGCCATCTTGGATGACGTCCCTTAAAGGAACCATCATTCTGCAGTTGGACGTCGCTGGAAGAAGATGGGTCCGCGGTGGAGGTCTTCAGGATGGAGCCCGTCGTCATCGGATGAAGATAGAAGATGCCGCTTGGATCAAGATGGTTGCCGGTCCGGATCGCCTCTTCTTCCCGGATAGGATGAAGACTTTGGAGCCTCTTCTGGACCTCTTCAGGCACCGGATGATGGATCGCCAACCCCCGCTTGGGTTGGATGAAGATTTTGGAGCCAGGACGGATCGGTGATACCTGGTGAGGTGAAGACAAGGTAGGATGATCTTCAGGGGCTTAGTGTTAGGTTTATTTAAGGGGGGTTTGGGTTAGATTAGGGGTATGTGGGTGGTGGGTTGTAATGTTGGGGGGGGGGGTATTGTATGTTTTTTTTTTTACAGGCAAAAGAGCTGAACTTCTTGGGGCATGCCCCGCAAAGGGCCCTGTTCAGGGCTGGTAAGGTAAAAGAGCTTTTAACTTTAGTAATTTAGAATAGGGTAGGGCATTTTTTATTTTGGGGGGCTTTGTTGTTTTATTAGGGGGCTTAGAGTAGGTGTAATTAGTTTAAAATTGTTGTAATATTTTTCTTATGTTTGTAGATATCTTTTTTATTTTTTGTAACTTAGTTCTTTTTTATTTTTTGTACTTTAGCTAGTTTATTTCATTGTATTTATTTGTAGGAATTGTATTTAATTAATTTATTGATAGTGTAGTGTTAGGTTAATTGTAGGTAATTGTAGGTAGTTTATTTAATTAATTTATTGATAGTATAGTGTTAGTTTTAATTGTAACTTAGGTTAGGATTTCTTTTACAGGTAAATTTGTAATTATTTTAACTATTTTAGCTATTAAATAGTTCTTAACTATTTAATAGCCATTGTACCTGGTTAAAATAAATAAGTTACCTGTAAAATAAATATAAATCCTAAGATAGCTATAATATAAATATAATTTATATTGTAGCTATATTAGGATTTATTTTACAGGTAAGTATTTATCTTTAAATAGGAATAATTTATTTAATAAGAGTTAATTTATTTTGTTAGATTTAAATTATATTTAAGTTAGGGGGGTGTTAGTATTAGGGTTAGATTTAGCTTTAGGGGTTAATCCATTTATTAGAATAGCGGTGAGCTCCGGTTGGCAGATTAGGGGTTAATAATTGAAGTTAGGTGTCGGCGATGTTAGGGAGGGCAGATTAGGGGTTAATACTATTTATTATAGGGTTAGTGAGGCGGATTAGGGGTTAATAACTTTATTATAGTAGCGCTCAGGTCCGCTCGGCAGATTAGGGGTTAATAAGTGTAGGCAGGTGGAGGCGACATTGTGGGGGGCAGATTAGGGGTTAATAAATATAATATAGGGGTCGGCTGTGTTAGGGGCAGCAGATTAGGGGTACATAAGGATAACGTAGCTGGCGGCGGCGTGCGGACGGCAGATTAGGGGTTAATAAGTGTAGGTAGCTGGCGGCGACGTTGTGGGGGGCAGATTAGGGGTTAATAAATATAATACAGGGGTCGGCGGTGTTAGGGGCAGCAGATTAGGGGTACATAAGGATAACGTAGGTGGCGGTCGGCAGATTAGGGGTTAAAAAAATTTAATCGAGTGGCTGCGATGTGGGGGGACCTCGGTTTAGGGGTACATAGGTAGTTTATGGGTGTTAGTGTACTTTAGAGTACAGTAGTTAAGAGCTTTATAAACCGGCGTTAGCCCAGAAAGCTCTTAACTACTGACTTTTTTCCTGCTGCTGGAGTTTTGTAGTTAGATGTCTAACGCTCACTTCAGAAACGACTCTAAATACCGGAGTTAGGAAGATCCCATTGAAAAGATAGGATACGCAATTGACGTAAGGGGATCTGCGGTATGGAAAAGTCGCGGCTGAAAAGTGAGCGTTAGACCCTATTTTGAGTGACTCTAAATACCGGCGGTAGCCTAAAACCAGCGTTAGGAGCCTCTAACGCTGGTTTTCACAGCTACCGCCAAACTCCAAATCTAGGTCTAATAGTGCTCCCGGCACTATCTATTGATAATATAGGACACGCTAAGAAAATACTTGTAATTTTATGTTATTCTTTGTAATAAATCCCCTTGCACTATTAATTGGCTCCCCTTGCAATCTAGCACATTATCTGCTTGCTGAAAAAAGGCCCTATACATAACATGGGACAATATTGTTCAAGGTATTTACAGTTTATTCTTTTGATAGTTTTCAACAGAATTTCGCCTCTAGATAAAATCTCAAACTCGCCTTTTAAGCATATTTGCCAGTATTCCAAGAAGTTTTGGAATGAAACAATTTTTTTGCTTAAGGGCAATACATATTGAAAATAGTCAATAACGCCATTTTAGTCATTTTGCATGGATATATGAATATGTGGTCTAGAGTCATTAAGCTTGGTCCTGAAATTTACCTATGTATTTATTAGCCCTATATACTTGATATCTCGTACAGCAAACAAGATCTGCAGGAAATGTGAGAATTAAGAAATCGATCCAAGTTTAGTAACCATCTCCATAAGTCTTTGTCTTTATTTCATATTTGCATTTTTATGATATTAAGCGACTTCTTTTGGCAATCATGTCATCCTGAACAAAATATTACTGTATGGCATTCTGTCTTGTTTTTTGCATTAGAGATTTTTTTCCATTTTTTTCTTTTTTTAAATCAGATGTAAAAAAAAAAATGTTTTTAATGCGTGCAATTTTCCATATGAACAATCTTGTCCTGCTATTTGATTACAATAATAGATATATTACGAGGTTGGTAAAAATTTTGTTTTTACTTTTTGGGGAAAAAAATAAGATCCCCCCCCCCATTATTCAGCAAAGACAAAGTGATATTAAATAAATGTCTATAAAACAATATATAACACAACTAACAAATAATTCAATAATGTGATGATAAAGAAAAAACCAGGATGAATAAAAAGTCAAAATTTAGAAACTTGTTAAACAATAAAAGATATGTCTATGCGTATCAAAAATGCTATACAGTATATAATGCTGTATATCAGTTCTGTCTTTGTGCCTTAAAAAACATAATTTATTTAAGAACTTACCTGATAAATTCATTTCTTTCATATTAGCAAGAGTCCATGAGCTAGTGACGTATGGGATATACATTCCTACCAGGAGGGGCAAAGTTTCCCAAACCTCAAAATGCCTATAAATAAACCCCTCACCACACCCACAAATCAGTTTAACGCATAGCCAAGAAGTGGGGTGATAAGAAAAAAGTGTGAAAGCATAAAAAATAAGGAATTGGAATAATTGTACTTTATACAAAAAAAATCATAACCACCACAAAAAGGGTGGGCCTCATGGACTCTTGCTAATATGAAAGAAATGAATTTATCACGTAAGTTCTTACATAAATTATGTTTTCTTTCATGTAATTAGCAAGAGTCCATGAGCTAGTGACGTATGGGATAATGACTACCCAAGATGTGGATCTTCCACGCAAGAGGCACTAGAGAGGGAGGGATAACATAAAGACAGCCAATTCCGCTGAAAATAATCCACACCCAAAATAAAGTTTAAATCTCATAATGAAAAAAAACCCTGAAATTATAAGCAGAAGAATCAAACTGAAACAGCTGCCTGAAGTACTTTTCTACCAAAAACTGCTTCAGAAGAAGAAAACACATCAAAATGGTAGAATTTAGTAAAAGTATGCAAAGAAGACCAAGTTGCTGCTTTGCAAATCTGATCAACCGAAGCTTCATTCCTAAACGCCCAGGAAGTAGAAACTGACCTAGTAGAATGAGCTGTAATCCTTTGAGGCGGAGTTTTACCCGACTCGACATAAGCATGATGAAATAAAGATTTCAACCAAGATGCCAAAGAAATGGCAGAGGCCTTCTGACCTTTCCTAGAACCGGAAAAGATAACAAATAGACTAGAAGTCTTTCGGAAATTCTTAGTAGCTTCAACATAATATTTCAAAGCTCTAACTACATCCAAAGAATGCAATGATCTCTCCTTAGAATTCTTAGGATTAGGACACAATGAAGGAACCACAATTTCTCTACTAATGTTGTTAGAATTCACAACCTTAGGTAAAAATTTAAAAGAAGTTCGCAACACCACCTTATCCTGATGAAAAATCAGAAAAGGAGACTCACAAGAAAGAGCAGATAATTCAGAAACTCTTCTAGCAGAAGAGATGGCCAAAAGAAACAAAACTTTCCAAGAAAGTAATTTAATGTCCAGTGAATGCATAGGTTTAAACGGAGGAGCTTGAAGAGTCCCCAGAACCAAACTCAAACTCCAAGGAGGAGAAATTGATTTAATAACAGGTTTTATACGAACCAAAGCTTGTACAAAACAATGAATATCAGGAAGATTAGCAATCTTTCTGTGAAAAAGAACAGAAAGAGCAGAGATTTGTCCTTTCAAGGAACTTGCAGACAAACCTTTATCCAAACCATCCTGAAGAAACTGTAAAATTCTCGGAATTCTAAAAGAATGCCAGGAAAAATGATGAGAAAGACACCAAGAAATGTAAGTCTTCCAAACTCGATAATATATCTTCCTAGATACAGATTTACGAGCCTGTAACATAGTATTAATCACAGAGTCAGAGAAACCTCTTTGACTAAGAATCAAGCGTTCAATCTCCATACCTTCAAATTTAAGGATTTGAGATCCTGATGGAAAAAAGGACCTTGTGACAAAAGGTCTGGTCTTAACGGAAGAGTCCATGGTTGGCAAGAGGCCATCCGGACAAGATCCGCATACCAAAACCTGTGAGGCCATGCTGGAGCCACCAGCAGAACAAACGAGCATTCCTTCAGAATCTTAGAGATTACTCTTGGAAGAAGAACTAGAGGTGGAAAGATATAGGCAGGATGATACTTCCAAGGAAGTGACAATGCATCCACTGCTTCCGCCTGAGGATCCCTGGATCTGGACAGATACCTGGGAAGTTTCTTGTTTAGATGAGAAGCCATCAGATCTATTTCTGGAAGTCCCCACATTTGAACAATCTGAAGAAATACCTCTGGGTGAAGAGACCATTCGCCCGGATGTAACGTTTGGCGACTGAGATAATCCGCTTCCCAATTTTCTATACCTGGGATATGAACCGCAGAAATTAGACAGGAGCTGGATTCCACCCATACCAGTATTCGAGATACTTCTTTCATAGCCAGAGGACTGTGAGTCCCTCCTTGATGATTGATATATGCCACAGTTGTGACATTGTCTGTCTGAAAACAAATGAACGATTCTCTCTTTAGAAGAGGCCATGACTGAAGAGCTCTGAAAATTGCACGGAGTTCCAAAATATTGATTGGTAATCTCACCTCCTGAGATTCCCAAACCCCTTGTGCTGTCAGAGACCCCCAAACAGCTCCCCAACCTGTCAGACTTGCATCTGTTGAAATTACAGTCCAGGTCGGAAGAACAAAAGAAGCCCCCTGAACTAAACGATGGTGATCTGTCCACCACGTCAGAGAGGTTTAAAAGATATCATTTGAGATATCTTTGTGTAATCCCTGCACCACTGGTTCAGTATACAGAGCTGAAGAGGTCGCATGTGAAAACGAGCAAAGGGGATCACGTCCGATGCAGCAGTCATAAGACCTAGAATTTCCATGCATAAGGCTACCGAAGGGAATAATTGAGACTGAAGGTTTCGACAAGCTGAAATCAATTTTAGACATGGACACTAAATCTATCTGGAAACCTAAAAAGGTTACCCTTGTCTGAGGAATCAATGAACTTTTCGGTAAATTGATCCTCCAACCATGATCTCGAAGAAACAATACAAGTCGATTCGTATGAGATTTTGCTAAATGTGAAGACTGAGCAAGTACCAAGATATCGTCCAAATAAGGAAATACTACAATACCCTGTTCTCTGATTACAGACAGAAGGGCACCGAGAACCTTTGTAAAAATCCTTGGAGCTGTTGCTAGGCCAAACGGCAGAGCCACAAACTGGTAATGCTTGTCTAGGAAAGAGAATCTCAGAAACTGAAAGTGATCTGGATGAATCGGAATATGCAGATATGCATCCTGTAAATCTATTGTGGACATATAATGCCCTTGCTGAACAAAAGGCAGGATAGTCCTTATAGTTACCATTTTGAATGTTGGTATCCTTACATAACGATTCAATATTTTTAAATCCAGAACTGGTCTGAAGGAATTCTCCTTTTTTGGTACAATGAAGAGATTTGAATAAAACCCCAGTCCCTGTTCCAGAACTGGAACTGGCATAATTACTCCAGCCAACTCTAGATCTGAAACACATTTCAGAAATGCTTGAGCCTTCCCTGGATTTACTGGGACACGGGAAAGAAAAAATTTTTTTGCAGGAGGCCTTATCTTGAAGCCAATTCTGTACCCTTCTGAAACAATGTTCTGAATCCAAAGATTGTGAATTGAATTGATCCAAATTTCTTTGAAAAATCGTAATCTGCCCCCTACCAGCTGGGCTGGAATGAGGGCAGCACCTTCATGTGGACTTTGGAGCTGGCTTTGGTTTTCTAAAAGGCTTGGATTTATTCCAGACTGGAGATGGTTTCCAAACTGATACCGCTCCTGTGGGTGAAGGATCAGGCTTTTGTTCCTTATTGTGACGAAAGGAACGAAAACGATTATTAGACCTAAATTTACCTTAGATTTTTTATCCTGTGGTAAAAAAGTTCCTTTCCCTCCAGTAACAGTTGAGATAATAGAATCCAACTGTGAACCAAATAATGTATTACCCTGGAAAGAAAGGGAAAGCAAAGTTGACTTAGAAGACATATCCGCATTCCAAGTTTTAAGCCATAAAGCTCTTCTAGCTAAAATGGCTAGAGACATATACCTGACATCAACCCTAATGATATCAAAGATGGCATCACAAATAAAGTTATTAGCATGTTGAAGAAGATTAACAATGCTATGAGAATTATGATCTGTTACTTGTTGCGCTAAAGCTTCTAACCAAAAAGTTGAAGCTGCAGCAACATCCGCTAAAGATATAGCAGGTCTAAGAAGATTACCTGAACATAAGTAAGCTTTTCTTAGAAAGGATTCAATTTTCCTATCTAAAGGATCCTTAAAGGAAGTACTATCTGCCGTAGGAATAGTAGTACGTTTAGCAAGAGTAGAGATAGCCCCATCAACCTTAGGGATTTTGTCCCAAAACTCTAATCTGTCAGATGGCACAGGATATAATTGCTTAAAACGTTTAGAAGGAGTAAAAGAATTACCCAAATTATTCCATTCCCTGGAGATTACTTCAGAAATAGCATCAGGGACAGGAAAAACTTCTGGAATAACTACAGGAGATTTAAAAACCTTATTTAAACGTTTAGATTTAGTATCAAGAGGATTAGAATCCTCTATTTCTAATGCAATTAAGACTTCTTTAAGTAAAGAACAAATACATTCCATTTTGAATAAATATGAAGATTTATCAGCATCAACCTCTGAAACAGAATCCTCTGAACCAGAGGAATCATTATCAGAATCAGAACGATGATGTTCATTTAAAAATTAATCTGAAATATGAGAAGTTTTAAAAGACCTTTTACGTTTACTAGAAGGAGGAATAACAGACATAGCCTTCTTAATGGATTTAGAAACAAAATCTCTTATGTTAACAGGAACACTCTGAGTATTAGATGTTGAAGGAACAACAACAGGTAATGTAACATTACTAAAGGAAATATTATCTGCATTAACAAGTTTGTCATGACATTCATTACAAACAACAGCTGGAGGAACAGATGCCACAAGTTTACAGCAAATACACTTAACTTTGGTAGACCCAGCACTAGGCAGCGATTTTCCAGAAGTATCTTCTGACTCAGGGTCAATCTGGGACATCTTGCAATATGTAATAGAAAAAACAACATATAAAGCAAAATTGATCAAATTCCTTAAATGACAGTTTCAGGAATGGGAAAAAATGCCAGTGAACAAGCTTCTAGCAACCAGAAGCAATAAACAATGAGACTTAAATAATGTGGAGACAATAGTGACGCCCATATTTTTTAGCGCCAAAAAAGAAGCCCACATTATTTGGCGCGTAAATGCTTTTGGCGACAAAAATGGCACCACATCCGGAACGCCGACACTTTTGGTGCAAAAAAACGTCAAAAAATGACGCAACTTCCGGCAACACATATGACGCAGGAAAAAAAGAAAAAATGAAAAATATTTGCACCAAAAAAGTCCGCGCCAAGAATGACGCAATAAAATGAAGCATTTTCAGCCCCCGCGAGCCTAACAGCCCACAGGGAAAAAGTCAAATTTAAGGTAAGAAAAAAATTGATTTATTCATATGCATTATCCCAAATATGAAACTGACTGTCTGAAATAAGGAACGTTGAACATCCTGAATCAAGGCAAATAAATGTTTGAACACATATATTTAGAACTTTATATAAAAGTGCCCAACCATAGCTTAGAGTGTCACAGAAAATAAGACTTACTTACCCCAGGACACTCTTCTACATGTAGTAGAAAGCCAAACCAGTACTGAAACGAGAATCTGTAGAGGTAATGGTATATATAAGAGTATATCGTCGATCTGAAAAGGGAGGTAAGATATGAATCTCTACGACCGATAACAGAGAACCTATGAAATAGACCCCGTAGAAGGAGATCATTGAATTCAAATAGGCAATACTCTCCTCACATCCCTCTGACATTCACTGCACGCTGAGTTAAACCGGGCTCCAACCTGCTGCGGAGCTCATATCAACGTAGAATCTAGAATAAACTTACTTCACCACCTCCATAGGAGGCAAAGTTTGTAAAACTGATTTGTGGGTGTGGTGAGGGGTGTATTTATAGGCATTTTGAGGTTTGGGAAACTTTGCCCCTCCTGGTAGGAATGTATATCCCATACGTCACTAGCTCATGGACTCTTGCTAATTACATGAAAGAAAGAAATAAGGCAAAGTGAGAATGTAATCTTTTGGCGAGTTTTAAGCTGTTACTTTCTGTCAATTGAATAAACCTCATAACTTTCATGATTACAGTGCATAAACTGTTAAAATCCTGTTATAGATGGTTAACAAAAATTGCAGCCACTTTCTTGAAGACAAAAATCTTGCAAAATCGAACAGCGCTTTCTTCTCAATCAATGATTGTAAACCTCCCCCCCCCAAAAAAAAACACAATTTTTTTTTATAGCAATAAATTTAATTGATTGAGCAAACATGCTCAGTATAAGCATTATGTTCATATTCATAACCATAATATTGTTTAAAATATATCACAATGCTCTCAGAACTTAAAAGGTTCATTTTAAACATGATAATTTCATTAACATGATAAACTGTTCCTTTGTGACTATTTAAAATCTCCTTGTATTGGAGTTGAGCTTGTCAGGAAATGTTAAGCACAAATAGAATAATGCAAAACTAAGTTTTCACTTTTAAGTGTCTTTACTTCCTGTGAGCAGTTTAAGGGTTAAACAACCGCCCTTCTTTAGGTAAGCAAACAAAAATAATTAGTACAAAATAAAACAACTTATATAGCTCTACAAGTTCTTACAATAAAGCATTAGACATTTGAATACAGGTTACACAAGACAACTCTCCCAGTGTCTTGTTACTTCCCTGTCTGAGATCCAAATTAATCTAATCCTGTTTGCAAGAGCTGCCTTATATAGCCCTCTATCTGTTCTAAGCTGTTGATAATTGGCTTCTTGTTGCCTGCTTGTTACTAATAGGAATGTTTTCAGCAGTGAGCTGGCATTTTGCTTTTTTCAGGATGGTATATTTCCCAATGAACCCTTTCTACAGAGATGAGTTTATACAACACTCCATCACACTCCCCCATAATGCCATTAAATACTGATGTGGTTGTAATGTTTTAGGAACACCTGCATATATCTGGTAGGATAGTACTCACAATGTCCGTCTATGGACTCTCTTTCTGCCCCAATAAGAATATTAAAATAGCTCGCTCTCTGTCATTGAGATTGTTTCATATTTTTCTAAAAACTCTTCCTCTACCCTCAAAAAGAAAACACTTCTGCACTTATTTATTTATGGCTCTCAAGTTCGCCCTGATTCGAGGCTGGCTACACATACAACATGCTAAGATCCAATATAATTGATATAATAAGTTATTTCAAATCTGTGGAATCTTATGTTTTTACGTTCAACAATAATATTGATCTGCACTGTGTTACCTGCGAATTGTGGCCCTGATTAGACCCCAACGGGAGATACTTTTTATACACCCCTTCCATTTCCAATTCTTTGAAATCTGCTCCAATCATTTTTCCTCACCCTGAGGGGCTGCCTCTTCTACAACTGTTTTGCACCCCTAAACAATGTTGACCCTAACTGTGACAGCACTATCCTTAGGGTTCCATGTACTAAGAGGCGGGCGGACAGCTTCTTAACTCGCGAAGCTGTCCGCCCGCCTCCGCTACACACGGGCAGCGGATCTATTGATCCGCTTGCCCGTATGTATCATTACACACTCAGCGGAGTGTGTAATGCCCGCCCCTTCAGTCACGCGACCAATCACGCGACTGAAGGGGCTGTCAATCACCGAGAGCGAGCGAGCTCTCGGTGATTTTGCTTCGCCACCTAAGAGGTGGCGTAGGGTGTAGGAAGCAGCGGTCTAATGACCGCTGCTTCTTACATTGCGGGAAGCAGGCTCGCATATGCGAACCTGCCCCGCAAAGGCTCCGGAGCAGCTTTCGCTGCTTCGTACATGGAGCCCTTAATCTCCCCTTCCTTTTCCTCTCTCTTTTTTCCGTCTACCTTCTTCCACTGAGACTCTATATTTAAGACTGTGTTTTCGATTTGCAGTTTGTTCTCATCCTTCTATAGCTTATAATACTTCATGCCTTTGACTTGGCTATATGCGCTCTCTTAATTGACTCAATACACATATACTACCTACTTGTTTTGAACCAATATTGTATTTGTAGTTAAGATTCCTTTTTAATATTTTCCATAATATTTTTGTTCCTTGCATTCTAGTCTTGTTTTTAGGATTCTTTGACATTATAAGTTATCTCAGTACTCTTTTCTAACCTGCAATATATTGTATTCTGCTTCTAAAACCTCAATACAATATTTTTTTTAAATGATATACTGTACAAAAATATAAATCCAAACAACTTAAAGGGACACTGAACCCAATTTTTTTCTTTCGTGATTCAGATAGAGCATGCAATTTTAAGCAACTTCCTAATTTACTCCTATTATCAAATTTTCTTCATTCTCTTGGTATGTTTGTTTGAAAAGCAAGAATTTAAGTTTAGATGCCAGCCCATTTTAGGTGAACAACCTGGGTTGTCCTTGCTGATTGGACTGCACCAATAAACAAATGCTGTCCATTCTTCTGAACCACAAATTTGATGGCTCCTTAGCTTAGATGCCTTCTTTTTCAAATAAAGATATCAAGAGAACGAAGAAAAATTGACAATAGAAGTAAATTAGAAAGTTGCCTATATTTTGCATGCTCTATCTGAATCATGAAAGAAAATTTTTGGGTTCAGTATCCCTTTAAATGTTATGTCTTGAGCTACTAAATAGCCTTTGTATTTGACATTTTTGTTTGGAAATATCTATTCAGATAACATTAACTAACAACATGAAAAAAACTTTTTTGTGAGGTTTTCAATTAAAAACTAATTCCTGACTGCAACCTTTTATTAGGAAAAGATATTTGGGTTTGTGATCACTCAAGAAACACTTTGACAACATTAGTCAAATCTGAATATTCAATATGGGAAGCAAATGCCTAGGTTAAAAATGGAACGCAACTAGGGTTGCCACCTCAGCCATGTTTTCCTTGACACTTTTGAGTTACAGATGCTGCAGGGTGTACAGAGGGGAACATGAATTGCACCCCTGGATAGCACACGGATAGGGATCCTGGACAGCATTATTCATGTTCTCCTCTGCACACCCTGCAGCATGTGTAACTCATAAGTGTCAAGGAAAACATGGCCGAGGTGGCAACCCTAAGTGCAACCGATAGCACAGGGTGGGTTTTCCATATCGCTAACCTTGCACTAATACTAGCACACAAGAATCTTACCGCAGCCGTATTTTTTTAAGAGCACCCTATACATTTACTATACTTTTTACTGTACTTTGAAAGTCAATTATCTTAAAATAATGTGTATATATATTACATGCAAATTAAAGTGTTTTTTTAAAAAAATAATAATGGCTTAAAAGTGATTTAAATGAATATGGTATATTACAGTGTTTCTCAACTCCAGTCCTCAGGACTCTTAACATGCCAGATATTCGTTATCTCTTAACTAAAGCACAGGTGAAATAATCAGCTGGTCGGTAACCATGGTTACTAACCTGCTCTCATGAGAAACACTGGTATATGATAAGGAAAGGGCTCCTCAAAGGTGTATATGTATGTGAGTATTTGTATATGTGTATATGTATTTGTATATGTATATATGTGTGCATGCATATATGTGTGTATGTATGTATATGTGTATATGTATTTGTATATGTATATATGTGTGCATGCATATATGTGTGTATGTATGTATATGTGTATGTATATATGTGTGCATGCACAGTATCTCACAAAAGTGAGTACACCCCTCACATTTTTGTAAATAGTTTATTAAATCTTTTCATGTGACAACACTGAAGAAATGACACTTTGCTACAATGTAAAGTAGTGAGTGTACATCCTGTATAACAGGGTAAATTTGCTGACCCCTCAAAACAACAACACACAGCCAATCTTCTTATAGCCTAGGGCATCTTTATGTAGAGCAAAAATTCTTTTTTTCAGATCCTCAGAGAGTTCTTTGCCATGAGGTGCCGTGTTGATCTTCCAGTGACCAGTATGAGAGAGTGTGAGTGATAACACTAAACTTACACACCTGCTCCCCATTCACACCTGAGACCTTTTAACACTGAGTCACATGACACCGGAGAGGGAAAATGGCTAATTGGGCCCAATTTGGACATTTCCACTTAGGGGTGTACTCACTTTTGTTGCCAACAGTTTAGACAGTAATGGCTGTGTGTTGAGTTATTTTTAGGGGACAGCAAATTTACACTGTTATACAGGCTGTACACTCACTGCTTTACATTGTAGCAAAGTGTCATTTCTTCAGTGTTGTCACATGAAAAGATATAATAAAATATTTACAAGAATGTGAGGGGTGTACTCACTTTTGTGAGATACGGTATATACAATTTAACTTGAGCTGTGTTGCACACGACAGCGCTAATATCTTTGGAGCCTGCTTGTAATTTAGGCCAATATCGAGAGATTGTGATCAACACTCATATGTCTTAGACTTGCTGCTTAAAATCTACTTGCTCCATACACTCCAATGTTTTATATACATTGCTGTGTAAAACTCTATTTGCTTTCCCTTTAAGCAACAATAGGGACCACAATTGAATGTTTAGATTGTAAAACAAGATTCTCAAGTGTAATAATTCATTATTGTTTTTGTAATTGCAGGTAGTAACAGAGACGCAGGAATTATTGGTCACTGGCAGAATTCATTATGACAATACGTTATTTATTAATTTAAAGGATGCAGATAGTACTGCACAGGTGAGCGTTAAGGTTATGTTACAGATAAAGCATACTTTACAGTAGCTACCTTTATTAGACACATTATTTTCAGTAATGGGCATTAGATTGTTTTTCTATTTATAGTCCAACCTTTTAGAAAAAAAATGGGACAAATCATAGCTGTCCTTTTTTTTAAAAACGTAACTTTCAATGATATTATAATTTGCGCAAGGCACATCCATTTGAATTTGTTAAGATGCCTATGTTATGTCCGCAATATTTCTAGAAAGTTTGTATTTCCTACACAGAGATTGCATAAACTACCCAAACTGTTCATTTATTTACTGCCAGGAACTAGTTTATTCCTTGATCCTCAAACTTTAGACAGTTGTGGAGATTGTAGTTGTTAAAAAAGATAAATAAATAAATGAATCACTAAGAAGGTCTCTTGTTGTAATTCACACCCATTTATACAAAGCAATTATTTTAACTGGTTGGTTAAGTACCCAGTATAGTTGAGAGTGGCTCTAAGCTTCACACAAACACCCCTCTGATTGGCTGCAAAATCATCTTTTTTTACAGTTACAAATAAGAAATTAATAGCTGGCTATAGCAAAAAGTATTTTTGTCATCAAATATACACATAGCATTATAATAGTATTTTTTCTAAAAGACACTTAAAGGGATAGTAAACACCAAAAACGTTATTGTTTAAAAATATAGATAAACCCTTTATTTACCATTCCCCAGTTTTGCATAACCAACGCTGTTATATTAATATACTTTTTACCTCTGTAATTACCTAAGTATCTGCTGTCTCCTTATTTTAGATCTTTTGACAGACTTGCATTTCAGGCAATTAGTGCTATCTCATAAATAACTTCACATGCATGAGCACAATGTTATCTACTGTATATGAAAAATATGAACTAACGCCCTCTAGCTGTGATAAACTGTCAAATGCATTCAGATAAGAAGCGGCCTTCAAGGACTTAGAAAGTAGCATATAAGCCTACCTAGGTTTATCTTTCAACTAAGAATAACAAGAGAACAAAGCAAATTTGATGAGAAAAGTAAATTAAAAAGTTGTTTAAAATCACATGCCCAATCTAAATCATGAAACTTTCATTTGGACTTTACTATCCTTTTAAAAACAAAAAACGTCTATGAAAGTCAAACTAAATAGAATGGAGCACCCCAACTGCCTTATTTTATTACCACCCAAAAAATCCTTCTTTATATATGACAAGAACAGTGAGCCTGTATTGACTATTGGTGCATTCTGCAAGTAGAGCTTTGCAATTGCTCCTTTTGGACCCTTTGTGGAGAA